>NW_009970724.1:5018081-5152898 GCF_000747805.2 Chaetura pelagica
AGATATATATATTTAAGAAATCTGTGACCTGCTACGGTGAAGGACTATGTAAAATGTATTAATTAATGAGGAAATTACTTTTACTTCCACATCTCTAGTACTGGCGCAGTACTTCTGTCTTTCTGGATATTGAGTTCATACTTGAGCATGTAATTACGGTTTTTTTCCCTGTGTCTGATGCACAGCGTTCTTAGTCTTTTCCTTTATTATTTGTTGTATTAGGGAGTCTTTCAGCTATTAGATATGTGCTTCCAAATAGAAGTAATTAGTAAATGCAAAGTTTTCCTTTCTGTGTTGCATTATAATGTGTATTCATCTCTTCTCTTATTTTATGAAGTAAATAGCATTAATTATGGAACTCCTATCACATAATTATGGAAAATTGTTTACTTTCTGTCCCTGAGATTTCAGGGATCCCGATTTTTTTGTTACTTTCATTTGAGCACTCATTAGCTGGTTCTCTGAAAGCTGAGAGCATACTTGCATCCACATTTTGACAGTTGCAGGAGGCACAAATTCCAGAATTAAAAACCAGAATCCAAATTCAGAAACCCTGAATTTGAGTCCAGTAGGAATTTAGCTATCCTGTCATTTTAACTCCCTTGTCTTTCATGTTTGCAGCAAGACATATGGATATTCAGTTCCTTTATAGGTGTTTGACAGCAGTTTGACAGGGTAGCAGAGGTGCACATTGCCTTTATTTACTGTGGAACTGGTACTTCTGTTGCCATTCTACTCACTGCTGCCCAGGAAACATGGCAGAACTGCATATATTCCTTAGGACTTTTAAAAATTACCTATTTATTTATAAGCAATTAAATAGTTTTCCTTTCTTCATTCAATTTGTTCTTCAGAGAATGGTCTCAAGCATCTATGTAGGGTTATTCCATGATTCTCAGAATGTGCCAAAACCTTAGATTTGTTTTAAAAACTATGCATGGTATATCCCTCTCTTCTCTATAGTCATCTTTTAGAAATCAACAGATATTCCATAGAAGGTAAGATCAGGAAGAAAGCCTTTCACTCTGATAGGCATTTTCCAAAATCGCTTGCTACTTTCATCTGGTATCTATTTATGGGAGTATTTGAAGTGACTGCACGTTTTTCTTAAACTACATTCATCACATTGCTCTTCTCCTTGTTTTCAGAAGGTATGAATGTGTATTTTGGTTTAGCACTTTCATCTTCAGGATCTTGAGCCTTTCTTCTTTCTACTCCTGAGTCCTCAGGAACATTTCGGAAGCTCTACTGAATGAGAAGGGGGATTGCTCTGCTATTTGCATACTTAGCAAGCACTCTTTAAGTGGCTTGCTCTCATTAAAATTTACCACATAGTTTTTCCACTGTGTAATTATATTGTGACATTTGGCTCCACCACATCATCTTATTAAAATAAGACTATATGAACTCTTACATTGTTGCTTGATTCCATGTTAAATGTATATGTATTTCTATTTTTATATGAGAAAGTTCCCCCTTTGTAATTTTATGGCTGTGATCACAAATATCATCATATGGTAGCAATCGTACATTATTTTTAATTACATCTGTGATAATTTCTTAGCACTAGGCCTGTATTTGCTATTTTAAAGTCTGGCACTTGTAGAATAACATTTTCTTTAAAATGAGCCAGAATTATCAGGGTCAAATTTCTACATTTTAGTGTTACGAAACGTTTTGTTGTCTTAAACAGTTTAGGATATAACCCATTTAAGAAGCCAATGTAGACAGCACAGTAAGGGGTATTATTGGCAACCAGCATGTCACCTGCTGGAGTGATTTAGCTTTCACCAATGACATATTCCCAAGAAAATGGTACATCTCTGCGTGGTTTCTGTCAGCCTCTGAGGTGACAAGGCTTTGGGTTTCTTAAAGATGGGAACAAAAGCATATTTCTTTTGTCAGCTGTTCACTCTGAATGCTGCTGAGGGAAATCATACCCCCTTTCTTTCTCTTTCCCTGCCCCTCTTTAATGCATGGTTTCCAATAAAAAATGATCAAGATAAGTAGAAATACAAGTTGTTGTCAAAATACATTTTAATAGAAAATAAAAGAATATGTGTTTTTATGCTGCTGCCAGCATCCTGTGCAGAGGAAATAATTCAACAGGAAATCCTGTTGACATATCTGACACATCAGCCTTTGTGTTTCTTACCTCCCTGTTTCGGAGGTTGCTTCTGATTCAGAAGCTTCTCTTTCCTGACAGGTGGTGTGCTCAGGGAGTTCACTGTTGGTAAACTGGAGATAACCTCCAGGAGAGGGATTTACAGAGACCATGGGACTTACTTGCCTTGAGAAATTTAGAAGATATAATGTATTTAATGGCAAGAAGGAAAAGGGTAGAGTGCTTTCTGTGAGCTGGCAGAGGATCAAGTGTGTATAATGTGAAGGAAAAAAGGAAGGAGATTCTTACAGCCTGAGAACAGACATCTGGCTGGCAAAAGAGAAGAAATATCATTGACAGATGAATACTGTTTCAAACTGGGATAATTTTAGATCAAGAGGGCAAAGTTTTACTCTCATGCATACAGCTCCCACTGAAAGGAATGGGAAAGGTGCATACATACGAGAATAAAATGTGGTTCTAAGTGAGAACTGAACACCGTGCATATTTTTGCACTAGATATGTAGGCTTTCATGTTTAGCTCACGTGGTTTCCTTCTGCCATATGTAGGCATTGCTAAAATGCTGCCAGGAGCTAGGCTCTGGTTTGGTGACTTTCATTAAAGGAATTAGTGGTTTCTATCCAGTTTCAGTGGGGCTGGATTCAAAGTGCAGAAGCCCATTTTTCACAGTTTAGCATTAATTAGCACACTTGTGGCAGCCTCAGCAGGGAGGTGAACGATTAAATGGGCATGAAGACCAAACTATCTCTTTTCCCATAGTGGTGATTCCTTCAAAATAGGGCTGAGACATGATGGACTTACGTGGGGATGCACGCATGGCTGCAGTCTGAGCTGTTCATGTCCCGGGTGATTGAAGGACTTTTTGGTCTGCAGGTCTGTCAATGTCTCTTTTCTCTCCTGCTGTTTAGAAAAACCCCACACAAATCCCAACGAAAATACAATCCACAAAACCCCTTAATTTTGCGTCCTAGGAGAGTCATATTCTCGCCCTTCTGAATGAGGGGTGAGAGCTGTTTAAGAGAATTTAAATGAGAACCTTGCCATCTGTACACAGAAAGGCTCAATGCTGTTAACTTAAAAAGGCTGAGATGCTGCTGGTCACCTTAGGTTTTGCTGAATCATCCAACGAGGTACAGAAAACAGGTAAGCCCTGACTCTTTTTTTGCTGAAGAGAGCCTCACAGGGATGTTTTTGAGAATTGCATGGAGACTGGAAAACGTAAAAAGAAAATTTTAATAAGGCTCAGTGAACCTGGAAGGCAGGACCCATCCTGGTGTGAGTCAGAGGGTGTAACTCAGGCTTCTTGTCCTGAATTTCATTAATCAAGCATACTGTGCTTTAACTTTGTGTACACTGAATATAAAGTATATAATTACAGAAAATTACTTACAGTAATTCTGCTGTTCACACTGAGTCATGAAAAAGACCAAAATCTGACAGAGATTTTTTACGTTCTAAAATTTATTAAGATGATAGAGCAACTGAATGAAGTGTAAAAAATATTTATAGAAAGACATTATTCATTACTTAATATTTCTAAAAGCTTTTTTTTAAATAGCAATTAATATCTCTGTTTTGTAAGAGATAGATTTCCAGATTTTACTTAAGTAATTAAAATCTGAAACAGTATGTCTAAGAAGCTGAAGTCTAGAAACTGGTGTTAAAAATCAACCCTCACAGCCAATTTATTCAATGAAAAACGTGCCTTGCTTCAGTGTAATTTATGTGCATGTTTAAATGGTCAAGTGTGTACTTAAGGACTTTGCGCCTCTTTGTTAAAGTTCAAATAATGAACAGGCTTTCACATACCTTGTTTTGAGTTAATCCCATTGCATGAATGAGTTATAAAAAATAAGAAAGATGTCTCTTCATCACTAAATAATCCATTTTCTCTAGATGTCCCCTCTTTCCTGCATCATAAATGAAAATAATGAGTATATACTTTAAATGGCATAGAATACAGCTGTAGGAGAAGATTTTTGAAATTATGGCTTCCCGCCTCATTTTGCCCCAGCTGAACAGTGGGGTTTTGTCTCCCAGGCTGCAGCACTGGCTGGATGTGTGCTGGGTTTCCCTGAAAGAAGAGCTGAGTGCTGTGAACTCCAGACCTCTGTGCAGTATCAGAAGCTCTTACTGTGCCAGTGTCATCTTTTAATAGACATGCTTGCCAGGATGACTTTTTTTCCTTTAAAGATAGAATTAGAAAGCACAGTTGTCATTTAAATTGCCACTATTGTTGTAGTAGTTGGTAGTGATCTATTGGCTAAGATTGTATAATTTAAAAGCTGTATAACAAAATAACATGCCTGTCTGTATGAAATATATACAGCGATGTGAGATGGGGAGAAAGGTCTCTGTTGACAGGGTTTGTGGGATTCTTCAGAAACTCTAGGATGCTGAGGCTTTTCTGTGGAATTGTAAAAGCTTTGCGGAGCCCATGTTGAGCATTTGCATGATTTTCAGATGTCGAAGTATGTTCAGCTGTCTCTGTGCACCCTCTGTGTGTGCACGTACACACTTTGCTGGGAGAGGATTCTCAGCACAGTTTTTGTCAGTTTTTGCGTTTGTTGAATGTGTAGTATTGAAATGCCGCCCAAGACGCATCACTTTATCTTGTGTAGAACTTGAATCATCATGTTGCATGATTTAGTAAATGAAAAGAGATTGTGAAAGAGACAACTGTAAACATTCTGTTTGGAAAGATGTGCTCTTTTCAAAAGACCTTTCTGTTAGAGCCAAATAACACAAGAGGCAAAGTTTCCTTGTGCACAGAGACACTTATATTTATTTCTGCAAAGATTTGTTTTGAATTCTCAGTTCTTCCAGTATCTGCATTCTTTGAAAAAAATTTTATGTTTCAGTGTTGACTTTCTGTATGCTCTAAGTTTTAATCAAAAGTTCCTTGCTTCTGATGTTGAGGAGTACTGATGTTAGCCTGTTTACATTCCACTATTTTTTCTCTGTTAGGAGTGAACATTCAAATTGGGTAGTGCCTTTTTGCTTTTATCTACCAAACGTAGCACACACTCTTATTATTGACAGCTCAAAAAGATGGCATGCTAGTGGGCAGAATGCTGTGAATTATTAACTTTTCTTTGCACTTTGATTAGGTTATCTTTGTAAAGATAAATAATTTCTTATGAAGGAACCAAGTCTGTAAATAAGGTGGTATAAACATAGGTAAGACAAATTTTAGGCAAATAGTTTTTTAATGTATTTCTAAAACACAATTCTCAATTACATTTCTTTCACAGGACTTGCATTTTCTCATGTCACAGTCTAAAGTCTAAGAGGAAAGATTTTTTTGGTGATGTTTCGTTTAGATTTTTTTTCCCCATCGTGTTTATCTACATGGATTGATCAACAAAGTGTTAAAGAATGTGTATTACTACTGAAAATCCCCTCTACGTTTTTTCTTAGAAATGTCATTTTACAAAAGCTATTTATTTTGTTATTTTCATGAAGAGCCTGCACTCAACTAATTTGTGAGCAGGTAAAATGTGCGTATGTTTGCCAGAAAACTTGTCTATAATCAGAATAGTCAGCAGGACAGAAACCACGCTCTTTTTCTCATTAGGTATTAATCTTTGTCCACTTAAAAAAAACCAAACACAAATGCAGCACTGATTAATATATACAAACATGAATGAATCAGAGCATATGTCGCACTTACTTGAGTTAATGTTCAGGTTGTGCTGGAAGTCCCAGCCCTGGCACCAGAAAGGCCTCTGCAGTCAGGAAGAACTTTGAATTGCTGGGTGGTAGACAGCAGGAGCAGTGTCAGCCTTGAAGCAATTAACAGGAAGACTGAGGAATGTTGATTTCAACTGCAGGATGACAGCCAAACAAAATGGGTTTGTGCAAGGTGTACAGTAAGGCAGGCAGCAGGGTGAACACAGGTTGGTTAGAAAATGCAGTACTGAAAATATTCGTGAGGAGTTGCGTTGGAGATACGAAGTTACTGGTGTCAACAGTAATTACTGATAGGGCCACATACGTATGTCTAAAAAGCTCTGGAATGAGGTAGAACCAGGCAGTAGCATTCAGATTCAGTCGTTCAAACTTCCATCCTGTGGCAGTGCATCTGTTTATCAGGAATTATCTCCTGAATGTAAATGAATTTCAGTCCTAAGTCATTGCACCTGTTGCCAAGAGGTATTTATTCCAATCACTTGCCTAAAGCACAGGGAGTTATCGCTTCACATTTTATAGCTCCAAAAAAAGCTGTCGTTTCAAAATCATTTGTTCAGAGAGGAGAAAATGGAGCAAAACAGTTCATTTTACCCTAAGCACTGCTATTTGGCGGCATTCACATTTGCACGGCACAAAGCTGCAATATTGATTTTTTTTTTTTTTGCTCACAGGGCCTCCCACTAGTTCTTTCTTCGATTGTCAGGGTTGCAAGAGGGATTGAATTACACTTTTGCTTGTTGATATGCCTTTTTTTTGTTGTTGTTGTTGATCAGAAAAGAGTACAAATAAAGCTTCAGAATAAAGATCACAGCAACTTTGTTAGTGCACTTTACATTTATTTATTTTATTTAGTTAAAATTTGGTGATGTGGAGATTCCTTAGAGTGGTCTCCCCACCTAATACATGCTGCATTATTGTGCTTTACTGCTTGCTGCTTTTGCAATATAACATATTACGTTACAATCTCAGGTGTGTCCTTTGCTGCCTATGAAGTGATCTAACACTTCTCTAGTATTTTTAATGTTTGTTCTAATACAGAATTTCTCATGGATGCCTGCAGGGGAAAAATTGCAAGATAAAACACATTCATAGTACTTATAGCAGTTGCCATAGATGATGAAATAAGATTTTCAGACAAGCTGATCTCTGTAGCGAACTGTCTTGTATTTGGATTCAAGGTACCTCCTAGCAGAAGTGGAGGGTGCAGCAGGATCTGCAGTAAGAGTTCAGTGCTTGTCACAGGTAGCTCGGATTGGGTGTCTCAGCCCTGGCCCCGTAACGTCATACGTGTGTCGTGCTGCTGCAGACACTGTGTGGCAGCCACCAAAACCCCTGTGGCTGTACTCCGTGCACCCTCACCCCTACTTGCTCTGCCTTCTTGCAAAGAGCCCCTGTGGACAGCTGAAGCCACTGTTCCTCTCTTTGCTGATGGAACACAAAAGTGGGGCTGTGCAACCCATGTGACAGCACCTGCGGGGCTCCTGTGGGAAGCAAGAAGGGCAGGTGGGAGGGGGCAGCCAGGCTCCCTGGGCTATGCCATGGCAGTGCTGTGTGCTGAGGGCAGGAGATAGAGGCACCATTGCTGCCAGCTTGGAGGGATGTGCTATATGTGGACAGTGTTAAATTTGTCAGGAAGAGGTAGCATGTAGGAATGGCAGTCACTAGCAGCGTTACATTCAGTCCCAACGTGGCTGTTGTGATGGTAATTAATCAAAGGAGCTGCTATATGTACGTGCGGTGGGGGCTTTGTGCATACCCCTCTCTGTGCCCATTTCACACCCTCACTGAGCTGTGAGCAGCTCCTCCCTTCATTGTATTAATTTGCTGCATGGGAGGAACATGTAGGGTGTTAAAGCGATGGATTCATGTTTTAGCTCTTTCCAGCTTTCAGCTCCTGATACTTCAGCAGGCCTGTAATAAAAGTCCTTGCTATTACACATAGTATGTGCAGCCAAACCTACAGCCAGTAGGGAATCTGAGATGGAACTGTGTTGCCTTGCACATCAATGTGTGTCTATTAACTTATACTGGAACATATTGGCAGAGTAATGGTACTGGTTTCACGTAGGATATGCTTCCACAAAATATACAGTAAGGGCAGTCGTGGCTGCTGTGCTCTGGCCTTCCCCTTCCACTCGTGCTCGGGTAAATTCTTCCCCAGCCAAAGAGCTTGTCCGTTGAGACCTCATTGGTTCTTCTGCAGTAGAGGGAGGCTTGAGTCAGACCAGCCCCTTGAATTTGTTCACTTCACGAGTTGGACAGAAGCTGGTGCTGGTGCAAAGGGGAAGGCAGGGGCATGCAGACAGAGGAGGGGGAAATGGGAAGATGGGCTGCCAAGGAGCCACATCTTGACACTGGAGTGATCATTATCAACAACTCCTTTTTGCAGTCCTTACAAATAATAATCTTCATACAGTAGGAGTTTTAATCTGCAGATCATTAATTCAGTAGAAAAAGTGACAGCCTTTGGTTTGTGTGAATTTTTACTATCAAGGGATTATCTCAAGTTGTTCTTGATCTTTTTAGATCCTTGCTTCCTTGTCTTTTCTAACTTATCTTCCTTTTTAAGAAAAGTTTATTTTCTTTGCCTTCAAAACACTGTAGAGCTTCAACTTTCCATACGTGCTAGCTATTTCTCTTTGCTGTCACAACTTACTTGCAGCAGCCTGCACTGAAATATTTATGGCCTTGTCCTACTGTATTAGGCTGACTTCTTTTAAAATAGGAAATATCTGTAATTCTGCTGAAAATTTAGGAAGGATTTACTATTTTAAAGAAATAGCTAATTAACACCACCATGTTACCCAGCTTGTCTTCCAAAAGGCAGTAAAGCACAACGTTTTGTAAGAAACAGAAATAACATTTTAGTAATAATCCAGTAGCAACTGTGTGCAAGGAAGTGTAGTATGCAGATACGTTTTTTCCTGACACAGTATTTTTTGCATGAAGACATGTCTGTGAAAGACTAAACATCTGGTTGAATATCTGAACCATTGTTTTGTTTCTGAAGTATTTTGTACAGCTTTGTTAGAGAAGTTACCAGTTTTTAGAAAATCTCTCACGCAGAAAAACATGTTAAAAATGAGAGTTCTGTGAAACACACATTAATTTTGGAGGGATGGGGAAATTGTTACACAGTACACAACTTCAGTTGGCAGTACTGGTTCAAAATATTATCTATCTGTGGTTTAATTTACATGAAAGGCATAGTAGGGAACACTGAAGTTCAACTAGGTAAAGCATCAGCAGGTATATTAGATGTGGTGGCACAAACATATCCATGCTGGGGACATAAAATAGCTAAGGAAAATAAACCAACTGGTCCTGGAGAAGGGAAGATACAAATTAAGACAGAATAAGTTGGAACTATGACTTTGAGGATTGGTTTGTTTTGGGTTTTTTTTTTAGTCACTTTGGCATTTGCAAATCCTGCCTCCTCTGCTGCTTCCCACTTTCAGACTTAGCCTGACTGACTGCCCAAAGACGGAGAAAAAAGCAGAGAGAAAAGAGGTAGGAACAGAAACAGTCAATGTAGCTGTGCAGGCAGGTGTCACTTTTTGCCCTTACAAGGATTAGAAGAAGTGAAGGGGAATTTCCTCCTTTACCAGGTTAAGGACATAGTAGCGATAGTATAGGAATGTGAGAGTATCGTAGAAGATGCTTCACTTAATGTGGTGCCAGGTCAGACTGTTTGAAGTTGCGCTTCCTTTAGCACAGTGATAAAAATTAGTGCCTATTTAACAGAGAAAAGAACAGTTCAATGTGATACCTCCTTTAGGCTCAATCTCATTTCATTTTTCTTTTCTCAGGTTTCAGCCGAGCAGCACTACCGTTTGGTTTGGTTAGAAGGGAGCTCTCCTGTGAAGGCTACTCCATTGACCTCCGGTGTCCAGGGAGCGATGTTATTATGATAGAAAGTGCTAACTATGGACGAACAGATGACAAGATTTGTGATGCTGACCCTTTCCAGATGGAGAACACAGAATGCTTCCTTCCAGATGCCTACAAAATTATGACACAAAGGTAAAAATATTATCATTTTGATGACTGAAGAGGAAAAATGCCTGAATTAATACAGTAAGAGGTACATACTGTTGAAAATGCTGAGTTGTAGTTGCCAGCTTGCTATCAAGGTAGTATTATTTCTATCTATTAATATTAGAAGGAAATAAAAACTGCTAGTTGCAATTAGAAAGATTTTAAAAAAAAATCTGTGAGGAGAATTTAAAAGGCAGGAAGATAACTGCAAGGAGAATGGAACAATTCACTTACTTGGAGACTCCCTGTCTCCTTGTCTTTTAGGTGGCCAAACAGCACACTAAATGTGCCCTAATGACTGCTGATTTTTCAGTAACTTCTGCATTCCTTAGCAAGTTACATGTTTCGTACAAATGAAGTAAATTATTTTCACAGTTCCCACCTGTAAAATACATCCAATGGAAAATGCCAGAATTGTTAAAGCCCAGGATGGTTTTATGTCATTTCTGCATGTGTGTACAGAAGCCTATATGCGTATAAACATAAGTTACATTATGTCTTAGTGGCAGCAGTTGTCATTCAGAAAAGACAATCCATCAGAAGAGTGTATGAAAGTGTTTTTACCACAAAAGCTGCATCAGAACCAAGATTTCACAGTAATTTCTATGCTACAGGCAGCAGTCACCTAGTACTGACATTTTTGGAAATGTCGGCATAGATCAGTCATTGGCGTTGCTACTGCCTTAAACTAAAAGCCTTGAATAAGTTCAGGATTGGTGCGAAATTTTCCTCCCAATAAATTTTTCTTGGAGTAAGAAATCTGAACAAAAAGGGAATGGAAATAAGCTGGGAGCTTTGTGGTGTATGTACACAGACGTATCAAATGAATCATAAATTTGCCCAGCATGCTGTTCTCCTTTCACTGTGTTCTGTTGGAGCATGGTAGCACTCAGGAGCATACAGTCACATCTTAAAAATAATCTTCCATCTTGTTTTCCCATGCACTCAAGTGGCCATGAATGTGACTCTTAGGATTCTTTGTCATTTTCATATGAGTGCACGGATGTTCTCTACTTCTGTAGTTGAATATTTGAGCTAGATGTCAGGCTTCAATTTCAAATGCTGTAGAGAAATTACGGATATCGGATCAAATCCTTGTTCTGTGTTCAACCTGTGACATGTTCTGTGATCAGTAAGGGAAAGGCTCCGTTGCTGTGCTAGTATAAAGGTAATACAACTTTTTAAAGTCATGTTAGAATTATCTTTTTGTGGTTCTAGTTTGTTGTTGTTAATTAGATCAAGCCAGATTTCCATTGAGACTGCAGCAGCAATGTCATCATCCTCTAATCTGTCAACTCCCTTTGAAACCACCTTCAATTGCTTTTGTAAATGTAGTGCCTCTCTGTAGACTTCCTTGTTGTGTAAAATGCATGTTGTGTTTTGATCAAAGTCCTCCTTATGTTCACTGCAAATACACAGATTAAGGTAGTCAGAGACAAATGTAGAGGCACAATCTTGCTTAAAGTGACATTACACTGTTACTGGAAAACTGCAATTTCAATCCTCCCCGTTCAATTAACTGACTGTAAGTTTATGATAGCAGAGAGTGTTTTTGAACTTCCCCAGTCTTCCACTCTTGCCCTTTTTTCAGCAGATTAAAATGAAGTTGTAAACACATGTATTACATCGATACAGAAGATCTATGCTCAGAGAGTTTTTCAGGTTCTTGTTGTTATTTTTGGGGTTTTGTTGTGTTGGGTTTTTTTTCTGAAAAAAATTGCAAGATTGTTACTTTGCTTTCTATTTTTGTCTGGCTCTTATAGTAATTTGGAAGTTTGCTTTTGTAGTTTTCTTTTCTGCTTCTGTCATTAAGTAGAAAAGATATCTCTTGTGTTGTTTAATATTTTCTTCAAATTGTTCAATTTGTGCTATTGCAAGCATAGAAGAATACTGTCGAATTTAACTGCATTAGTGATCATAATTTTTTGTTGTCTAAGTCAAACTGTTGTTTGGTACTCAGCATATATCCTTGTTCTGGTATCTAAAGTATCACATCAGCTGTATTTTGATGGCAGCAACTGCATAGAAAAATCTCACCTGGAAGGCCTGTGAGATTCATTGGTTTGTTTGTTATTTTTTTTTCCTTCTTTTTCTTTTTTTTTTTATTTTAGCTGACTAGGAAAAACAAATCTGTTAGAACATTTGATCACAGTGATCTTCCATACCTTTAGAAATAAGCAGCAATAGATTCCAAACAGCTACTTAAAATCTTACAGTGTTTACTTTTAAGGACTAATGACATGTTTTTATCATTGCAGCCAGCAGTGTTTTCACCACAGCGTTTGACCAGTCAATTCTATTTAGACCTGCAGTTAAATTCATTCCATGGCAATTATTAAATTCTCATAATTCATTTGCAACATTACTCCACAGCTTTTGCACAGCAACTACATTTACTGCAGTTACAATGTGAAAACAGTAGTTTAATGAGATCAATACTGTGAAATCTGAAGACTAAAAAATAAGATGAGGTTTCCAGTTGAAGACAAAGCCATGTAATCACATGCCCTGCTCCTTTTCCAGAGAATATGATGTACAGCACATAAACTCTTGCGAGTGTCCATTGATGCATTAGCTCCCCTTTCTCAAAACAAGCTG
This sequence comes from Chaetura pelagica, assembly GCF_000747805.2. NCBI lineage: Eukaryota > Metazoa > Chordata > Aves > Apodiformes > Apodidae > Chaetura > Chaetura pelagica. The sequence goes on from NW_009970724.1 coordinate 5,030,537, forward strand.
CTTCTTAATCTTTTCTCCCTCTCTTTTCTTTCTTTTCTGCAGTTCTCAATAGACTTTTAACTTAATGCTTTACTAGGAAGCCTGACTGGAACACTAATGACTTCATTGCTTTGCTTTTACCTTTGTAATGTAGCTATTTAATTTTTAGTCCCTGATTGAAATTACATTCCAAATATTATAGAATAAAGTCTTTCAGATGTATTTAGATTCTGTATAAATTTCAAACTGGCACAATTAAAATTAAAGCTTTGAAGAAAGAGACTAGACCTTTAGAAAATCCCTCTCCCCTTTCACACTTCTCTGATAGTTAACCCCATCGTTTGCATACAGTCAAGTTTGAGACATCCTACCATGTGCTGAAGTCAAGTATAGAAAAAAGTTTATTTCTACAATATTTGGTGAGGGAGTAGTGTGAGTGGCAGAGGACCCACATTTCAGGCAGTTAGATCTTAAAGTAGACAGACTCCTTTGTGCTGCACTATCCTTTAGCAGGGACAAATCCTCCTCTTTTTAAATCAACAGGGAAGCAGAAGATGCAAAGCAGCCTGAGGAAATTGCTCTAGTTGCTTGCTCATAAAGTGTGCATGTGTGGCTGTAAGCAGAAACTACCACGAGATTTTGAAGTTGATAAGGCTAACTAGTACTGCTCTTTATAGGCACAGTGAAGATTTGAAAATTAATGGGATAAAACTGGCTTACAACCTAGTCTGAAATCCATTTCTGTTATAAGCAGACTGCAGGTGGATTGTGTGGTTATATTCAAATAGCCTGTGCATTTATGGGGACATTCTGCCTCCAGTGTCAACTTCAAAGGCCCACTCTGCAGGCTGCAACTGCAGGTGGATGGACCATAGCTTTTTGTTAAGACAGGCAGTAAGGATTACATAGGTAGCACCTAGTACTTGGATTTCTGTGTTATTAGTTTAAAATAAAAACAGATATTTCAAGGTACTTGTAAACACATACTTAAAATACATTTCGAAGGCAAAGGCATATTGTGTACGTAATTTTATAGTGGAACAGTAAGCTGCTAAGGTGTGTTTTTGCATGCTGGGACTGTTCTCTTCTGAATTAAAAATAAGCTTTTTTTAGGAGCAGTCATTTTTCCTAGTCCTAAACTTTTTGTTTAGGAAAACTTCTCAATTATTTTACAGGTTAGGCATTATAAATAGCTCTACAGTTCCAGTATGGTACAATTAGATATTTTTGCTTGTGTACTTAAAATACTTGGGTAGTGTGACAGGTAATAATTTTGAATAATGTAACTTTAAATCTTGATAAATCAAATATTAAAAAGAAGTCATGTCCATTCCAATCTGTACACTTGATTTTTTGAGTAATTTACAGATACCAGCTATTGATGTGTCTTGTAGAAAATTACATTTTGTATTTAAAGGATCATTTAAAGGATCACTTAGGTTGGAAAAGACCTTCAAGATCATAAAGTCAAACCATTCACCTTACTCTGCCAAGTTCAGCACTAAGCCATATCTAGATTACTTTTAAACGCAAGCAGGGATGGTGACTCCAACTACCTCCTTGGGCAGCATGTTCCAATATCTGACAACCCTTTCAGTGAAAAATTCTTCCTAATGTCTAGTCTAAACCTCCCCTGGTGCAGCTTGAGGCCATTTCCTCTTGTTCTATCACCAGTTGCCTGTGAGAAGAGACCAGTTCCTACCTGTTTACAACATCCTTTCAGGTAGCTGTAGAAGGCGATGAGGTCTCCCCTCAGCCTCCTTTTCTTCAGACTAAACAGCCCCAGTTCCCTCAGCTGCTAGTTATAAGACTTGTTCTCAAGGCCTTCACCAGCTTCATCACCCTTCATTGGACACACTCTATCACCTCAGTGTCCTTCTTGTATTGAGGTACCCAAAACCCAGTATTCAAGGTGTGGCCTCACCAATGCCTAGTACAGAGGAACAATCACCTCCCTGGTCCTGCTTACCACACTATTTCTGATACAGGCCAGGATGCCATGGGTCTTCTTGGCCACCTGGGCACACTGCTGGCTCGTATTCAGCTGCCTGTCAATCAGAACCCCCAGGTCCCTTTCTGCTGGATAGTTTTCGAGCCACTCTTCCCCAAACCTGTAGTACTGCATGGGGTTGTTGTGGCCCAAGTGCAGGACCAGGCACTTGGCCTTGTTGAACTCCATACAATTGACCTCAGCCCATCAATCTAGCCTCCCTCCCCTCAGGCAGATCAATACTCCCTCCCAACTTGGTGTCTGTTGTCTGCAAACTTACTGAGGGTGCATTCTACCTTCTCATCAAAATTGTTAATAAAGGCGTTAAAAAGAAGATTTTTTCAATGTCTTTGTCAGCAGTAGCCAAGTGGAGATCAAGTTGGGCTTTGGCCCTCCTAATTTTCTTTCTGCATTGCCTTACTACATCTCTGTATTACTCATGAGAGGCCTGGCTTCTCTTCCAGAGGCCGTAAACTCTCCTGTTCTTCCTGAGCTCCAGCTAAATCTTTCTATTCAACCAGACCAGTCTTCTTCCATCACGGCTTATCTTTCAGCACATGGGGACAGCATCTCCTTGGCCTTTGAGACTTTCTTCTTGAAGTATGTCCAGCTTTTCTGGACTCCTTTACCCTTCATGATAGTCTCCCAAGGTACTTTATCAGTGAGTCTCAGGAACAGATCAAAGTCTGCCCTCTGGAAGTCCAAGGTGACAGTTTTACTGACACCCCTCCTTACATCTCCAATAATTGAAAACTCTGTAAGTTCATGGTCACTATGCCCTAGGCTTCCTCCAGCTGTTACTTCCCCCACAAGTCCTTCACTGTTGATGAGCAGCAAGTCCAGACAGGCACCATCCCTGGTTGGGTTCCTCACCAGCTGTGTCAGGAAGTTAATCTTGCATGCACTCCAGGAACCTCCGGGACTGTTCTCTCGCTGCTATATTGTGTTTCCAGCAGACATCTGGGAAGTTGAAGTCCCCCATTAGAACAAGTGGCAGCAATTGTAAAACCTCTCCCAACTGCATATAGACTCTTTCATCCACCTTCTCATCCTGGTGAGGTGGTCTAGAAAAAGAAAATGCAGCCTATGAACTGTGAATTTGTGGAATCCATCACTTAGAGGTAAAATTCAAGCATTTAATGTTGATAGCCAAATTAATGTTAGCTTCAGAAAGAAAATGTTTCCCTCCTGATAAAGGCTAAAATACCTTGAGTTTTTAAGTAGGAACTTGTAATCTGTGTTCTAATGCTGAGAGCATAGTTGCAATCATTAAAAAGGAAAAAATCAAACTGTTTAAAACTAGAGTTTGCAGACCATGCAAACATCTACATTAAAAATTATAATCTCACAGTTGGTGTATTCAGGTTTTTTTGTTTTACGACAGAAGGGGGGTTACATCAATCCTTCACTGAAATGGCCTTGAAATTTTATTTTCATCTGCAGTTTGTGCTGTAATTGTAGCTTTATGTGATCTTTACAAAACATATCTAATCAGTATCATTTTTTTAAAAAATATGCACAAAGAAAACCTCATTAAAATATATAATCTTAGATATAAAAATGTGTTGTGTATAATAGATGAACTTAGAGAACTGTAATTTTTTTTTTTTTTTTAAATACCCTTCCCTTTTAAAACATTACTGCAGAAAAAGAAAAGAATTAAAAGAGGAATAAATCTTCAGCAGTGTTTTATCTGTTGTGCATACCCTGTCCTGTCTAAAGCACAGACAACACATGTACCTTCAATTACTATGTCCATCATGACACCACCGAAGGGTTTATGCTTGGGTTTTTGTTACCATGATCTTCTCTCACACGCTAATAATCTTAACCTGTTAGATCCATCATCTCTCTGCAAGACAGCTACGCTTAAACAGAGGGTCTTCAGAATTGAAAGTGAAGTGCCTCCTGCCCCACAGAGTGATCAATGGAAAGCTGAAGGAAGCAGCATATCCATTCCTTCTCCTGAGACTTTTATTTGTTTCTTAATCCTTCCCAAAAGGGAAGAAGGAGAATGGAGCTGTTTGTGCTTTTCTGCCTATTCATATGTCCAACAAACATGTGAAAAATCATTTTGAAAAATCCTGTATATAAATGAGAGTGAGACAGTTCTGAAAGAAAACAAAATTAATTTTCCTCTGAAGAAGACACATTTTTAAAGCCCTCCATCTTGTTCCTGCTTGTCAGGTCTGCAGAGGAAACATTGTCATACCGTATTAGTGTCCTTTCAAGTGCAAAGAAGTTTGGTCTGTTCTATAATGTGAGTCAGTAAAGGAAATCTTCCACTGGACTCCAGGCTGGGATGGATAGCGGGTGAAATCTATCACTGCTTAATCTCACTCATCAAAGTGAAAAGGTCTAGACAAAAGCAAAGCTCGTACTGGGTAACTCTTCTGGTAGAAAGCAAAACCTGCTGCGGGGTCACGGCAGAGCTGACTTTGAGCTTTTGCAACACTTCCATAAAGAAAGCGCCTCAAGAACAGCTTCCTGAGACAGGGCCCACTGTTTAAACCATAATATGTTTCAGATTTGCATTTCTTAATGTGACTTAGAACAGTTTTCACGGGCAGGATTTTATCCTCTGCCATTCACAAATGACTGTGATTGTGGTAATGGCGCACTTCACTTCGGGGGTCTGCCAGGCTTAGACAAGGGCTCTGCTGACCCCTGCTGCTATCCTCGCTTTTCCCTTTGCTTTTCCTTCTGCAGCCGAAGATTGCCTGCCTTTGCTAAAGATATTATGTAGAGAAATGTGTCTTCAGAATAAGAAATATACCTTGCCTTTTTCTACTTTCTGGTCATTAAGAGCTTGCACATCTGTCTTTTTTTTTTTTTTTTTTTAATGTCAGAGAAATACCAGTGTTGATGATAGGATAGCACAGGCTGATGTGGAGGTTTGTTCTCAGAATTTATGCATGTCAGAATTGCTGTGGTACTGATACTTTATCTCATGTACGAGGTCCTTCTTTTGCTTTGGCATGCCAGCAATTTCTGTTTCAGCTTGCTGACAACTGCTTCACAAAACATTTACCATACAAGATTATCAACATGAGATATCTTTTTTAAAGCATCCCTTAAAAATGAAGATTTCTATTAATCTGAAATAGATGTAGGTCTTAGTATGGCAGTCACTCATGAGTATTTTGATGTAGCAGAAGCTTAAAATGTTCTTTGCTTTTAAACTAAGCCCTTCACAATACCAGCCAGATAGGTTTTTGTTTTGTTTTGTTTTCTGTGTGTTAGTCACAAGACTTAGTTATGACTTAAATGTAAAGAAAAAAGCAGAAGTACATGTAGCCTGTTTTCATGAACAAGGCATAATCACGTAACCTAGAATATTCATGAGGGATGCTACAGTCCTTGGCTTTATTTCAGGAAAAAACAGTTACACCCATGACTGAGAAGAACCTTATCTGGCACTATGCGTTTTCACTATCATTAGTTGTTAATACAAAAGTAGTAGGTCTAGTTTACTCATTAAAAATAGGGGAGTTTATTAATGGGGCTGTTTCATCAGGGTATTACTTAGTAAATGAAATACAAATCCTCATATTACAAGGTTCTGAGCAGTCAGGCAAGGTGAAATAGCTGGTACTTGATAATCCTTTTGTGGTGTGTTCTGTTATTATTTTCTGCAGAAGAAATTATATTACACATGTGCAAGCACATAACACGCATGTGCGTTGCTGTAATCACAGCATTGGACCAGGTACAAAGGAAACAACAAAAGCATTATTGATACCAACTAAAAACATTTAAAATTTAGATTTTGTTTACTTCAAAAAAGATTGGATTCATTATTTTACCAGGGTGTAGCATGGTATTTTATTTAGTGTTTTCATATCTTATATTCAAGTCATTTTCTTTCCTTCATTATTGGAAAAAAACCTCATCATAGTCATCTTAAGTCAGCATATATCTCATCTGGCAGGATGCTATATACACATTCATCAGTCCTTCCTTGCTGCTTAGGGGTGAAAAATAAATATAAATAACTATACATACGTAAACATAACTTTTAAAGTATTGCACACTGTTTCTTGTATATCTCAGCATCATAAAAAAAATGCTTCAGTCTGTAATTTTCTAGGTTTTTGTTTGTTTTTTTTTTTTTTTCAGAAATGGGCTTTACTAGGTGGGCAGCACTAGGTGTACAGTTTATCATATACTATATTTTTGGAACGTAATTAATGCTCTTGGTAATTTGCTGATGTTTTTCAGAATATGACTGAGACAAAATTGCTTAATCTTAAAACATCTTTCATCTGAATGTTGTATTCTTTTGGATGAATTTGTGTGAATTTTATATAGTTTTCAAATTTCTAGTCTAATCAAGATTGGTTTAGTTGCACTCAGAACTTTATTATGAAAACATTCTGTTTTACTTATATATTACTGTGCCAATTTTAGTTCTTATAGAATAATACTGTAATAATTGAAGCCTATTAATTCCTCCCACCCCAATATATCCTCTATCATACTTAGCCAAAACAACTACATTATCTGATAAGTTGATTTAGGACTTTATACATGTGTTCATATAGCCATTTATCGCAACCCTTGCTGAGGAGACCTTTATTAAGCTGTGATGACTGCTGAATATGAAATGTAACCAAGATTATTTTTTTATTCAAATATAATTTAAATATTCATCAAAGAGGAGTTATGCTTGAAACTGACAGAGACTATTAACATCAAAAAATATAATTAACTGCACTGGGTATCATGAAGCAGAGTTAGCCAAATAGCTGAGAGGTCTAATTGCTCTGGAGTCTGAGAAGCAATAGTTTTATTTTATACTGTTACTGTGGAATTAATAGTCATGTGGTTTCCCATGCAAGGCAATTAAAAGCTGCCTGTTAAGGTTTGTGCATTATAGGAAATCTGCTGAATATCACTTAGTAAACAGAATTGACATGGAAAAGGTACATGAAGATGGGCAGAGCCAGGATATAGATTGTAAATTAGGACAGATTGATATGAATTAGATATAGGTAAGTAAATTATGAGTATTTTTTAATTTTGTCAGAAGTAGTGATGAAAATTTTTCATTAGTAAAACAAAGGAAATAGAATTTAAAGATTATTACAGTGAGGCTGTTTAATTTGGAGGGAGGGAATAGAGTAACATGGGTTTAAGAATTAAACAGTAGCTACAGGGCAGTATAGGAAAGAGCAGATCTCATAATCTGAAAGTTTTATTCTGCCACAAAATAATCTCCTACTTAAAAAGAACCTTCTGCCCTTTGTGGCTCAAAGAAGCTTTTTAGTTGAATTCAACAAGAAAAAACATATTTATTGAATCCCATAGATTCTGCCTGTGCCCAGGCTATATAGTCTAATAAGAGGTGGCCATGTTCATGTCATTTTGACATTAGTGAGGTTGCTGAAATGGAAGAGTTTAAGGATAAAAAGATACAAGCTATAACAGTATTTTTCAGCCTTTCTTTTTTTTCCTCTCTAGTAATAAAATTGCAGTCTAATTACTTAATAAATGGACCATGATTACAGAAAGACAGATAATTCCCCACTTTGCACTTTTATTTTCTACATATTGCAGAACAATAATCAGCAGAAATGCTATGGCCACAAATGAAAAAGGCCTTTGTATTTTTTCTTTCATATACCTGTGAATGAAAGGAGTTTGCCGGTACTTTCTTTAATTTAGTCTCATAGTCAACTTCTGTGTGTTTTTAAGAAGTATTCTTAAAAAACTAATGTCATAGTGGTAAAATAAAATCAAACAATTCAACTGGAATTCCTGCTTTATGTAAACATTGTCTGCCTGTTTATATATTATTTAGCATGCTTACCCTGTTTATATCAGTGACAAAAGAGTGTGTGCTAGTTTCTCAGAAGAGTTCTGTCTTTGCCGCTTCACAGCACAGTGCCTTGTACTCCCAGGCTTGCACATGGTGTTAGCAGGTATTTAGAGCACTTCAGCCTAAGATTTTATAGGTCATGATGAACTGAGCCTATCAAACAACTTACTGCAATGAAGTTAATGCAGTCTTAAGAGTGTGACGTGGACCAAATATTCCATATTCAGTATATTTTTAGCCTGCTGCAAACACATCAAGCTCTTGTATAGAATTTTTCTATGTCAGACCTGCTTTATAATACGTATGTACTGCAGAGTCTTTACTATAGTTTTACTATTGAAAGCTGTAATTTTTTTCAGGCTTTCACTATAATGCAGTAGCTATCAAAATCTTTGGGTTTCAATTTCTTGTAGCATGCGTGCTGCTTTTCCACACTCCATTTATTGCATTTATTTAGGCTGAGATGTAAGTATAACAATAACATAACACTTCTGAACCTATAACCTTTCCCTGTTTTTACTGAATTTCTTAACAGCAGTGAACTCAACTGTACTACTACACTTGTGAAGCTGTAGGTGTTTTCTCATCTAGGATGTAGTAGCACTGATAGTGCCTTCAGTATATTATCCTAGTACCAGCATCACTGGTGGGTATGAAAAATATAATATACTTTGTATATTTAACTGTCTTAGATCATTTTGCTGCCTTTGTGACAGAAATACAGCAAAAGAACACCTCTTGGAGTCACATTTGAAACAGGAGCACTTTGAGTAATGGGCTGTAGACAGAACACATATGAGTTAGTGCTCAGTTATCATGCATGCCATCAACAGTGCCTTGTTGCTTTCTTATCAGCCCCTTCCTGCTGTCAGCCCAGTGCTTATTTCAATAGAAAAGGATTTGCATCAAATGTAGTACAGTATTATGTATGGCTAATATGGAGTTTTTAATTGTGTAGGCGCATGAGACTCCTTCAGTGGTAGACAGCTTGATAAAAGGATTAGATCATGAATATTTTTTACACAATTAGTGATTATCTATGCATTGACAGAGTCAAGCCAGTGAATTTTCCAATGTGTTTTTTTACAGAGATCGATTCTGCTTGACTTGCATAAAAAATCAAGTGCAGAATGTGGAAGATTTTTGCAGATGTAAACAAAAACAGCTCCTTAAACTTTGTTTGACTTAAAACTGGAAGTTTCAGGAATAAGAAAGTACACAGTTCAAATCAGTAACTTAATCCTTTAACTTCAAATCACAAAGAGAAAAGTGGGATTTTGCTTTCCAAGTTAGAGCAGAAGAATACTTTTGCAGGGAAAGTCCTATACCTGGAAGCTTTGCAAGCTTTCCAGATGTTAATTAGATCCAGACATCACTATGGGTAATAAATAATGGTGCTTTTGTGACAGACATTCCTCTCAGAAGAAAAGAAATTATATGTAGCAAAGACTCTCAGACATATTTTAATAGGAAAGGACACCACTTTTACAGAGCTGATTAAAGCCCTACCAAGGAACAGTACTTCTGGAAAAAATCAGCAGATAAAATAAGAATAGTTGCAATTTGATTAGTTATTCGTTAAAAATATACAACTTTAAAGCCATGAAATCCACATTTAAAACTATGAGAAAAAGAACCATACTATCTTGCTATCAGATTGCACTTCTAGAAATCTTGTAAAACAGTCAAGTTGTCTTTTGGCCTCTTGCTCAGCATTATGCTTTGAGTTCTGTTGAGCCGCAGAAATGAGTCACAGTCAGCCCTGTGGAATTGGTAGATATGCAGCAGTGGGTACGTGGCCTCTGTTGATGAAAATTAGAATCCAAAAAGGGGATATTCCCTGAGGCAAGTTTACAAAAAAACAACTTATTTTTTTTTCACCCTGTAAAACTCATCTTACATGCAGGATCTCTTGCATTATTACAAAGTCTAATCCTCCAAGTGGGTAATTAACGGACCAGAAAAGCCATTTGTGGAAAGAAAGAGCCATAAGGGTGAAAAATATTTCTCCACTGAATGATCTTTAAGGAGTAAATAATTACAAGAGTGAGAGGTTTGGGATGACCAATCTAAATCTGAACATAATTAGGATGAACACAGTTTGAAAATCGAAGCAGTTGGCATGTGCAACAATTCTCATATCAGAAGACTAATTAAATATTTAGAACCCCAAACCTCCTCACTATTCACAGAAAAATAACCTGCCACAAAAGGGTCTGTAGCTTTGCAGATAATTAGGAAGGGTTACAGAGGAAAAAAATCACAGATTGGCTCCAAGGTTCTGCAAGGTCATGTCTTATTATGGTGTATCTTTTATGTTGTCTGATAACAAGTTTCTTACTAATTTAATCTAAGTAGGGCATCCTATAGCGATTTCCCATTTCCCTGGTCAAAAATGTGATCGTTTTTCTAGATGCAAAATGCAATAGGTGAACATTTTTATAAATAATTGCTCCTAACTGATACAGGCTATAATATTTTTAATTATTCAAGGGGAATGCTTGTGTTAAAGTTCAGTTAGGGTTGCCCTCCACCACACTACTCATTTGAAATTATCTTCATTCTGTCCATTGTAGAGGGAAGCCAAAAGGACCCTATGAAATCATGTTGCCTCTACAGCCAATTCAGTAAACGAGTAAATCTTACTTTCTTGTTAGAGCTAAGATGCATTTATGTTGAAAGTGCATTTCTGCAAACTAAAGAACTGTGTTACAGTCAGGAAACCTGCAGTAAAAAAGATCGGCACTGCTGCAAAAAAGAGTTTTAAAGATTTTTTTACTCTTGTCCTATGTTCTCTACCCAGGACTCTCTTTTCCTACGTGTCTATTACAGCATTATGCCTGAGGATCAGGCACTGTGCTTCAGGATTTTCACTTGGATTTTCTTTATGCTGTGCTCCATCACTGTGATTCTGAAATAAACACCCCTTCATAAAACTCTGATGTTATTACCCAGTCCTGTGTTTCTCCCTGGAAACCACCTCAGTGCACAAGGCATAATGCTGCGCTCACGCTCACTCAGTGTGAATAATCTGTGTAAATTGCTCACGCATTACGATGCTGCACTACTGAAGTTTTCATTAGTAAATAAGCATAGCTGCAGGCTATTTATTTTGTCTAAATGGTGAAACATCTAATTGGATCTTTTGAACTGATTACTTTTCAGCGGTGTGGATCTGCTTGGCTTAGTTGGTATACCAAGACATACACTGTAATCTTATGCTGCATTTTGCTTGCAAATACACATACACAAATAAGACAAGTTTATTACTTTATTTCAATTTATTCTTCCTCAGGTGGGGTTGCATTAGAAACATTTTCTTTAAAAAGCAGGTCTCTTCTTCTTCATATTGTTACAAGGTTTGGGTGGCTTGCACCTACACAAACCTCACCAGGCTGTTTTACTTTGCACACTTCATTGCAACTTTTGATACATACTTTTCCTGTGCTTGTTGTACAGTCAGCTCCTCACAGGCTCTGGTAGTTCTAGTAGGACTTTCACATATGTGGTAGAAAGTAATCGGGATAGAAATGAGTTTATAAAAGCACTTAACAATTACTGAGAGAAGCCAGGATTTATGTATTCCACTGAAATCTACATTTCCTGTTTCTTTTTTTTCTGCCCCCTATTTTATCTGATGCTTCAGTTTCAGGTTAGTAATAACCCCATAGCCATAGTGTTTACACTAGTAGAATGAATTGTAACAAGAAAAAATATCTCTGATAGCTTAGATGTGAGTGAAGAGATTAATCTGTTTAACAGTGACTGCTTTGAACTTAGACAACATGAATGCTAACGGTATATGCATCATAACTAAAGGTATTAAAATCGTAAGAAGAGGTTGAAAGCAAGAAATACTGTGTTAAATTACTTTGCCACACAAGTCTGATACACGTTCATTGATAATAAATCAAACTGGGTAATCCTAAGAAAGGGCCTGTGGGAGCTGACTATTTTCTGTTGTGTTTTATTGTCTATTTGGAGTTTTCATCTCAAATGTGTACCCTTAGACTCCCATAAGATTACATTGTATAAAGAAAACACAAATATTATTGTGTATTTACTGGGCAAATGGAAAAGATGGAGTGGTGCACCTTTTACAATATTAATTATAGACTATTTAGCTTCCTTGTGTCATGTTTACTCAGTAATTGGAAGATTCAACAAATCACTAATATATTCAAAAGGAAAGTAGAAACAATTTTCTCAGTATTTTTCCCATAAAATATTTTTCATCTGAAGCCATCAGTTTTATTGCTGTAGTGGTCATGTTGCCAAGTGCACAGAAAATCCCAACTCTGGGTTCTGAATTTTCAAACCAATTTCTAGCATGTCTTCTGCTTTAGTGGTCACAGGAAGGTTTCCAATATTTAGACATAACTCTGATCGCCAAGTTCTGCTTTCATACATGCTCGTGTATCTGCTATTTTATTCTTAAATTATGCTCCTCCCATCATCGTCTAGGGATTCTAACTTGAAAATATTTTTTAGAAAATCTTACACATCGGCAAGCAAAATTGCCAGTATGGCATCGTGGGTTTTTTAGAAGCCTGTTGCAGGATGGTGCATTTGTCTTCATGGAAGTGTGGCTCTTGTCTTCATGGAAGTGTGGCTCTGTAGAGAGGTGTGTGCTCACTCTTCCTTTGTGGGTAGGAGGGTTGTGCTAGTGCTGCTGCAGTTGCATTCCAGATACCGCAATAATGGCCAGCCAATGCTGCTTCAAATCAGGGCTTTATAGCAAGGCTGGGTTTTTTAGCAGGTCTTTTCTGGTTTTCAGGCTTTGGTTAAGCCCAATTTGCTAACTTATTAGATTTCAGTAGGTAATAATATATTTCTTGCGAGGTGAATTTGAAATTCAGAATTTACATACGTTCCTTTAAATAATTTGTGTGTGTGCATATGTATGTATCTGTACACCCCTAAAATAAAATACCTGTTCTCTGGCTATTTTACATTTAAGTTTTGCACATATTTTCTAAGACCAAATTAATAAAACATAGCATTTAAGTAATTCCTGGCATCTTCGTGCATAGATAGCTTTGAGTTTAATAACAGGAGTGGAGGTCTGGTGAATATGCACACAAAAGCTGAAGCTCATCTCATGTGGCCGCTCTAGACCATTAGGAATGCGTATGTCAAGACAGCCATTTACTCTGGGTAAAGAGGTTTAGGAATTTTTCAGTTTAAAATATGCTGCTGCTAAAAGTCATTACATGAAGTGTAGTCATCCCACATTCCCATCTCTTTTACCTCAAACTGCAGCTCACCCAGGGTGAATAAGGAACAAGAGGACCATATGTGAGTATGTGGTGCTACAACTCACTTTACGTCCTTCGAGTGGCATTTAAGGAGGTTGCTGCAGGCGATATGCAGGAACATGTCATCGTGCTAGCTTTTAAGTATTTAATCAATATGCTGCAAGAGAAATATTGTCACATCTGACATAAAAGTTTCAAACCATAGCAAGATAGATTTTTAATGTATTGACAATTTTATTTAAAATAATTTTATTTATTAAACATGGCTTCATACTGTATTTTTTTCTTCTTCTTCTTTTTAAAGTTAAGTACACGACTGTTTTCTGTGTTTGCCAGTGTGTACCTTACGTAGTGAAACACTGCATTCACAGAAATGCAGCATTAGGAAAACCCAAAATTATTCTGGTAGCCCATTTCTGATTAGACATTAACTCATAGTCTTTCCAAAGTAACATTGATGTTTCTTTTACGTTAACCATCTCTTTCAGTTATTTATGCAAAACAAAAGCATTTGAAGGATGAACTCTGTGGACATTATTTCCTGCATACCTTAACTTTGCAAACCACTTTGAAAGGAACTGCGTGTATCTTTCCATGACTGATGGGACTTAGCCATAAAAATCAGCTCTTCCCTAAGTCAATCTGTTTGATTCTTGTAATGCTGATATCTTTCCAGAAACTGCTCTCAGATTCCAGTACTTCACTTTCTGGTCCAGTTATGATACACTGTGTTTTTCAGTTTAGTGCTGTAATATTTGTTCAAGTCCATAGGTTTTGCATTTTTAATCTGCCTTAGAACAGTAGTGAATAATGGCCCTTGGCAGGAGATAATGAAATTTTCTTAATTTATATTTTCAAGCAGAAGCTTCAATTGAAAAAGGCATCCTATGGCCTGGAGACATAGCTCTAGTACAAGTTTCAGGGGAGCTGTGATAATAATGCGGTGCCAGTGGTGATGGGGGAATGATAGGACAGTGAAGAAGTAATTTAAGAAAGAAAAGAGAACATACCAAAGCTTTATTGTAGCATATCTAATAATCTACTGAAGATTTCCAATAGTGTTTGGAGCATGACAGGAGAAACTAATGTTATCTTGCCAAAACAGAAGCCCTTGCTTAATCAGCAGAACAAGATTATTGATTAAAACACCTCACACAATAGATTGTACATGGAAGACCATCTCCATACATTGCCAGTGGAAGAGTGCAATAATGAGCATAAGATAATAAAAAAGAGCAAAAGCAATTTGTTGGAAATTATACAAGTAAAGATTAGTGTTGAAATGCAAACAAATTATCATGGAAGGTACAGCAGACCTTAAAGCTGAGGACAGAAAGGGATGGATGCAGCAGGGACATGGCTACCTCATGGGCAGGAGATACCTGGTGACAGCCCTGCTGGAGATGCTTCACTATCCATTCTTTCTGTATTCATCTGAAATGTGAATGGGCCATTTGTTTGTACAGTCTTCTTCCTGAGGTGAAAGGAGTTCAGACATTGCACTGTAACTATTAATTAAGCACTCCATTTGATTTTTAGATTACTCTAAATGATGTGTCTGCATTATGAAAATGTAACCTTTCTTCATTCATACTAAAGTAGTACTGAAGAAAGGAGTACACAGTGGCTTCTTGCATTCATGAGAATAGTGATACTTTCTACATTTCCTCTTGCAAAACTGTTGCTGCTGCTGGCACAGAAACATGAATTATCATTCCTTCAATGCTACGGTTAGTCTTTTCCTAACAAGGGTTTCAAATTTAAGTAATATTGTCGTTCCCAAATCAACTGTTACTGAGTTTGTATAGAGTTCTCTACAGATCTGCTTTATATCCTTGTCAGTGACAGGAAGATGGAGACAGGCTCTTCTCAGTAGTTCCCAGTGTCAGAACAAGGGGCAAATGGGTACAAGTTGGAACATAGGAAGTTCCATTTAAATATGAGGAAAAACTTACTTACAGTGAGGGTGACAAAGGGACATTGTGGAGTCTCCATCTCTGGAGATACTCAAAACCTGCCTGGATACAGTCTCTAGATGTCCCTTCCAACTCCAGCAATTCTGTGATTTTGTAACAGTCATTGTAGCATAAATCTTTGTGAATATCTTTAGTGTGAAGGCATTTCTCAGTATGAGATCATATGAATTCTAAGATTAGACATAAAACCTAAGAATTTGCGTATTTTAACATACGCTAGAGAAGTATGCAGTTAACTAGAACACAGTTAACTATAGAACACTTAAATGGTACTTAAAGAAAATTTCAAAACTGTATTACAGACACTGAGACACTAAAGTATTTGTGTTTTGACTTCTTAAATTTGCAGAAATTGGAGCTGGTTTGTATCATGCCTTCAGCTGGAAGAATTCTAAAATAGTTTGAAATAACAATGTAGAAAAAGTAGCATTGGTTAAAATTAATCAGGGACTTCAAGTTATTTGCCAGTTAAGGTTTTTGGGGTTTGGATTTTTTTTTTTTTTTTTTTTTTTTCTTGATAGTGTCTAGGCCAAATTTGCAAATTGCCAGGAATTTTTATTTCCACTAGAGTCTTGTTTTGGAGAAGCCCATTAAGTGGTTGCACTTAGAAAGGGTTTGCCAATTACTTAAAGGAATGAAAACAAGTCACAGGATTGAGTTGAAGGTTGTGACAGTATAATATCCCCTTCAATGGGCATCGCACTTCTAAGTCTAAAGGTTTCTCAGAATGATGAAGCTCTGCTATGGCAGTAGTGCAGTAGTTTTGACAATCTGTAGCCCTGTAGGTGAACCTGCTGCTTAGTGCTATTTTATGGAGAGTGGAGTATCTTTTGTACAAAATACCACACAGAATTCAGTGGGTTTTGTCTTAAAGAAGCTCAGTTGAAACCTATATGATACAGCTCAGAGCTGTGGGAACCATGATACTGAACCATGCACTACAGAAAGTCTTTGTGGGAATTACTTTGGCTTCAGCATTATGTTTTTACTTGAAAAACAAAAAGAAATTTAAAGAAACAAATTAAAAAATGTTGTATTCGAGGTTTTCTCATGCTGATTAGTCTGGTCCAAGGCATGGGGCATAAAACACTCCATAGAGGGCTTAGAACAGAGATACCTATTAACATTTTGAGCCATATTGCCCTACCTTGCTTCTACAGCCCCCATCTATACAACACACACAAGAGCAGCACTTTGACCTTTGTGTGAGTACAAAAAAGTGGCTGTATTGTATGTTTTCAGTATTATAGATTCAGTACAATTATTTTCTCTGCCAGTTGGGTGCACATTTCATCACTTCAGCATGGGTCTGAAAGCCACTCTGGATGTGTCATAGTCATTCCAGACTTCCTAATACACTCCTCAAGCTGTTGCACTGAATTTATTGTGCTGTTGAGAGGGGTGTGGTGTTACCTACGCAATAGCTGTGCAGGAGCCTGCCTGTGCTGTCTGGAAGGTCACTGCCACAAGCAGCACAGAGGTGACAAGTGACTTTCCTCACCATCTATCGGTACCCAGGGTTGTGCATGTATACAGAAATCACCGGCTATTTCTAATTAGTTTTGCGATTATGAGCTTTATGAGGCTAGAAATAAGTAGCTTAAAAAAAAAAAAAAAAAAAAAGACAGCAAAAGAAAAGAAGGATTAACTGATAAAGTCAGAAGAGTTTTTCCCAAGTTCGCTCAGCAAGAGGCACAGTATGTCCTGACCAGCTCTGTGCTAGTTTGATGAATATTTTAAAAAGGAAAGTGATGTATATTAGAGTTCTTCAAATGAGCTTGCTCTACCTTTTATGAAGTAGCACAAATTATTCTTATACCTGTTGGCAGTGTAGAGTTGCGGAAAGCTGTTGATATAAGATGGATTATTTTAGCTTGGGATGTGCCATTCAGGGAGTGTGGGAAGTAGTAGGGCAATAGAGAAGTTGATGTACAGCTTGAGTCAAAGGCTAGACAATTACTTAAGTTCAGACTTCTGTTATTTGGTTTGCTGACAAACAAAACTAACCCCTGAGAAGATCAGTTAAGCTCTTTTTCTTCTAGTTGCCAAAGCCCCTGACCTCTTCTTTTTTTTTCTCACTTCCTTCTGACTATTTTTTCTGTGTTACATTTTGACCATCCCTTCAGGATTAGGTCATTGTAGTTGCATTTGTAACTTGCAAGCATTTCCCTTCCGGCCCCAGGAAAATGAATAGTAGTCTAAAATGTCTTGATTATTGCTATTAAAAAAAAAAAAAAAGGCAAGTAATTTCATAAACCATGACATTTAGTACCCTCATGGTTAGGGACATCGTAATACAGTTCTTAGTACCAAAATGCATTGGCTTCTATTGTTAAGCAAATCATATATATACATTTTAGTATTTAGTATCTTCCAAAATTTTTTAAAATTAATTTTATTGCAGTTCTTCTTTTTAACTGTTTACCTTAATTTCTCATACAGTCATTATTTTCCTCTTCCTGTAACCTAATAGCGGAAGCTTAGAGTCCACCAATTGCTCCTAGTGTAATTAAATGGAAATTCTAATGCTCTTTGTCTGCAATAAGTCTTCCAAGCAAAACCATAACTTCCTTGAATCACAGCAAAAAAGTAGAACCATTCAGCAGTGTGTATATCTCCAAAGATGGAAGGAATTGCTTATTTGTATTACGGTACATTATTCAAAATTACATATTTTTCATTTTGTAGCATCTTTGCATTTTGCTTTGCTTTTATTGAATACTAGTATCAAATCAGTATATATTTGGGACAGTTATATTTTCCAGTGGGAACAAGTGACATTTGAGATAACGTCAATCTCCAACTTTAAAAGTATAAATCCTGAACTGAAATATTGTATTGGAGCCTTATTTATGGACTTCAACAGATCTAGTAATAAATAACTTTATTGTCTTCTGGACTGCCCAGGGGTTAAGTGAGTTAGCACTGTATATAATACTATGAACTTGCACATTAAATGCCACTTAAACTAATCAGCTTGCTTTCTTTTTCTATTACAGGTGCAACAACCGAACACAGTGTATTGTAGTTACTGGGTCAGATGTGTTTCCTGATCCTTGTCCTGGAACATATAAATATCTAGAAGTTCAGTATGAATGTGTTCCTTACAGTAAGTATAATCTTTTTATTCTTCCTCACTTCCTCTGGCCCTCACAATTAAAGCTGGAGTGCTCTTACATGGAAAAGAAGCATATGTTTATGGCCCATTATGCATGCAGAGCACTAGCAGACTAGGGCCTCCAGTTAGCTTCACGAAGTGTGGAAGGAAGCCATGATGTGATGCTGGCCAAGTGTCTGTCTGCGTTCTTAAGTGTTTGGCTTTTAAGGCTACTGTTTTTGCAGAAAACAAGCTCGAATTAGCTATTCAATAGGCCAGATAGAAATTTGTACTTTTGCCCGTTACCAGTCGTTGACAAATTGGTTTGGCTCACAGACTTCTAAAGCAGGAATTGACTTCAATTTTAATCATGATCTACTTGAAAGGCTACCTGCTGTTGCGGTGTCTTCAGGTGCACAGCGAAACCCAACATTGACACTCCGAGGCAAATGGCCCAGTTGGGGGACATTGTAAGAGGACTTTGTGCTTCAGGGGAACATTCATAAGTGAATGCAGATTCAGAGTGAATAATTCATCAATAAGTTATTATGGCTTGGTTCTTAAAAACAGTCAGAAAAGAATGAGAAAGAAATGTTCATTTTTACTGTAAAGACAAAATCTGAATTGTGCCTTGAAGCATCTGCCAAAACAATTTTTTTTACTGCAAACAAAGTAAATGCAGAAATCATACTGAGGTAGAAAAATTTGAAGTTATGGCTACTTCAGCAGTTTTGTACAATATTCTTTCTATTGCTGGAATTCACTACCTTCAGACATACTTTTTATTTCCTTGCAATAATTAATGTTTTTTTTCACTGACATGTGTGCATGTTTCTAAAAATTCTGCAGAGTCTGCACTTTTAACTGGTTTTGCTTTCTTGTAAGGTCATTCTTTGCAGTGATTTCCCCCTCGTCCCATAACTCAACAGAGAAATAGCTGTGTTTGCATTGGAATTTGAGCAGTCCACTGATGATTCCCTTAAGTTATTATGAAGCGTGAATTTCTTGATCTGCAGTAGTACTTAACCAAAGTCACATTTTTTGTTGGTACAGGAAACAGGCCAAGTCTGAGATGCAAAAACACTGTGGTGACAGTATACATCCAAAAACAAAGGAACTAATTCTACCATAAGCAAAGCTATATCAAAACTGTCCATACTGATTCCTTCACAATTTTAAAATTTAGACTTCTTAAACCGAAATCCTACTCTGTACTGCTTCACCACATCGAACACTCACTGTTGTTAAAGACCAAACACAGATCATCTGTTTTTTCTTCAGTTCTTCTGTGTCATTGTGAAATGGTTGTTTGCTGATTTTTTTTTCTGTACCGTTTGTAGGATTGGAAGCCTACTGCATACAGTGATCCCTAGTACCATTCCTCTTGTGTGTAGTATCGGTGGCTTGTTGTAACCATTCTTCTCGTGCCACTTTTGAGGAGTGATGTCTTACCCCAATCTAACCAAAGCTTTGTTCCGCAAAGATTGCTTTTACTTTATCACTGTTTTCATTCCCAAATTCTCAGAAAGAGGGCAGTGCATCTGATTCCAAACCATGAGGTCAGTCAAATGACAAGAGGTTATGTTTCCAGTTCCAGTAGGCTAGCTCATAGAGAAAAAGTGTGATGCAAATAATGTTCAAACATGGTTTTTTATGCTGTTTTAGGAAGTGTGGATATGTTCTACCGATTGGGTATTGCTATCTACAGGAATCTTTTCTTTTCCAGTTTTCAGAAGTTTAGTGCCACAGCGCGGCCTACCCTATGCTCTAACGTGTAGTTATTCTACTTTTAAAATGTGTGGGTTTTTTTGTTCACTGTCAATTGCATTGGCTTGTCCTCTGAAGTACGTAATTCTGTGTCTATCACAACTCCAGATTCTGGATACTTCTTGTTTTTCAAAGTCTAAAAGTTTTGGAGTTTGGCAGCTGCAGTATGTACAGCGATGACACTGTGCCTAATTCCAGAACTGTAAGAGAACCTGTCATTACCAGCAGTCATCAAAAAGGTTGCCAGTTACTACAGTCAGTTTTGAAGTTTGATTTCAAAGCTCATTTTGATTGTTGACCATCTTCCTTCCCTATCCCACAAAGCCTATCCTGATACTTTTCCAAGTCTCTTTTCTTGTCACCTGATAAACTTAAGTTACCAAGTCCAGTTTTTTTCTCCCTTACTTGTTCCGGTGCTCTGTATCTAAACGTACGGAAGGACTGAAATCATTAGGTTTGCAAATAGTAGCTGTCCCCTGCATAAGAGACTTGTTAGGAAGATGGGATAGGTATTTGTGGGTCTAGGAAAGGAGGTGTTTAGTGATAACAGAACTGCTAACCAAAGTTAATTTGTGGTTCCTTACTTTCTCTGAACTTTAGTTACTGCAAGACTGCAAAATTTGCTGTGTCACACTGTGACACCTTTCAGGCCATGAGAGTTTACAAACAGCAATTGTATCAGGTTTTGTGGTAAAAACTGTGAGTTCTTACACACTGGAGTTGGTGTCACCCTTGTACAGAATGCAGTTTATGAGCTCCTCTATGCCTTGCTGACTTCCAGAAATCCATAGCAGCTTTGCTGATCATTCATACTGATTGAGCTTTCTTGGGGTTCTCTATTCATCACCTCCTTAAGCAAGTACGTAAAGAAAAACTACCTTTTTTTGCATCTCAAAGTGGAGACCTGTTGCTGATGTTTAACTAAAGCAATCCTCTTTAGTTAAAAAAAAAAAGTAAACTAAAAGCTTTTGGAGATATTCATGTGGATATCCAACAAATCTAAAATTCTAGACAAATTTGATAGGCAATGCTTTGTCCTAAAATAAAAGAGTGTTATTGAGTAAATTATAAAGAAATGGAAAGTACCATACTTAACATTTCTCTCAGTTATGCTGCACAATGTATGTTGAATAACAGAAGTCAGCCCTTTTATAAAGAAGGACATTAAAATAACCATTTTTTATATCTGTGCCTTTTTATTTTAAGCCTTTTTTGGACTCAGGAATTAAATATAAAATGTTTTTAAGTGTTTTATTCTCTGTCTGTATTGATGGGACGTTGCAGCATTTTTTTATTTCAGTAAACCTGTCGGTCCCTGAAAAAAGTACAGCTGTACACTAATGCATGCAGAGCTGACATGCCAGTAATTATTTTAGTTATCCCTATCTTTTTCGTCTTCTATTACTAATTCTAAGCAGGTACATTATCAATGTTGCTCTTCGGTGAGGAATAAACTCACTCGTAAAAGTTCACAAACAGAATAATCTGAAAGTCATAAACATTTATTTTGAAACCCGGGAATTCACCTCAGAATATATGTTCTGTTTACTTGTATAAATCAAGAATTACAAATTGCAGAAAAATAAGTAATTTACCCCTCAAGCTTCACCATAAAGTTTTGTAATTGTTCCCTGAAGAAACACTAGATCAGCTCAGCCAATACCATTCTGTCAAAATAATCTTACATAATTCTGTTAAATGAAACTGAAAATCCAAAAGTTTAAGTGAAACATGCAAAGATTGTACTGTAACACTGGAAATGTAATAGCTGTGAAAATAGTTTGGATACATTTTCTTGGTATCAGCAGCTACTATTACACAAATTGATTCATCTGTCATTTTCCAGGTCATTTGATGAAACTGAGGGAGCATACATCAAAGGCTACTGAGTATATAAAATAGATTTTATTGCAAATAATTATTGGAAAACTGTTTACTTACTGGACTTCAGCTGTATGTCTTCCTGTAATATATTCCTTAAAACTTCCTTGGGGAAAAATTGCTATAGCAATATAACTTTGTTAATCAGACCCAGTTTAATTTTTCCATGTATGGTGGTGGGATGGATATTTGTTTTAAACACTGTGTGTGACTGTCCTTGCATACTAGCTTGCTGTTTCGGGCTTAATCGATGGTGCTGGAGAATACCTGAATGAGCTAAATGTTAATTTTTTAATTTCTTTTCCCCTTGCTTACTGTGCTTTTGCTTCTTTTTTCTAGATCTTTTTGCTTATTCCTTCTAGTCTGATTTTGCAGTTACAGACTGCAAGTGACAAAAATTCCCAAGATTAACATTCAGGAATAAAAGTAAAATAAAGCCTAACGAAGGCTAAAGGATGCAAGCTGCTGTCTTTACAAGAATGAAAAGCAGAGGGATGTCTGGGGCAAAGATGGAGGAAGGTTTAATAAGGACACATACAAACCTTTATAATTAATATACTACATTTTGGATTTATAATTATTTAATCAATATGTATATGTGCACTTGCACATATATGATAAATTAATGTGTCACTTAAGAAACAACTTGATAGCATTATGCTTTGAGAAGAAAAGTATGTGTAGCATGCTTTAGTAAAGTAATTCATTATTTATTCAGGTTCACTAAGTGAAACTACATGCCAACATATCTGTATTGCCTCCTTAATCTACTATAATGATTGATCCATGTTCACTTGTGTAACCGTAGAATCTCTCTCCTGCTAGGTTTTCCTGTTGTCTGTTTCTCTTTATCCAATATAGTGCAGTTCTTATTCTCCCTATATTTAGCGTCTGTTGCTAATTTAATCTTTAGATTAATAGTCAATTTATGTTAATCTTCTTTCTTTTTTCCTTGCACTTTTTTATTTTTCTTCCGATGCTTAAAATAGAAGTGGAGCAAAAAGGTAAATAACGTATACAGTCCAAACCCCAGCTCCTTGTTATGTGCCTTATGGATGTTAACCTCTTCCCTTCCCCTCCCCACAACACTCTTATATTATGATAATCAACAGGATCTCATAAGTACACCTCATAAAGAAGTCGACTGTTTGCAATAAAGTGACTTGGCTGCTTAAAGTAGGTGGTGGGGTATAGTGTGAAATACTTGGGCTGGAGGGAAGACTCCCTTGCTTTTTTCTCTCCCTTTCTCTTTGTCTTTCTTTCCCTCTCTTTCTCTCTCCCTTCGGTAAATTCTTGTTAATCAAGTGTCATCTTGCCTGGCTTCCAGAACCCTCTCCATAGCATGCCATGGTTACAGGGTTTCCTGGTCTGTTTCATTCATTGCTTTGGTTGTGTTTTGTTTTCTCTGCTCCTAATTGCTTTCTCTATATACCTGATGATTTGTTTTGTTCCTTTATTTTTAATCGAGGCACCTCCTTTTTTCAGCCTCACCACTTCTTAAAGTTCTAAACAAGTTGATGTGATTTTTTTTGGACTGAAATGACCTAGCACACTGCTGCACACCAGTTAAAAGCTCTGGAGCCTTAATGCGTACTCACTAAAAGTCTAAGATGAAAATGCAAGAGTAGCTCTACATTTTCAGCTGTCTGTGTATGCCATTGAGCCTTGGTCTGTACTAGTGAAAACAGTTCCCATCCACTTCCCATACTGGTACAGCAAGAACATGGTAACTTTAAGAAAAGTGGATGATAAAGGGTGATAATTGCATTAATTATAAAATAAGGTATAATCTAGTGCCAATTAAATTGATTTTTTTTCTTCCTGACACAGTCATTATGATTTACCTACCTTTTTTTTTTTCTTCTTTTATTTATCTTCATTATGAGACAGTCTTAATTTGACATAATTCTTGTCTTACTTCTCTCTGTGACTGTTAGTTTTTGTTTGCCCGGGGACGTTGAAAGCTATTGTGGACTCACCGTATTTATATGAAGCTGAACAAAAAGCAGGTGCTTGGTGCAAAGATCCCCTCCAGGCTGCAGATAAAATATACTTCATGCCATGGACTCCGTATCGCACTGATACTTTGATAGAATATGCTTCTTTAGAGGACTTCCAAAACGGACGCCAGCAGACAACATATAAACTCCCAAATCGAGTGGATGGTACTGGATTTGTAGTGTATGATGGTGCTGTCTTTTTTAACAAGGAAAGAACTAGGAACATAGTAAAATTTGACTTGAGGACTAGAATTAAGAGTGGAGAGGCCATAATCAATTATGCAAATTACCACGACACCTCTCCCTACCGATGGGGAGGAAAGACTGATATTGACTTGGCAGTTGATGAAAATGGCTTATGGGTAATTTATGCTACAGAACAAAACAATGGGATGATAGTGATTAGCCAGCTGAACCCCTACACTCTGCGTTTCGAAGCCACCTGGGAAACAACATACGACAAACGGGCAGCATCCAACGCCTTCATGATATGTGGTGTCCTGTACGTAGTACGGTCGGTGTATCAAGACAATGAGAGTGAGACTGGCAAGAACACCATCGATTACATCTACAACACCAGGCTAAGCAGAGGTGAGCACGTGGACATTCCTTTCCCCAACCAGTACCAGTACATTGCTGCAGTGGATTACAACCCCAGAGACAACCAGCTGTATGTATGGAATAACAACTTCATTCTGCGATATTCTTTGGAGTTTGGCCCACCTGATCCTGCCCAAGGTAAGGATCTGTATTTTCTCATCTTTAACCTCTTTGTAGTTTCATTCAGATAGCAATGGTACAGTATCTTTGGTCTTGGATCTCCTTGGCAGAAAGGCAAGGAAGGGTTCTTTGTCTGTCCTGTGCTGAGTACAGCTTTACAGTTAACGCAGTTTATAGAACCTGTGAAGAGAGACAGAATTTCTTTACTTTATACCATCAGTCAGTTTGACTTACATACCTAACCTAATTTTAAGTTCATTCACACTAGATGCAGAAGCCTGTTCCCATCCATTCAGTGTTACCCTACTTCTGAATTGATTACAACATACATGCAAACCTTTTAAGTTCCTGGCGCCAGCAGTTGAGAGCAATGTGCTGGGAAGTCCCAGAGGAGATGTATGGGGTTAATGTGCAATACCGACCATAAATATTTTTCTGCAGCTTCTAATGCCAGGTCAGACAGGATTATCCAATGTCTTTTTAGCAGTTTTCTAGGTAAGTTCATTGCAATTGCAGTTCAGCTCACTTGAAGTTAGAACAATTACCTGCCAGAAGAGGAAAGTAAAACAGAGGTGTTTAGTTCTCAGAAATCCCTGAAAATGACATGAACAGGCACAGCCACATACCATCATCAGCAGAGGAGTGCAAATACCAAGAGAAATTTTCAGTGGTAGAAGATGCTTGCAGCAAGGGACAGAATGTTGATAAGCTGCTTTAGCAATTAAGGTAAAGCTTCTCTCATATAACTAGTATGCATGTTTACCAGCTATTTTTTCTACTTAAAAAAAGTAGTAATGATGCCTCCTGCACATGAAAAGCAGCTGTTATGCTTCAGTGCAGCTGATTCATACCCAGCAGTGCAAACTACATAGTGTACACGCAAATACACCAACATAGATACAGCTTTTCCTAGGTACAAAATTATGTAAGATGCAGCAGAACAAGGCATTTGAGAACCAGTACATTAGTGATCTTCAGAGCCAAGTGATAGTCTGTCCAGTCTGTTTCCCAGAGAGGTCCCTGGCAATGCATGGCCAGGCTCAAGAAGGTTCCAGATGTTTGGGGACTGAGAGGGCAGCCATCCTGGCAAGCTTTGCTCTCTGAACGTCAAGGTAGTACATTCCTCAGGGAGGCTTTGGGGCTGCTTTTAGAAGAGACATACTCTCCTCCTATGTAATTAGAAAAAATTTAAAGCTTACATTTTCATATGTTCTCGTGCATGTCACTTTTCATTCAGTTTAACTGAGATGAAGATGCATTTTAAATTCTCCAAAGCTTTAATAGTACAGGGAGAAGATGGAGGTGCAGGCTTTAAGTAGCTTTCACAGTTCAGACAGCTTCTGCGAGTGTGGCAAAGCTTATAAATCATTGCATTGAAGGAAAGCGTTAAGAAAAATCAGGGAGAGAAGAAAAGGCTTTGTGAATCCTTCCTTTGCTTTAGTAAACCACCAAAGGTCTCCAGTAAGACATTTCATAAAGTTTTTGTTAGGAGAGAATCTCCAAGATCCTAAGTTGAAGGACATGTGCTAGCCATATCCCATCTAATATCTGAAGAAGATTTGGGCGTACCCTTTAGGTTCTTGGGTTCTTGGACAAGAAGTCTAAGACAGAGCAGGGTGCTTGCCTGTCAGCTGAGCTCTGTGGCCATTCACCCGTGAAGGCAGAAAAGGAATATTTTTTGAGTGATTTATGAGTTTGGATTTTAAATGTATTATGACATCCGTACATATATTTTCACTACGGACTTCTTTAAAGTTTAGAAACTATATACAGACAATAGGTTTATTTGAGTGTGTGATGCATATGTTAACATGGTCACATTCTATAATGTTTTTCCTTCTATAAAGCAAATACCCTGTATTTCAGTTTTGTATGGATCTATACATAGCAGATCTAAGAGTATGTGTCAATTAGTTTCTTCTTTTGCCTAAGCCAATTGCCTGTAGTTAAAGACTACTAAATTAAAGGAAAAATTATCTAATATGATTGTCCTTGAGATGTACTGCCAAAAAACCAAGCAGAGATTGTGCAGTTTCTAGCTTTGTGTTTTATTTGTATTACATTCTTAGTTCCTCTTTGTTTCAGCATAAAACCTGTATATATTTTAGATTGAGCCTATTGTTACACAGTTAAAGGATCTATATATGTAATACAGATTAGGATTTTTTTGTCTCTTATGGAATGAGGTCAGATTTTCAGCACATTTGATGAAGGGCATTTTTGTATTTCTTTTGTTCTGATTTGGTTTGGTTTTCTTTTTGTGGTTGACTCATATTTCTTAATCATCCACTCATAGGCATAGGCGTTAGGATAACATTCTTTAAGTCACCTCACAAAATAACCTTCTTTTAGTGTCTTTTGCAGCAGTACTTTAATATCAAGTATGAATGGTGTCACAAGGTCAGTGCTGCAAAATTGGAAGTTTTGGCATTTTCTGTTTGAATGGTTAACTTGGGGCCATTGTGGGGAACTCGGCAATCTGTGTTCCTTCTCTTGCCGTGAGAGCAATAATGATATATAGACACACAGGGATTCTTTTTTTTTCCCCTGTCTACCCATCTGGGATTTCAGTTCTTGTCTATACCATAATTTCCAACGACTGAGTGCTTCAAAACCAACAGCCTTTCTTCCTACATGAAAGATGAATTGTCACATTTAAGTCACACTTTTAAGCTCAAGAGGTTACATTTGCTCCTAGCACCAAAATTGTGGACTCATTTGTGAGCCCAAACCTGCCTTTTTTCTTTTGTTTCTTCATTTTTAAATTTGCCTATTGAAACCTCTGAAATACCACTATAATTAACATAATGGTGGCCTTGCCCTTTCTGCAAATCTGTGCCATTTTCCCTTCTTGCAGCTGTATAATGTTATGTTCTCCCCCTATCTTTATTTTCTTAATCTTCAGGAGAACTCCTCAGATTTCTAAATCTGTGGATCCTGCAGCCAGGCTGCTGTTTTACCCAGACAGTGGGTTCTGCTGCCCTTTGAATGCCCTCCTTAAACTCGTTCTTCATGTGTTGTTTTTTTTTCTTCTCTCTTCTCATGGGAATTACAGGACATAGCTGCAGAAATCATTTCCAGAGCTACAGGTGACAGGTACCACTGAAATACTGCAGAAGAGCACATTCTCTAAGGTTAAGTGTAAAAATTAGATTTCAAAATCAAAGCCTTAATTTATAAATAAAATAAAATATATCAGGCCCTGAAGAAAGTCACTATGAAAAATTTGAAGCAAACCAGAGTTTTTATATCCTTGGTAAATTTAGTGGTTATGTTCTTTTAGTTCTTTCTGAAGGAGGCATCTAAGGCACCAAATTAATCCTTACTGAAATAGGAATTTTAAAAGGAATTTTAAGTTAAAAGATCAGGAAGAATGAAGGGAATTTTCCCCCCAAAAAAGTGAATATGAGCATTGTATTGTAAGGTTTCCTTGGTAACAAAAATAACATAAATCCTTTTGTTCTGTGTTAGTGCAGTAGGGAGGGATTTCATCTACACTCATTCCAATTTGTGCTAACTGTGCAAACTGTTCAAACCAAGGTTGTCTTCCCTTTTGTACCATGATTCCCATAATTAAGTTTTATTGTGTCACTGCAGGTGTTGTGAATGTGGAAAGAACAAGAACTTGGATAGTACTATCACCAAGGGCTTGAAATAATAGGAAACTAGTGCAACTAAATCTTTATAATGCCAAGAATCTGCAACAAAGTCATGCAGCACATATTAAGTAAATTAGATCTTTACTCTTATGTCGAATCTGATACACTGCAGATTGCTTAAAGACTGGCTGTACAAGTAAAGACAACATAATGGGACCAGATAGCACATTTCTTAATCACTGTTATTTTGCTAATTTTGTGGCATATTTGTTATCATTTTCAGTGTATAAATTTATAAATAGCTGTGTAAACATTTCTTGTTCACCTAAATGGGGTTTGGCAGGGTCAATAGAGTACTACTGGCTAGCATAATAGCTGGAACCTATAGGTAATTAGGTGAGTCTTAGTGACTTCCCTGCTGTTCACTGAAGCATGAAACCAGGCACACAGCGTTAATAAGCAGAAGGCAGGGGAATCTGGATTTGCACAGGTTTCTGATCCCTGTTGCTTTACACGGCAGCTCAGTATATGAAACCTTTTGAAAATGAATGCAGGCACATAGATTTTCATGTGTCCGAATGCATTAAAATACCTGACCTACAAGAGCATATGTTTAACTGAAAAATCTATGCAGCTGATTTTTAAAATTACCTAGATGCCAGAGATGAAAATAGAGCCTTCTATATTTTCAGAAGTAGCACAACACCTGGACATTTCAGCACAATTTAAAATCTAAGGTCAAAGTTGTATTTTGAGTGTGGATTTTTTTGGGTTTGGCTTGGTGGTTGTCTTTTGTTTGGTTGTTTTTTTGTTGTTGTTTTTTCTTTTAAAACATATTTTATGACTGCTTAGAATAGAAACCTTTTGCCAAGAAATTCTAGATAGCTTATGTGCCTTCTCTAAATCTACTCTTCACTGTCAGTAGTGGAAACGAAGTTACTATTCCCCTGCTGTCCTAGGCAATTGTGTTACGTTTTTTATAGACATCACACTGTTAAATAGGTGTTAACTTTTAGTCCAGTGGTGTCTTCATTTTTAGAAATGGATAGTATGCATAACTGTTTAAATCAGCTGTTAGGAACTGCATGAAACAAATTAAATTAATTACCCTCAACTTGAGTCTTTGGATTTACTTCCTATTGCGCTTTTTTTTTTTTTTTAAATTTTATAAAGACTCTCTTAGCTGGTAATGAGGCACATCTGTTCTAAAGAAAAAGGAAGAAGGCAGAAGAAGGTTTTGGGTTTCTCCTCAACATGTCAAGCCTAGTCAAAAGGTCCAAAAAAGAATCTCACGTTGTAAAAGCAGGTTTTTTTGGTGTTGGACAAAAATTACATGTCTTCAGTCTTGTAGAGACTCACCTCTGCAACTCGGAAAACTAGGTTAAAAACCTTGACATGGGGTTTATTCTTCTTAGTTGCAGTGTATTAATCATCAGTGCCATTATCTTATATTGGTAAAGTGATCCGCAAGACAGTGTGTGGGAGCCCACAGATGCCATCACCCTCAGCTTTCAGAATAAGACACATCAGGTGGTGGCAGCTATCATGTGTCTTCTTGCAGCTCAGGAGAATGTTCTTGCAGATCAAGTTTCTCAACAGGTCATTACAAACAAAATGATGAGCCTTTTAAAAGCTGGATATATTCCTTAAAGTGGTGTGTTCAGTCATTTCTGATTTTTTCAACCTTCTTTTCTAGACTTCAGCACTCTCTGAAGTTTCTTGGTACATTATGAAATATACTGACTTCTTTTTTAAAATATAATTCAAGAGAAAAATTTCTTAGAAATTACCTGTATTTTTTCAGTGATTTGAAAGAGGTGGTTTGAAATCTTTCTTCTAAATGTGAGATCATAAATATATTTCTAAATTATGCACTACTACTGAGGTATGTGGGTCATTTTTCAATCACAGGTGCTATGCTTTTATATTTATTTTAATGGATAGCATTAAAATAGCTCTCCCTAAAGTTGCATAATGACAGCAGCATATTTTAGCTCAGGGTACAAAACGTGTTCTGAAATTGTTACCTCACTGCTGAACTTGAGAGTTCTTATGAATTCTTACAGTGGTATTTTGCTCCTGAGACAAAGCTATCCTAAACATTCTAAGTTTTGAGTAGTAATTGTAATAATGCTAATACACATTTCAGTGATTAAATTTGTAGTAATTAGCACAATGTGTTAGGGGATGGATACTTGTAATTGGTTGCCCCCTGCATCTTTCTCTGTCCCCACCAGTTCCCTCTTCCCCAGGACCTGATTCAGCAGGCGTTGCCTGACGTTTCTGCAAGTGATTGCAAATGCTTTTGACAAATGTTAATTGGGAAAGCACTAGAAGGCTGGATGCATTGTAATCAAAAGAAAATTACAGCAGTTTCACAAGATGTCAGGCAAGCACTTGCAGAACAGACCTGGGGATTTCAATAGGTTTCATAGAAGCTGGCTATGTCACAAGCTCAGCACAATCACACAGACTTGTATTCAAGCAACCAAGAATGAGACTAAAGACAACCTCTGAAGAAGTTTCTCATTTGTGAGCAATACGGGGATGAAAATCACATCTTTGCATTTAACCTTTAAAAACAGATTGTGATGTTAAAACATCTCCACTCTAAATTTATATTAAAAAAAAATAAAATCATATTGGAGACACCTCAAATATAACAGAAATATAATTGAAAAGAGACTTTCAAATAATGGTTATCTACCAAACTACTGAAAGTTAATCTTATTCAAAACACTAACTTAAAAAAATCTACTGAAAGAAAGCAGGGCACCTTCTCTTTTGCTTTTTTTGTTTGGTTTCTGCTTATTTGTTTGAGAGCTTTTTGTTTGTTGTTTATGATATAATTTGTACATTGTCCAATAAGTCTGAGTTCAAGGGTCTAGCAGAAGATAAAAAGGAGGAAAAAGAGCCACTTTATCTACTGGAGTTAATTTTAAAATTAGTTTTGTTTAATTTGGTATCAGTTATTAGGATTTAAAAATACTTGATACGAGCTTATTTATTCTCAGCACAAGGATCTGTGCTTTTATGTGCCTATAAAGCACTGTGAACTCTAATGAAGATTTGGAAATAATTACTAACTGTTTCAGTTACTTTGCTCACTTATTGTTTCAGCTGTTGCTCAATATACACTTGAAGGTCATGAACAGGATTTGCAGACTGTTATCTTCACTAGCAGTAATGAGTATACTCTCTGCAGAGCCTCAGACCCATGTCATAGCTTGGGCTGGACCTCAGCAGCTCCAGCCATGCATTCCCGACATGGGTCAGTGGAGGGAGCAGCTCCAGCTCCCAGGCAGGAGTGATTTGGCCTAAGCTGATCCTGATGTTTCATAAAAGATTAAACTAGGTACATGCCACTGGCTTGAACGAGTTCTGTCTTCATACATGCTTTATGAAAAAAAAAAGGATGTTGAGACCTAAAATGTTCCAACATGAGAACACCACATACATGCTAGGTTCTGCTTCTGTTTGGAGCTAATCAGGAATGCTGCAGCTCTCTCAAGCAGAATGACTGCTGGGTAGGAAGATGTTATTGTAATTATTTTCCTGGAAGGTGTGTAGTGGGTGACTTGAAGTTTTGGGGTCTGTCTTTTAAAACTGGTCTTGTTATTTACAGCCCACTGCCTTTGCGGGTAAAGCCTGGGCTACATTGTTTATGATATGCTGCTTGAAGTGATTCTGCCTGTTTGAGTTATTCCTTCTGCAAAAGTGATTAAGTAATCTTTAATTGCTTTCAGTGTGTTACGTACTGATAACTCACTAGTACTGCCTTCCAACCTGTAGAAATGTAACTTACCAATTTTTATTATGGAAGAGGTTATTTGGAGAATGTGCTGAAACATCATACTGATAGGAGTTGGGAGTAAAAAAAAATAAATATCGAAATTACATCTTAAGCACCCAAACCAGTAATATGAAGATAAAATAAAGGAGATATCAGATAATCCTTTAAAATTACCTATATAACATTCAAATAAGCTTGTTTTTTATAATTCTGAAGTAATTTACTTTATTATTATTCTAATCTATGTGCAGTGGATACCACAGCAGTGACAGTAACTTCTTCAGCAGAACTATACAAAACCACAGCGTCAACCACTAGCACTACATCACAGAAAGGACCCATAAGCACAACGTTAGCTGGAGGAACAAAGGAAGGCAGCAGAGGACCCAAGCCACCGCCACCCATTTCCACAACCAAAATTCCTCCTGTGACAAGTTTTTTCCCTCTGCCGGAGAGATTCTGTGAACCCACTGAGGCCAGGGGGATCAGCTGGCCTCAGACACAGAGAGGAATGATGGTTGAACGCCCTTGCC
This sequence comes from Chaetura pelagica, assembly GCF_000747805.2. Classification (NCBI taxonomy): domain Eukaryota; kingdom Metazoa; phylum Chordata; class Aves; order Apodiformes; family Apodidae; genus Chaetura; species Chaetura pelagica. Next base: position 5,062,951 of record NW_009970724.1, read on the forward strand.
CCAAAGGAACACGAGGTATTGCCTTTAAAAATCTATCTTTCTTTCTAGCAGACATCTCATAAGGAATGTGCTGGTCTATTATGGTGAATTTTAAAAAAATCTCAAGCTGTCTGTCGCAGTTTTTGCTTGGAGGATGCAGCATCTACAGTCGATGGTCAGGTTTTAATCTGCAACTGGCATTTGAGTGTAGGCACAGAATTACCTTGCGTGTGCACTTCTGAGAATCCAGGATAAATTTTAGGACTTTGCTTGAGGACTGTTGTGAAATATGCTTACAGCTGCCTTTCTCATTATGAGCTCCCCCCTGGATGAGCTCCAGGAAAAATCAAGGGCTTTTTGTTTGATGCAGAAAACGTCTGGTACTTTCTACTGATTTTTTTTCTTGCTGTTTGTAATTAACATTATTTCTTTACTTTTTTGTCAGTTATTGTCAACTCTTGCCATTAGCAGCATTCAGAATTACCATTGCTTAGGTGTACAGTGTAGCCCATTTCCTGACTGCATGGGGGAAAATGGTTTCCATTTCACTGTAGTTTTCTGCATCTGTTGTAGGAACTGCTTCGTATCTCTGCGTGGTCTCTACAGGAACATGGAATCCTAAAGGGCCTGATCTTAGCAACTGCACCTCACACTGGGTAAATCAGCTGGCTCAGAAGGTTGGTTGAAACCTTTTAATCTGGTGTACACTGATGATTAAGGATTTTAACTCTGAGCATTAATAATTCAGTTTATTGAATCTATCTCTATTATTCTGTATTCATTTAAAGTAGGAGTTACGTGTACTTTGTGTGCAAAGTATTGGCCACCATTTAGGTTCAAGTGTGTATTTGGTGTGCCTTCCCTCTAAGTTCTTTTACTGAATCTGTAATTACAAGTTTTCAGTGCTACTTAAAGCAAAGAAGTTAAAAAAAGCAACAAAACCGAAACCTAGATTTTATTAATAATTCAATTATAGGAAAAACTGTGGTATGCAGCAAGGTATTTTGGTTCAGAAAAAAATATACTTTAGTAAATAGATTTTTGTCTACGTGCATTAATAACTGCATGATTAGACTGCAGAGCCACTTTCCATGTTTTGCCTCCATACTGAGATTTACCAAGTTTATGAAAACAGGATAAATTGTTGTCAGTACAGGCCACTTGACTTTCAAATGCCTCAAGCACTAGTATGAACAAATAGATTTCTTACTGCCTGATGATAAAATAAAAGTGAGGCCGAAGAGAAGAACTAGCCTAAAAGTCCCAGTCTGATTTCTGGTTTCAATGGCTGTTAAGAACTGCTTTTGTGTGTCATGGATCTAAGAACCTTTAATCTTTTGAGATAAAGAGAACGTTATTGGTCTCAATTAGTTGCAGATTTCAATGTATGTGCAAATGGTTATTTCACCACAACAAAGGTACACAGGGAACTGGAATTAGGAGCCGCAACCAGAACAAGGGACCCTGCTGAGATAATATAAATTGTCATTTCAGATCAGAAGTGGAGAAAATGCTGCAAGCCTGGCCAATGAACTGGCTAAACACACCAAAGGACCAGTCTTTGCTGGCGATGTTAGTTCATCAGTGAGACTGATGGAGCAGCTTGTGGACATTTTGGATGCTCAGCTGCAGGAACTGCGGCCCAGTGAAAAAGACTCTGCTGGAAGGAGTTATAACAAGGTACACACCTCGTGTCACCTCCTCCTGCTGTGATAACCATTGCCTTTGTTTTTTTGTGTTTTTTTTTGTTTCCTTTCAGAAACATTAATCTATACTTTGTTCCTGCGTGCTTATAGTTCTGGAATAAACATGCAAGAGAAAACAGCAGTAAATACACAGGGGAAAGTTGCAATTACCTTCTTTAGGGAATAAGATACAATTCACCATAGGTGACTGGTCCTAAAATACGTAGCTGTGTCCCTTATTAAAATCTGGAATGCATTATAACTAGTATGAGGGAAATGGGCATTAGCTCTCAGAAATGTTGTAACAAATCAGCATGTTTATCCAGTGATCCTTTTAACCCTGAACATGTAATAAAATCAGTGGGATTCTGCATAGGTGCAGGTTTTTATTTTAATCTGACTTCCTGCAGAATAATAGCACTTTCTTAGCCTTCTCTAGACACCAACATCACCTATAATTGATCTGTATAAAAATGCCTTAATACACATATCTAAAACATGAAAAAGTGTTTTCTCTGGAATGATGTTCAGAGAAACATTTCAGAGAAAACGTGTATTTTTGTGGTTTAAATATGAATCACAAGTGTTATTAACATTCCTCAATTTCTCAGAGGAAATGGTGTATATCTTGGCCTCTTCCTTGAGTCAGCCTAGTCAACAAGCTACATATGAAACATTTTTTCAGCCTCCTTTTGAAAGAGAGCTCCATGGTCTCCTCTGTTATTTTGGCAATAGTTTTATTTACAGTCCCTAGCTGCCCTTGAAAGTTTACCCAGAGACAGATCAAGTGCCAACACAGGGATTTTCTCCTTTGACCTTTTAGTTGAAAACCCACCATTTGGGGAAAGATAGCTGGGCACCTGTATAAAGGTTGTGGAAAAGCATTTCCTGTGTGATGGTTTTTTATATTAATCACTGGACAGAAGCTAGATTAATGTCCAGAGTATAGTTTGAATTTGGGATTTGAAATGCTAGAGGGCTGTGCTGCCATCCAGCATGACCTGGACAGGCTGGAGAGCTGGGCAAAGAGGAATCTAATGAGGCTCAACAAGTGTAGGGTTCTGCACCTGGGGAGGAAGAACCATATGCACCAATATAGGTTAGAGGTGGATCTGCTGGAAAGCAGCTCTGAGGAGAAGGATCTAGGAATCCTGGTAGACAGTAAATTATCCATGAGCCAGCAATGTGCCCTTGCTGCCAAGAACGCCAATGGAATCCTTAGTTGCACAAGAAGTGTTTGGCCAGTAGGTCAAGAGAGATAATTCTTCCCTCTATTCTGCCTGGGTGAGGCCACATCTGGAATACTGCCTACAGTTCTGGAGTCCCCAGTACAAGAGAGACAGGGAACTACTAGAGGCAGCCCAGTGGAGGGCAACATAGGTGTTTGGGGAATTGGAGCTTCTCCCTTATGAGGAAAGGCTGAGAGAGCTGGAACTCTTTAGCCTGGAGAAGGCTGAGGGGAGACCTTATTAATGCCTATAAGTATCTAAAGGATGGGTCCAAGGAGGATGGAGCCAGACTCTTTTCAGTAGTTCCCAGTGACAGCACAAGGGGAAATGGGCACAAGCTGCAATAGAGGAAGTTCCATTTAAATATGAGTAAAAACTTTTTTATAGTGAGGGTGACAGAGCACTGGAACAGGCTGCCCAGGGAGGTTGTAGAGTCTCCTTCTCCAGAGATATTCAAGACCTGCCTGGATGCAGCCCTGAGTAATGTGTTATGAGCAATTCTGCTTTAGCAGGGGAGTTGGACTAGATGATCTCTAGAGGTCCCTTCCAACTCCGACAGTTCATGATTCTGTGATACCAGACTATTACTTTTCTATTTCTGAAACTTTCCAGAATGTGTCTAACTTCTGATTTTCCTTTTTCTTACACAAAAGCTCCAAAAACGAGAGAAGACATGTAGGGCTTACCTTAAGGTATATCTCCCGTGCTGTCACCCTGCTTTCTCCCTGCTTCATCAACCTGCCACGCTTTATCATCTTGCTGCATGATCCTATGTATTTCAGTCTTTGATAAATGTGTAATGTGCCCCATGTCGACTGTACAAATGTTGGCCTTGCACAGGTATAACACTCATAAAACAAAATATTTATATAAAGATCAAAGTTTATTACTTCTTTTACCTAAACTTGTTCAAAACTAAAAGAATAGTAATGGTTATTGTCTGAATTGGAATAACTTCTCTCTTATAATACAACTTTAGGCAGAGGAAAAAAGCTGGCAATTACTTCAGCCTGGTAGTATCAAAGACTGTTTAGAGTCAATTCGCTTGCATGAAAAATGTGCATTATATAGCCTGCTTTGTTCTTTGTGTATTCTTATACCTAGTGAAATCACTCTTAGTTTTAAGAGTTCTTACAAAGGCCAGATTCAGTGTTTTCAGGGATAAAATGTAAAGACAGACATTTCTCTAACCTCACTAGTAAAATGTGTGCCACGTGTCCCATTACCAGGCTATATGAAGGCACAGAACACATTGCTACCTGATTTTGATTTCCTTTTATCTGCAGTGGAATGGTTGTCCTTAGTGGCCAGCTCCTGCTTTGTAACACAATGCCATTAATGCCACCTCACGCCTGTGAACTATCCTTGAACAGATAGTGTCTGGCTCTGAAAAATTTCGTTGCACATTTTTTCAAAGTTTCTTTTAAAATACTATTTTTTACTTGTATTCTCTTGAGATAAAATGTAAGAATGATTTTTGAAAAGAACTTTGAAATATTTTGCAGCATGATAAAATATTTCAGACTCCTGCTGAAGAGACATTTCTCTATACAAAGGCACTTCTGTCTTCTATCCTGCAGCCCAGGAAGGAGATGAGATGATGTCCACTTAGACAAAAAAATTGACAAAAAAGAGACAAAGATGTGGAGAGAAATTAACTTCTCAAATAGTATTTGTGATAGGTTTTTTATTAGACAATATTTCTAATAGTAAAGGGAAATCCAGCAGAAATGGTTTGGGTAGACTGAGCTTTCATGCTTCCTTTTCAATAATAAACATGAACATGAGAAAAGCAGTAATGGACTTGCTCTGACAGCTGCATCACAGGGGCCACGTGGTCTTCCTACCACCCGAGTGTCTCAGATGTATTACTGGGCAGGTGATCGTTTTCCAGAGGAAAAATGCAGTTAGATTATCCCATAACAAATAAACCCCATTTCATGTTAATGTATGCATACCATCAGTGCTATATGAGATAGACAAGAAACTGTAGCACGACTCAATTTCTGACCAGTGTTATTTTCTGTACATCTCAAATGGGCTTTGCTGCTTAGATAAGACTAATAAAGCTCTCGAAATTACAAATCAAAAGCTGACTTACACTATGCAAATGAAGCAAGTTCCCACTTGTGACAGAGGATTCATTTGTACCTCAGATTAGAGGTTCCAATCTGTATTTCTTGGTGACTAATGAATCTGGCCTCTGCAGACCAATTTCTGTTCCACTCTAGTTAATGGCTGCAGCAGTATCAGTGTGAGCATTTTGACTATTCTGTCTCCCATTAGAGAAAGAAAAAAGGCCTTAATGCCACTTCGAAATAGCTTCCACCTGCCAGGAAGGACAGTGGACACAGAAAGAGGATATTAAAAAGGATTAGGATAATTAATCTTGCTCTGACAAGAGCCTTGACCAACTTTTTCCTATTTATTTATTTGCACAGTATAGTATTCCAGACCAGCATCTTTCTGTTTGTACAGTGTGTTCTGTTTCCACTCCCAATGCTTTTAAATTGATCAAAGTAATTATATAGATGCCTAATGACACATTATGACTAGGTAAATGGGACAGGGTAAACAGGGTGTTTCAGCAATGCATGGTGTACTCAATGCACAGCTGCATTATGCATTAATGTAAAAGCCTGCCTTCAATTGATTAACTGATTACTGTGATTGATTGGATTATTTTGTAAAAATAATGTAATCATGTTGCTGAGTTCTTCTTCTTCCTTATTTACTGTTACTTTATATGCAGCTTAATGAACCTTAAAACATGATGATAGAGTTGTTACAAGAAAGACTTCTTTAAATGGCAGCTTATTCAGTTTTACAGTTTTGCCTTCACTGATAACAGGGACAGTCAGTGGACATCTTGTTTGCTCTATTGATTTCCTTTTTTAACTGACCTTTGTGCAGGAATGGCAGTTCGTAATCTTTTTAAGAATCTATGAACAGGTACAGGCACAGGAGGGGGAGTGAGAGTGGCCTGGGCTAATTTAAATCCACTGAGTCAGCTTCATTTCATGCCTAATAAAGAAGACAGTTTGTCATAGACAAGTAGTTTATATGCTATGGCTGCATGAGTTGGGCTAAGTTTCCAGAAGAGTATTATTGTCACTTTAGCCTAAACTGCAGAATGCCAATTTTGGCATTAGGATTTTTAAATAAAAGCTATACCTTTTGACATTAACTCTAAAATGAAAGCTTCAGGCATAACTTCTGGCATTTAGTTTTACATTTTTCAGCACATTAGTAAGACGATCTTTATATCTGACAGGAGTCAAGTAAAATCTGCATGTTTACCACTCAGAGACCACACAGTGCTAGTGGCTAACTGCACTTCTATTAATGCTAATCCAGCAAGAGGATGGAAAATATTTTTACACTGAAAATAGTTTTTTAGAGCCATTAAATCACAGTAAATCATTCTGACAGTTAAGTATTATAATTGTCACCAGATTACGTTGAAAATTTTCCCCAGCCACCCAGGGCAATTGGACCTAATGATAGTTTTCTAATGAATGCAGGCAATTGTGGATACAGTGGACAACCTGCTCAGGCCTGAAGCTCTGGAGTCCTGGAAGGACATGAATTCTTCAGAACAAGCCCATGCAGCCACAATGTTACTTGATACTTTAGAAGAAGGGGCTTTTGTCTTGGCTGACAATCTCTTAGAACCAACTAGAGTCTCAATGCCCACAGAAAATATTGGTAAGTGAATTTCTTCACAAGCATAATTTAAAGTGCTGTGCATTGCTTTACACAAAAGCAGGAAAAATATTCCAAGTAGCCACATACTCTTTGAAAGCTGAGCTGTGCAACATTTGGTGGAAAGGTAAGTGCTCCTAAGTGAGGAACTTGTTTAGTTCTGAAAAATTAACGTTATTCTTTAGTGTCATTAATACGGTGTGAAATGGAAAGTAGTTGATGTTGCAAAGTTGATTCACCACCGAAAAATCATTAGCAGAACATATGAAGAGTGCTTAAATGACAGAGTATATTTTTGGAAGTAACTGCTTTCTGTAGAGCTGAAGAAATGCTTTCCTGTTACATATATATACTGTTCCTAATGAACTTATATTACCTTTTTGTAACATACTCTGTCAATTAAATATTTTAGGCACCAGAACATAGGCCACATATTTGTATTAAACGTGACTGCCTTCAGGTAAAAATGTGTTCAGTGAACTACATCTCCCATAATGCAGAATAGCTGTGCTCCACAGACTGCAGAACAGCTGAAGATAGTTGGAGTATGACTTGGAATTTAAGTGGTGACAGAGAAATGAAGGGGTTTGGTATTAGAGATGTGCAAATATTGGTACACGGAATATGTTAAGGCAAAAATAATTGCTATGCATAAAATTAAAATTACTTCATCTTATTACAGAGATTACTCTAGTCCCAGTGAGGTACAAGGAAGCTGTAAGTCTGCTAATTTCAGGGGTACCAAGATGGAGACTTGGAACAGACTGAAAAAAACAGTACTTTTCACATTTTAATCTCCACATATTTGTAACTATAGAAGGTGATTCTACCTGGTTTTTAATTTTAGTAGGAAGAAACTGGGGAAGGCTGGGGAAAGGTGTTACAGCCCCTCATCAAAGTAACTGCAGCAGTTGCTTCTGAAGGAATGTGGGTAGAATCATAGAAAATCCCTCTCAGCAGTTACATGGAGCTCAGAAGACTCTCTGAACACCACTTCTTGCTATAAACTGTCTTCAAGTCATAGGCAGTAAAACAGTGATGCCATGGAAGACTGAATTCCCAGAGCACATACATAAGTGTGGCTCAGAGAAAGAGAAACCATTCCCTAATTTCATACCTTTTGTCAGTTTGGGCTTTAGACCAGTTTAATATAGTGCAGATATCTGTCAACAAATTCACCACTCTGACTTACGTGATTGTATACATCCAAGGGAATCCAGTCTTCAATGGTATCCTATGAAAATTTCCCAATACACAATATATTATAAAATTAAAACTTATGTAAAGCTAAGTGGCATCTAAGTTTTCAATTTAAATATTTTTTATCAGAACCAATAAAATGGTTTCCTATAAACCTTTATATAGAATTAGATTTAGGAAAAAAATACACCTTTTTTTTAGCTATGAATACTAATTTAGCTAAATACAAAGCATATAAGTTCATTTGCTAACTGTTTTAAAATTTTCTTATCTAAAGTAATACTTAAAGTTCTGATAATTTTAGGCAGAGGATACTGCGTAGATGTTAAGAGCGTAAAAATAAACATTTCTCTGCAATGTGTGTATGTGGTATTTTTAAGTGGATGTTTTGGGGACACAAATTAAAACAAGGTTTGATGTCATGTTATCACTATTAAAGTGCTGTCATTTTAGTAATGTGCACTAGGTTCAATTAAAGACACTGACACTGCGTGCTTGAAAAAATACAGTACAGATCTGTCTTACGGTGGCAAATGAGGACAGCAATGTGAAAAAAACTAAATAATGAGTGGGGGGAAATAATGAATAATGTCATCTGGCATATTGCAATCTGGCAAAGAGACTTTCTCTGCATTCTCTTTTTAATCACTTTTTTTTTTTTTCTTCCCCGCCCCCCCCTCTCTGGTCTGCTCAGTTTTGGATGTTGCAGTGCTCATTACTGAGGGCCAGGTGCAGGACTTGAAATTTCCTCAGGGCAGTAAAGGAGGCAACTCGATTCAGCTCTCTGCAAGCACCGTGAAACAGAACAGCAGGAAATGGTGAGTCTTGGGCACGGAGCACTGAAACTCCATTTACTTTTATAAAACCTGCATTACCTCCCCCAGTTAAAATATCAAAACAAAACCCAGCAAAACTGCTCTGTGACTTTTTCTCAAAGATTGCGAGTACTTGGGCATTTTTCTTCAAAATCATAGCCTGAAAATGCCTCTCTGTTTACTGATGCTTTGTTATCAGTTCCTTAAGAGTACAGGTTGCTGTCTTTCTGTAGACGTCTGTGGCATGATGATGGGATTTTTTTCTTTTGTAGGATTAGCAAAACTGGTTTTCATAATTTACAAAAGTTTGGGGCGTTTTCTCAGTACTGAAAATGCAACCATAAAGCTGGGCAGCGACTTCGCTGGGCGGAACAGCACCATCGCCGTCAACTCCCACGTCATTGCAGCCTCTATCAACAAGGAGTCCAGCAGGGTGTACCTAACTGATCCTGTGCATTTTACACTGGAACACATTGATGTGAGTTATGCTAATGAATTAATAGGAAGGTCATAAAATCAGCAAGAGAGAAATGCAGTGCAGAAAAAGAACCTTTTTTCCCATTTGAATTTTAAATGTCAGACTAGGTCAGAGACACAAGCTTAGTTAAGCCTATGAACATAAAATTAAATGAGCCTGGTTCAGTGATTATTAGAACTTAAGTGTATTCTTAATGAAAGCTAATTCAGTAATCAACATGAAAATGTAAATTACTAATTTGTTTCTAACTGAAAATTAACTCTTACCTTAGTAGCAGGGCAGAAAATAACTTCAGATTCTTGACGGTCCAATATAGGCAGTTTTAATGACACTTCTTACATGAATTTTGGACCAAGTTCTGGAAGCCTACATAAATTGCTTACATGCAGTAAAGAATTATTATATCTTGGTTTGTTTTACTTTCTATTTGTGTATATTTTCTTGATGGTAGTTTATCTGATGTGCTGCTTTGTTCATTAGTTTGGTCCTTTTTTCATGTTTTACATGGGGAAAGCAAATAACCACTACCATAACAGAGAAAATATGGTTGGATTTTACTTTCATTTTGTGTCTTTTTTATAAATCTGTTTTGACTGGTTTTCATCAAAATAGACAGGCACACAGGCACTGAGGATTGAACTTTTTCTTGGTGTCTGTTCACATGAATTTGGCCTGATCAAAGAAAACAGATCATATTTTCCAATTCTCAATCACAGGAAAGGTATGTTCAGAATAAATTCACAGTCCTAATTTTGCAGAAAGAAAAAATGGCTATAATGTACCAGTGCATAAAATCGTAAGATGGAAATTGTAATTGTTTAAAATTGGGTCTGCAGTAATTGAGACTACACTTCAGAGTGTTTCAGACTATAAAGTCCCTTTTAAACTAGATGTCTTCGTTGTATAACATAGTCCACAATTTTGCTGATGAAAAACTTTATTGTCCGAAACATGCAAAGTTTAATCTAAATTACCCTTTACACATATTAAACCATTGTTAATGCCATCTTAGTGTGCAAAATCCTCATTTTATGTTATCCTTTTATCTCCCAGCCTGACAATTATTTCAATGCAAATTGTTCCTTCTGGAACTACTCTGAGAGGACTATGATGGGATACTGGTCAACTCAAGGCTGCAAACTGGTTGACACAAATAAAACTCATACAACGTGTGCTTGCAGTCACCTAACCAACTTTGCAATCCTTATGGCTCATCGAGAAATTGTGGTAAGTAATGATGTTCTTAACCATCAGCAGGGAACAAATTTTAAAGATTTAGCTTTAATTTTTTAGGAAGTTCCAAAATGGTTGAAGTTTCTTAAGTTTTAATAGCTTCTACCCATTATTTCCAAAGCAGTTTTAATTTCTGTAGCACTCTTCTTCCTCACCCATAAAGTTACAAGCAAAATAACAGGAAAAAAAGCCATCAAGGAAGGACAAGAGTTTTCTTCAAGTCACATTTTGAAGTTACTGACCAACTTTTCAACCATTTTACAGACTTCCCCTCAGTACAGCTGGAGAGTATCTGTAGGGACAGCTGTATAGGCTGTTCCCTGGAAGCACAAGTGCCAGCTCTTAGAGCAGGAAGGTCAAGGAGCTGCCATACTGGCTGTTTAAATGCCTCTTCATTCTTTGAAATGTTGTTGTCTAGTTAAAGCAGTCACTGGATGTCAGGGGGCCTAGAGCATGCAATATTTGCAAGGATATGAGAATCTGGTAAAGCCATCGTATTTGGAAGGTTACTGAAAAGATAACCAAGATGACAAAAGTGATTCTGTCACAACTGAAGTCAGCAACCTTCTTTACTTAAATGTGAGAGTAGACCTGGAATTACACACATAGTTTCTAATTGCTTTCTTCTCTTCAGAGTTGCAGGTCTGTAGGAAGTAATATGTACTCTTATAGGAGGTCCCAGGCTCTCCTCTTTGTGTACATTACATCCTAGTGGCACTTTCCAAATGCTACATTTCTCTACTTGTTCTTGTCTGACAGGTTTACAGCAAGTCATAAGAAGGATGCTATATGATCTGGCTAAAATAGTCACATTTTTCTCTGTCTTGTTTCTCTTCTACTTACCCTGATCTTACTCTTCTGGGAAGCTGACCTGAAACTGAGAAATTACTGAGTACATTTTGTCCATCTCATGTAATGAACAAGTAACTTTTCTGGATGCTACGTATGAAAATAGGTTTTTGTTTATGCTCATGAAGAGTCATATTAATTTTCTCCATTCTTGGTTATTTCTAGTACAAAGATGGAGTGCACGAATTGCTCCTCACTGTCATCACCTGGGTGGGAATTGTCATCTCTCTTGTTTGCCTGGCCATCTGCATCTTCACATTCTGTTTTTTCCGTGGCCTGCAAAGTGATCGTAACACTATTCACAAGAACCTTTGTATCAACCTATTCATTGCTGAGTTCATTTTCCTAATAGGCATCGATAAGACAGAGTACAAGGTAAGTTTCTCTGTGTGTACTGATCTGGTTGTCTGAAACAACTGTTTGAAATGGATTTGAATTAAAAAATGACAACACTGCCAAGCTTTCAGCATTTTGACATAGCAAGGCTGAAATAAAAGCTCAGTGTGAAAATAAGATAGACATGTTCACAAATAGTATTTACATTCATCAAAAATATCACCGCGGCCTTAATTTCCCACATGCAATATTTTATTTTCAGTTAAGAAACACTGGCTATTAATTAATCAGGTGCTTACTTTTCAAAGCAGGGATGAAATTAAAACGTTTTTTCTGTGTATTCATATTAACAGCTATTGACTACTTTTTTGTATCTGTATATTAGTACAGAGCCTTATCTATATTTTTGCACTTTTTTACATTGCACATTCATGCAGGTTTTTTGGCAGTATTGGTGAAATTAATTCTGAAGCTACTCATTGAGTTGAAATCTAACAATTCAGTATGGTTTCATGCAGAACTCAACCAAAGGGGAGAGAATTCAGACTGATTTCTGTTACAACAGTAGACACTTCCAAATTACATCAGATAAAAATGGCTTGGCGGCTACTTCATTGTTTTTAATAAGCACTATTACATTATGCATCTAGAACCAACTGTTCATATCTCAGGTTATCCAGACTGTAAGTTCTGAAACCATACCAATTTCAAAATTAGAGAGTTGCTTTTAAAACTGAAAACTCCACTCTATACTTGAAGACTGGAGGGTGAGTGTGTGATTTCCTTATCTTCATTCACACTGTTTAGCTAATTTTCCTTTCTGTAGCTACTGAGCACACATTAGTATTTTCCAATGTTCACTGTATGTTTTTAGGTAGGGAAAACACTCCTGAATTTGTGAAAGATCTCTGACAGAAGTGTATCCTGTTCTATTAGTCACCATTTAATTGGAGATGTAATGATGTACAAATTTTGTGGTTTATATTTCCATCTTTCTTTTTCTTTGCAGATCGCATGTCCAATATTCGCAGGTCTCTTACACTTTTTCTTCCTGGCAGCCTTTGCCTGGATGTGTCTAGAAGGAGTGCAGCTTTATCTCATGTTAGTAGAAGTATTTGAAAGTGAATATTCTAGGAAGAAGTACTATTATGTTGCTGGCTACCTCTTCCCTGCTACAGTAGTTGGTGTCTCAGCAGCTATTGACTACAAGAGCTACGGAACAGAAAAAGCGTAAGTAATTGCAAGTGACCTGAGTGTTTTTCAAGTGAATAATTTTTTAAAGCCTATTAGCTGTCAGAGAGTCCCTGACAGACTAAAATACCATCTGAAAGCTTTATTGGTAAGAGAATGGCAATGCTGTGCGCAAATTGCAATCAAGTCTTTTGTAATTCTCTAGGTTCAAAGAATTTTTACTCCAGAGAGACCAATTCTAAATTATGGTCTTTCTTTTAACACAAAAGATTGACCTGAAACAAATTGAAAAAGTAAATAACTTTTTGGCCTCAAATGTATATTAAGCAAAAATTCTCAACTTAAAGCATATGACAGGCCTAACCTCCCCATTTAAAGCTAATGTTTTATTAGATCTCTTTGTTCAGCTGCCCCTCTAGCTAACTCTTGTTCTGAATTATGACAGTACAATATTCCAACCCTTACATTTCACTTTGATAATGATTTCTCAGGCAAGTAGAGCAGGATTAAAATTAGCCTCTATCTTTTATTTACAAAAATACCAATGTATATAAGAAGTGACACAAGGTAGACAGAAAACATTTCTAAGGATTTGAGTTCCTGGAGTCATGAATTTGCCTTCCAATAGTGTTTACTTTGTCCTTTGATGAAATTAGCTACAGATAGAAGATAGAAGATAGTGTTGACTACAAGAAAGCTGCTTGATTTTGCTACTGATGAAAGACAAATAAGAGAAATTCAGCAAGGAATTGGGCTCTATGAAGAACAAATCGCTAAATGAAGTTGGTTCCTAATAGGTTTTTAGGTTACATAATCTGGTAGCATTTATATTCTTTCTCTACTGTTCAGCTTCCACTTGGGGCATTTTATTGGTATCATACTGTTTTTCAGTAAAATATGGCATCTGAGCACTTTCTATTTTGTATTCCTCAGGAGTAAGCCCTTTGCAAATGATACAAAGTTCAAAGCGTATTCTGAAGAATACATGAAAAAACTGTGAAAAATATTTACTGATATTAGATTCATTAGTCCATGATAGCACCTGTGACCAAATGTTTGGCTGAGAGAGATATCATTTTGGTTTTGTTTCTTTTATGTTAGCTATTCCTGATGATTTATTTTCAATTTCAATAGTGTTATTGAACAGGACTCATCAGAAGAGTTTCAGATTAGGACTAAATGGTACTGTGCAATATTTATCATTGTTTGCTGACAGAATGTTAGCACAAGGAGTATTTTTGCACTTTCTGTTTATGCGACCAAGATGCTGATGCCTTTGTTCACTTTTCATTCTCTTTTTTCCATTATAGTTGTTGGCTCCATGTAGATAACTATTTTATCTGGAGTTTCATTGGACCGGTTACCTTCATTATTCTGGTAAGAACTTTGCTTTTCCTTTCCTTTTTGGCTGACCCACAGCAAAGTTAAAAAGATTGAATAACCTCAGTCAATACCATCCTTATTCAGAAGAATGAAAATGCTTCTAAACAATCTGTAATTTGACAAATGGTTATATAAACGTGTAGAAATCTTTAGTGAGTGCTGACCAGATGATTAATTGTCAAAGCTGTGGTGGCACTTCAGCATAGCCATTTTTTTTGTAATGGCTTGAACTCTGAAGGTCGTATTGACGTGTGTAGTCATATGAAAAATCAATTACGTACTAAACACGGGGTTTTTTTTTAAAGGAACCTTTGCTATTGCTTTCAATTGAGTCACTATTGTACATGTTTCAGAATTTAACTGCTTGTTATCCAACTTAATTATCTCAAAAGGGCATCATATAATTAAATAAATCCTGTATTCCTAAAGGAATAATTTACACAGTATTCGTATGTTTATTTGCATATATATGTTTTTCCATTACTACTACTGTGTGTATTTATGCTACATATATGTCAGATGTACAGGTTCCTCTGTTTTAGTATAAATAACAGAATGTACTGTAACCAGGAGAAAGGAAATAACACATTCCTGCAGTCATTGGAGTAAAGTCATTGTGTGTGTGCACATCCATCTGCACACACAGCTGTGTGCCCCAGTGTCTGGTTCAGACTGAATGCAGCATTTGTGCATCAATTACCCAGTCTCTGAGTTCTTGCAGGTAAAAATCTCATAGTCACCTGTGAACCCACAGAAAAAACTTCTCGTTGCTATTTCAGACTATAATACCAACACTGAATTACTACCAACAGAGGAATTTGGCAGGAAAGTGAATGCAAGATGTACATTTTGGCTCACCTTGGTTTTCTTTGCTAGTTCATCATAGAATCATAATTATAGAGTGGTTTGAGTTGGAAGGGACCTTAAAGATCATCTAGTTCAAACCCCCTTGCATGGGCAGGGACACCTTCCACTAGATCAGGTTGCTCAGAGCCCCATCCAACCTGGCATTGAACACTTCCAGGGATGGGGCTTCCACAGTTTCCCTGGGCATCCTGTGCCAGTGTCTCACCACCCTCAAACTAAATAATTTCCTCCTAATGTTTAACCTAAATCGCCCCTCTTCCTATTTTGATGCATTACCTCTTGTCCTCTCACTACAAGCCCTTTTAAAAAATCCCTCCCCACTTTTCCTGTTGGCCCCCTTCAGGTACTGGAAGGCTGCTATGATGTCTCCCCAGAGTATCTCCCCAGTTCAGTATCTTTAAGGCCTGGCTGTACTTGGGAAATAGTCTGAAAGTCTGGCACTTAGGGACATAGCCTGTGTACGTACAGAATCACAGAGTGCTGATAGTTTGGAAGGATGAATGAATTTGTTTTTGTGCTTTTGAAGGTCTAAATAGTTAGCTATTCCCCTGCATTTATACAGCAGTAGAGTTCTGAAATGGTAACAGAGGTTCAGTTCCCTTGAATTTCTGAATTCAGGAATTGTATTTTTTGTTATTTTCAGCCTGAAGCACATGCCTCAGGCATAATTTTGAAATCTCTGACTTTTATAGATCTCTATGCCAGATGTACTATATCAGCACTTTATGTTGTTTATAGCTTACATTACTTGTCCATGTAAAAATATACTGAAGCTTTGATTGTGGAACTTTCTATCAAAAATAGACCTGGTCAGTCTTTTGTAGGTACTATATTCCCTCCTGATATCTTCAATATTGAAATAAGCTTATGTATATTTAGGTTGGTTTTACTCTTTGTTTATATTAAAATCTATTTCAATCCTTAAGCAGTCACTTAAGAAAAGACAGTTGTGCACTGTAAAAGTTGTTTGAGTTCATTGGCGTATTTTCAAAGAAATAGTTGTGGATGTCAAAACTTGTGTGTATGAGTTGAATTAGAAAAATTATAGTGTTTCTCAGATTTAAGTATAGACCACAGTAATTGTTCAGTTTATTCTAAATACATTTAAATTAAATCAAGTCGTAGGATAGTAAGGAGTCTTTTTTTTAAATTAAACCTACAATTACAATTGGATACACTGTATTTTCAACATGATATACAGTATTTTTCAACAAAAGTTATTTCTTGCCGTTGTAATCATTACTAGAAAATTGTTCTAAGTTTCGTGCCATAATAGTTCAGTCACCTCAAGTCTGACTGTGTGGTGATAATTTTTCTTTTTGTGTCTAGCTTTTTATTTTATTGTGACTGGGAGTATTTTAGTCACCTCTGTTTCTCTCCCTTGCTTTAAAATAACATTTCACATGGGAAGCTTTGGTCATTGCTGACGGCTTTTTCACTTCCTTATAACCAGGTCACAGTGAGAATAGAGGTGAAGGACATTTAATCATATTGACCATGTACAGACATAGCTCACTATTATTTACTGGCCATGACATTATTATCCTTCAGCAAATCATTTAGGCTGAGACGCAAAAGGCCTTTGGGAGCAGTATTCCCAACTTCAAAAATATGAAACAGCAGGTAGCAATCACAGCACAGTTCCTGGGAGTAATTCTTTTCTAGCAATTGCTTTGCCCTCTAATCGTCCCAACTTGAGAAGACAAGAAAGACTGGAGGAAGAAGTGTGAGAACTGTAATGGCTGAAAATAATGTCATGTGCTGTGTAAGCAAAGAGCCATATTTGTACTGTAGTTTACTTAGTGTCAGTAACTGCATGTGGGAATTTCACCTTGGTAAGCTTTTAGACATATTAATCAAATCACTTTTATGATTCTCAGTTTCATAGTATTGCCAATGCCCATAAACTTTTTTGACAATATTGCTTACTAGAATTTTATATTCTTTTTATATAAATTTTTTTTTCTCTGAGTTTATAGTGTTTGCACTTGTATCTGTACACAGTTTTGCACAAAATGAGGATGGGAAGTATGAAATTTCTCAGTATGTGTTCTGAGGAACTTTCAACTTCAGTATTTCCATAGCCTTTCGTGCCTTTGGGCAGCAGGATTATTGTATCTATGAGAAAAGAGCATGTAAGTAATGAGCAGTGGGAAACCATTAGTATGCCTGAAATGGTTTAATGAAAGCTTGGATCATGATACATCAGGAGCTGTTCTTATCATCTGGACAGCTCCATCTTCATCTTCAATAATTAATTCAGTTCAGTAAGAGTTCAGTGTGCACACTCATTTAGAAGCCTTCTACAGAGGGCACCTCTCTTGCTGCCAGTCCCAGAGAGAAATAGGCATCTGCATGGCTAAGAGCAAAGATCTGGAGATACAAGAGCAGTTTTAGAGCTGCATTTGCCAGGTAACAAAAGCTCAGGGGAGTTCAAAAAGGGTCAGAACATGTGCAGTTCAGCTAGGTTACTTCAGAGTGGTGTTTCTGTTCTTCTGTCTTATCATATCCATGTCAGCACTGCAGGCTGTGTGGAATAAATTTTAAGCTGTTAAGCGCAGGCGGACGTGATCCAATTGAGCAGGTTCATGGCTATAAAACAAACAGTGCACTTCTGTAATCTGTGGTCAGAAAAGCCCAAGTATTTTGACTTCTATGTAGATCCATATTCATTCATAGCCAAGGAATGGGTGATGTTGGTTTGACTTACTTCACCAAAACTACTGGAGTTTGTTTCTTGCAGATGGAGCCAGTGTAGTAGGCTACCAAAGGTTGTTCAAGCAAGAATTCCTAGGTTGTCCTGTTACATGAACATAGGAAAGATGGGTTCTTTTTTTCACTTGGGTTGAGGCATCACTTCACCAAAGTCAGTATACATAGAGATGCACACACAATCTAGCTTCACATATAAAAATGGACTGTATTTTTAAGTATATGAATAATAGTTATATTTTTCCATAGTAAACACTTGGTAAATAGTATTTATCTGTATCACAGGGGAGATTTATCATAATTATTGCTAAATCCAGCTTTATTTGGCTACTAATTCATTGTACCTGCAACTGATTCCAGTCCATTAGTCTTCTATGCAGATTATTGCATCCACTTTTAAAAAAATTTGCCTTGAAGACACTCCTCTCAAAATCACATAGGTTTCTGGAGTCAGAAAGACAAAATTCCTTCTTACACATGCAATTTTTCATGTCCAGATCCTTCTGATTTCCAAACTGGAAATGGCCTTCTGTGTGTTGGCTGTGACAGAAGTTAGATGTTTCAGGAGGCTGCATTTGATTAGTATTACCATAAACATTCTTCAAATGTTATGAAGTTGTTACTTTATATATATATATCTATATATATAAAATTGTCTTTGTCTTTTCCTCTGTTCTGTGCAGTTATAGTTGTAATATTAAGAGATAATTGGGGACTGGTATTTTAAAAGATGGTCTAATACATCTTTTTTTCACTTTTATGTGTATTTCTAAAACCAGAGTATAGATTAAGCTGGTTATCTAGGTAATCCACTGTCCTCTTACAGTGAATAATGTATTTTAGAAATTACAGCAAAAATCCAGTATAAATATAATGAAATAGTATCAATCCGAGTTCTTGCATATTTTTATAAGCTGAGGTTTTGAGAGATCTCACATTACAGCTCCACCTACTGTAACTGTGTGTTTTGTCACTCTAGGTATAACAGCAGAATCTTCAAACCTGGTCAGATTTTTATATACTTATTTTTAGCATGTGAAGGAGGTTTGGTCTGATTTTTTAAAGTGCAGAATGAAAGTGATTTTACTGACTTTATCAAGGGTATAATTTCATGGCTCTCTGAGATGTGGCTTTGTGTCCTGCCTGACCAACCTAGTGGCTTTCTACAATGGAGTGACAGCATCAGTGGACTAGGGCATGCAAGAATAGGACATGTGGTAATAGTATGAAGCTAGAGAATGGTAGATTTAGGCTGGAGGAAAAAGTTCTTTACTATGAGGGTGGTGGATCACTGGAACGGGTTGCATAGAGAGATGGTGGAGGCCCCATCCCTGAAGGCATTCAAGGTCATGCTTCATGGGGCTCTGAGCAATCTGTTCTAGTGAGAGATGTCACTGCTTATTGTATGGGGGTTAGACTAGAGGGCCGTCTTTTGATGGCTGAACCTAAGAACTATGCAGTATTTCAGTGATGGAGAAACAAGTATCATATGCTCTGTTGTCACAGTTACTTTGTCTTGAAAGTACAATATTTTTATTTTTTTTTTCTTGGATTTTTTCAGCTGCTGTGATATAGCATTATTAGTTCTGTGGGCTGCTTTTGGGAGTCTGAATTAGTACTGAACTGTTTATTAAGAAACTGCTAGGTACAGTTACTCCCTAGTCCAGCAAGGACAGATACACAGAGCTGAGTATCTACATAAAACTTGCTTAATATGCTGGAGATTGGCTCAGGCTCTGGGGTAGGACTGTGTCTGCTTGCATGTCACCAAAGGAACCTCAGTATGTAAAGACAAGCTTTTGTTTTTCATATGTCAAACTAGCACTTCAGTTACAAAAACATAGAGGATAAAAGCCTCTTGTTTCATAAGGCAGTCACTTATGGGCTAAGTCTTATCTATGAGTTTTTGATCCAAGAATGATATTGCTAGTACAGTACAGGATACTCCAGGGTAACTACTTAGGCAAGGATTAGCTTCCAGCTGTGTTGTAAATACTGTTCTGAACTGGATTGTGCACTCCCAGTTGCATAGGTTGCAGTCAAAGTTGATTTACATGTTAGGATTAGCACAGGGCATATCTCTTAGCTCTTAATCTGTTTGTTTTCACAAAAAGTACATTGAAGTTACATTTTTTTAAAGCAGGCTGGAGAAGTTCCTATTATGTCATGTCAGCTACCAAAATAGACAAGGAACTTTTCCAAATACAGGAGAAGAAAGTCTGCCTGCAAAGGCATGGGACTGAGGGTCACACACAGAGCCCCCATCCTCTGTCTGGTGCAAAGGCCAGGGAGAGAAGCAACTTTTCTCACCCAAGGAACTTACACAACACAGTGGAAAACTGGATAAGAGGATCAAAATTACCACAATGATGTAATGAAATGTTTCTCAACTGATTAGTTATTACCTTTAAGAATCAAAAAAGGTAGTCAGCAAGGTCATGACATATTAGCTTCTTTTACATTTGGCAGCAATGGAAATCATGCTTAACCTGTACTATGTACATACCTCCACTTAATGGTCAAGTTATTTTCTGTCTGTTCTTGAAATGCAGACAGAAATAAATTATAAAAGCTTATTTTTGTTATTTGTATCACATATACTTTTTCTATTAATCTCAAGATGCAATTGTAAAAATGTTTTACTTTGAATCCAGACTGATGAAGTCAGAAGCTGCCAAATACTGTTCTGGTGTTCAGAATTGCATTTATAGTTCATACGGTCCATCCTGATTTTTAGACAGCAGCAGTCAGCAATTGATTGCCCTTAGCAGTAGAAATTATTTCTATAGTGTGTGTCTCCATGAATAGACTCTGGTCAGAGCTGTCTAAATACACATTTTTTTGAGGTTGTTAAGACCTGTTCTTTATTAGGATTTGAGTGACATTTCTGACCATTGTGGCACAGCTGTAGGAACATATCTAGTGCAAACTGGTATCCCCAATGTTAGAAAAATTGTGAGGATTTTGATGCTATTTCAAAGGCTCACCAAAATGAGAGGTGGGGCTTGATCATTCCCTCAGTAACCAGTTGCAGATAGGTACGAATATTGTAAGAATGGGGTTATGATCTGTCCAATATATGTGTTCTAATGATGTCCAAGCATGTTCTCCCATCTTCTCTGATCTATCAGTTCAGCCATTTTTTTGTGGATCATTGTACTAGTAGATAAGGATGTGTGTCTCCTCCCTGAAAGTACACAATCATGTGATTTTGATTGTCTGCATGATATAGGACAACGCATCCTCATTACTCAGATTAACTGTGTATCACCTTTTCAACCCATATTCTGCAGGCAACATTGCATGTGACTTACCTGTGATCTTCCCTTGCTTCGAAATCAATAGAGGAAAGGCACTTGGTATCTTCGATGTCTGAGATTCTGTTTCACAATAGGAAATGATAAAAAAAAAATTACCTCCAGTATCTTCCCTGGTGTTACCTATATGAATAACACACTCGATAGTCCTTTCCTTCAAGTGGCATGCAGTCTCATTGTGACAGAATCCAGACTACAAAGGGAAACGGGGCAGTAGGAGGGTGCACCACCAGCACATGCCTGTGGCACTGTTAAGTTTCATGCATTTGCTACATCTTCTGTGTTTCTTATTTCTTTTTCTGCTTCTTTTTCCTCAGTTACATTTAGGCTGCTCTCAAGACCCCATTGGGATTTATGAGTACGAAATGGAATTAAAAAAAAGAATGGGAGAAGCCACTAAAGGCAAAAAACATACCAGAAGCAAGATGGGGTCATAAAAAGACAACTAGTATAGTACAGTAAAGGGGTAACCATAGTCCTCAGAGGTCAGTGAGATGGGGAACAGGGCCAGAGGTGACAGGCAGAGTTGAACACAGCATGTTGGAAAGCAGAGCTAGACTGACTGACAAGTGTTGGAGTTGAGCTAAATATGGTGGTTCATGATTATGTGGTGAATTTGGAAAATTAAGTGAAATAAGGAGTTCTAACATTTTTTTCCTCCCTCAGTATTTGCAATCACCTTTTAAGACTGTCTGATGTAGTTACTAGTTTCACTACATATTTGAAAATAAACTATGGAGGTTTTGTTTAGTCTGTAACAACATCATTATTCAACCTATTACTGAAGTAGTTTAATTTCATTCTTATCTGTTTTGACAGCTGAATCTTATCTTCTTGGTGATCACATTGTGCAAAATGGTGAAGCACTCAAATACTTTGAAACCAGACTCTAGCAGGTTGGAAAACATTAAGTAAGTGCTTTGTGTTCAAGTATGAGAACTATGATTATTTTCTGATTGCTGAACTGATTGAAAGCTACTCTCCATTAGGAGCACATGCCATTGTCTCCCAGCAACTGCAGATGTCAATTAGAAGCAAAAAGATCCAATCCTGCTTTCGTCACATTGTTGCTGTAATGTCACAAACGCCGGTCAAAATTAGATAATTTCAGCGTGGAACTAGTGCCAAGAAACTATTTCACGGAAATGCCACAGCACTGTAGTAATTTCATTTGCATTTAAAATGCAGTTCAAAAACGATGTTCCTGTTTGCATGGCTGATGTGATTATATTAAGTTTGTTTTGTTAAATGACTTTTTGATTTAGGGATTCTGAGCAGTTTCTACTCGTAATCCTGTTCTCTCAAGAGAATTGACTCTATTATTATTGTTAGCGTGAAGATTATCTGCTGTTTTTATGTTAATTTGACCAATGGTTATTTTGTCATGGTGCTGCACTGCAGTATCCCTTTTGCAGAGTAATACAAGTGTTATAAAATGAACAAGACCTTGGCACCTCTTGTTTCTTTAGACAGTCTTTCCCTGTGCTCGGTATAGCTTTACATTTTAGTGAAGGTTTTGTTATCAACACTGAAGGGATAGTGCAACTTTCTAACACTGAGGGTTGGATACGAAAGGGTCTTACAGATTTGCTTTGAATGTTGAAAATGGTGAAGGGAGATTTTCAGTAAGGCTAACAATGTGAACTAGATATTCTAGATAGGTCAGTATCAGCTTCATTGCATGTTGCATGATGAGAGAGAGAGCTAATCGTTAGCATCTCTCTTTTCTTCCTTTTCCTCTTTCTGTCTTCTCATCCACACCAGTAATTACCGTGTTTGTGATGGCTACTATAATACGGACTTACCTGGGTAAGATAGAACCGTACATTAACAAATTTCTAGCATGATTTCTAACTTTACAAACTCGGTCAATATTGTGGATTTCCCTTAATTTTAATTAACTGGTTTTGAGATACCTGATTTGCTAATGAATTTTAACTATTAAATGCCTTTATAATTTTAAATTGCTTGCCTCTGCATTTTGAATTTCCTGATTTTGACTAATTTTTGTAGACACTTAAATATGCTCTTATTAATTTCTGTTTCAATTCTGTCTAATAATTTTGTTTCTCTTTTCTGCTTATAATGCTTTCTAGCTATGAAGATAATAAGCCATTTATCAAGTAAGATCATTAGTTAGATGTGGAATTCACTGACTAAATTCCCTTTCCCTTTCATTCTGTGCCGTTCTCTACAATTCCTTTTCCTTAACCTATTCATGATGGTATCTTTCTTAAGAGTATTCTGTAGAGCAATATCCATATTTTTGTCACATTTCAGCAGGGTTTTTCCATGTGGAACTTAGATCATCTAGCTTCAGTTTAGTTGAGTTTATCTGAGCATTAAAGATTTGGGCTCTAGGCTTTTAATCTGCTGTTTAACCTTTGTGCCTTTGTGTTACATTATTTGGTGTCATATGGCAGCACCACTGTTTAAAATCTATGGTGTGATTAGTGGTTAAGCCAGATTTATCAATCTCTTTTCTAAAAGCAGTTAAAGCAATGGAGTAGCTGGGGCTTGTACTATACTTCTGCATTTCAAAATAGTTTTGATATCCTGTGCAGTTCTTGAGAAAGAAAAAGGTCATATCTACTCTTGCTGTTTTCACTGGAGACTAAAAGTTCTAAATGGAATTGTTCTTTCTTTAATAGATAAAAGGTTAAACCCAAGGAATTTTTACATTTGAATATGAACCTAGTAAAAGTCAACTGCAGGAACTGAAATGTTAATATTGGATTTGGCAACATCCTTTCTCATAAGTAATGTTACTAAAATGAATTTTCTTTTACAGATCCTGGGTCCTGGGTGCATTTGCTCTCCTGTGTCTCCTTGGCCTAACATGGTCATTTGGCCTGCTCTTTATCAACGAGGGGACTGTTGTGATGACCTATCTCTTCACAGTATTTAATGCTTTCCAAGGAATGTTTATTTTCATCTTTCATTGTGCCCTTCAAAAGAAAGTAAGTTACTGAGAACACAGATGTCTATTCCCTAACTCCCTAAAAATACCACATATATTTCTTAAAGAGAAAAAAAGTAGTAATGTCAAGAACTGGAATATGAAGTAGTTTGAGGAGGGAACTAATATTCGAAGGCAATTCTTCCTGTGTGTGCTTGGCAGAGTCATGTAACTGCTCTGTGGCCTGGGCAGGTTTAAAATGGATGCAGGGTTTCCAGCCTGGGCTTGAAAAGTTTTGAGGCTTTGGGAAGAAAATTACCATAGAAAATGTACTGTTTAACATTGGTAATGGGGTATGTGTTAGTCTGGATTTGGAGCCAAAAGTCCTTTATGTGCTCCTGAGACAAATCCTGCCTCCACTGCAGCACTGCGAACAACAAACCATTTACAGTATCAGCTCATCTCAGCCTGAAAACTCTCTCAAGGCAGAAGACCTCTCCCATAAAGCTGTTAAAGCTATGGGTGATAGGCAGGGCTTGTACTATGAGTGCTCATTCATTACAAAATTGAGATCTGAAAATTAATTTTATTATGAACTTCAACACACCTTAGAAAAAATTCATTAATGCTAGACAGCTGCTAATGGGGACGGTTTACGAAAGATGCCAGCATAACTATTTTTTTCAAGTGTTTGCCTCCCCCAGAATTCCAACAGCTTCATGGTCTTAACTGGAGAAAGTGGAATTCTCTGGCAAGAGCCTTCCCTCATAAGTGGGATGTGCTAAATTAGTTCTGCTCCCATTTGCCCAATGGGAGCAGAGGAATCTGCTGAGGAGAGCGAAGGCTTGCAGGGGAGAGAGGAGCAAACAGGAGAGAAGGAATTGAGGGGCTTATCTGGGTGGGACTCTTTTTGGGTTCCTTACACCCTTTTTCTTCCTTTCTCTGTACCACTCTGACTGAGGGTAGAGATTTGTTTCCAAGGATGCCTTAGAGGTGCTTTAATGAAGGACAAAAGAGCAAAGCTCATAGCCTGTGCTAGAAGATACGGCCAAGGAAATAAATATGAATTGAGAAGCAGGGTAAACATCACAAAAATCCCACCCAAAAAATCTAACATAAAATTCAATACATCCTACATTTTGAAATACCCACTTTTCAATATTTAGATTGTAAATACTTTTACCAGTTTTAGGCTGGAGACTTAGGAATTATTAGCTTACCAGAGACATAATTAACTGATGATTGGATAAAGTGTTGTTGTGTAAGTACAAAAATAACTTGTTCTTGGTTGTTCTCAGCTGTACCAGCTCCAACAGTACCAGTGTCTCTAAATCTGGTGTAGACTGTGGCATTCAGACACAATTTAGAAAAAGATTTGGTAGACAGGAAGAATTTTATCCAGATGAACATGGGACTCTTCTCATTTTGAGAGAACAAAAGCACATTTAAAGAGGAGATTCAGCCTAAGAAGAGAGAGGAAAAATGCAAACATTCTCAAAATACAAATAATTTCTAGATTAGCGTTTCATTTAATGTTGCCCTTTCTACCACTTCTATTGGACTTGAAAATCAGATTCCTTTTTTATTTCTTTTTACAGCTGTGCATTGTTTTTATATTAAGTGGAGTCAGCAAAAAGCAATATTAAAATACCAGTAAAGCGTGAAAAAGCATAACCTAAAGCAATAAGATTTATACCTGAAAGGATGTTAAAGCTTCTATTTAAGATTTTAAGTTCTGATTCCTTCGACTGGATATTATCCTACCCTTTGTCTGCATAGCTAATACAGTTTTTTTTCATTCTGTTATTACTAGTTGGTCACTAAATTGAACAGAAAAATAGAATTGTGAAAATGAAAACTATTATGTTTCCAGTTCTGACAAGATGATAGTGCTGTTGCTTCCATCAGTTTCCAACAAGCTATAATTTAGAAATAATGACAGAGGAATGTGTAGTACTGACATATAATGTACATTCACTGCCATACAGGCATTAAGCAAAACCAGCCCTGGAGGGTGGTATTTGGGTAGAAATACAGTTCTGATTGTTGTTGTCTCTATTGTGTAGTGGTTTGGAGCATTTAATATCCATTAATGTTCAGAAATATATTTTCTTAGGTGTTATACCATCTATTGATCATATATATAGATTTAAGTTTTTCAAAGTACAGAATTAAACATTATAATGCTATGTCTGTACATTTCTGTTTTCGTTTTTTTTGTGTCTTTTGTGCTGATATAGATAGGGGTTCACTTAAAGTATGTAGCATATTCTTTTATAAAAATAAAGTTTTGTCGCTAGCCTGATGTTAAGGCACTATTGAACTTTTCTTCAACCTTGTGGTTTATAGAAACATCACACTATGGTATTCCATAAGTAAATTTTTGTAATACTGGAAACAGCAAATGGCATTTGTAAATCCACACTAGTAGCTTGTTCCACTTTTCCCCATTTCTCTTTATACATGCATGTAACTTTCCTTCCATACTATAGATCAAGCAGACTTTCCAGATTAGCTGAAATCCCACTTTACCCAGAAATTCATTGATGTAGAAGTTCACAGAATGGTTTGGGTTGGAAGAGTCCTTAAAGGTCATCTAGATCCAACTCCCCTGCATGGGCAGGGACACCTCCCACTAGACGAGGCTGCTCAAAGCCCCATCCAACCTGGCCTTGAACACTTCCAGAGATGGGGCTTCCACAATTTCCCTGGGCAGCCTGTTCCAGTGTCTCACCACCCTCAGAGTGAAGAATTTCTTCCTAACATCTAACCTAAATCTGTCCTCTTCCAGTTCAAAGCCATTACACTTAGATACACTTAGATTCCCAAGTATCTGGTGGAAGATACTTTACCACTTTAGAATTACACTTGTTACACAAATTTTATCCACTGTGTCCTTTCACTGATGCTGTCATGCTGCCAAGATGTGTTATGTTCTCTTATTATCTGGAAAGAGTAGTCAAGTGTAACAGTCACCAAATATGAGAAAATTAACTGCTCTGGAAGTTAAACCTGATTACTTTAATGACAAATGTTAACACACATAAATTAAAAAACCTAAAGTTTTTAGTAGGTGTCTGGAAACAGAAGGTGAATAAATGCAGGCCAAAAAGTAATTAATTAGTTTTGTTGCTCTGTCAAACAAAATTCTCATATACATAGCTGTATTCAGATTTCTAGGTTCAGCAAAGACAATAATAAGGATCGAGGTTTTTGGTCCTAAATGTGAAAGATGCTTGATTTCCCAGCCTTTACAGTTCAGAATATTACTCTGGGACACTGACAGTGCATCCACCAGCAGACCTGGTGCTCTGCCTAGGATGGGGCAGTGGCACCTTGTGAGCTTTGTACAATCCTGAAGCAGGTGTGACCGTGTGAGCTGGCAGCTCTTGGAATTACACAGAAATAACTGTACGTGAAAATGCCTTGATAGTCATTGTAGGTTTTGCACACTTTTTCTGGAAGGGGTAACAGAGCAGGCAGTACTGAGCAGTGCTCAGCCCTTCTACTGTGCTAGAGAGAGCAGATAGGCTTTCTGTGGTTTCTGCACCAAAAGCTCATATAAAAAGGACTATTTTCCACCAGCATTCAATTCAGGTAAATATAACTACATTAATCTGCAATATAAAGATCAATTAAAATAATCCTGTAACTCAGTAATGGTAATTCAGGCACATCTATATGGAGTGAGTGTATACCTTGGAAATAATTTGCTCAGAAATCCTGCATAGCTGATAATGTTGCTGCTAAGTGGAGGAAAAGACCTGATTTGCTAATGGTCAGCAATTCAACAGAAAAGAATTATCTGCTGCTTGAAAAGCGTGTGAGTAATTTTAGTGCAAGGTTCATGTATGTTTGCCAGTGGAAATTTAACACTGCTTTTTTTGTGCTAAGTATTTTTTTCCCCCTTGTAGGTACGTAAGGAATATGGCAAATGTTTCCGACATTCCTACTGCTGTGGGGGACTTCCAACTGAGAGCCCCCACAGTTCAGTGAAGGCATCAACAACAAGAACTAGTGCTCGCTATTCCTCTGGCACTCAGGTAACAAAGATTTTGACAGCATCTTTTAATCAACCTTATTTATAAAAAGCCAACTGAGATGTGTTCTGATCAGAAGCACTAATTGCCTTCTCATTATTATTAATTAGATGGTGAATACATACTTCTGCATAGTAGAATGGATATCTTTTTAAACATTTCCTTTTACTTTGGTCTTGTGCAAACACCTTACTTTTCTTGCAATGAGGGGCTTGTTTATAGGAATGTTTATACCTTCATGTTTCATCTAAATGAAATTTAATGAATTAAATTTTTAATAACAAAAGGAGTTTAATTATGTGCCAGAAGAATGGCTTACTTTAGGCCAAAATAAACAAAAATATTCTACATAACAGCACATAAGTTGGAAAAAAATCTTGATAACTTGCTATTTTCTGTCTCACTACGTAACAGAGTCGTATAAGGAGGATGTGGAACGACACTGTGAGAAAACAATCTGAATCGTCTTTTATCTCAGGTGACATCAACAGCACTTCAACACTTAATCAAGGTCAGTCACTGGGAACATTTCAGTTTTAGAAGCCTTAAATTTTATACAGATTTTATATTGTTTAACACAGAAGAATTGAAAAGATTGCTTAAAAAAAAATAATAATCTGGAACAAATGTTCTCTAAAAGCAGAGTTTTAAAGTCATCCACCAGCATATTTTAAAACCATGTTCCCTTAACTGGCCCCATGATATAGGAGTTGAATTTCTCCATTTGTGGAAATGTGTTTAAATAAGTTTCACCAATAATTTAACTTAAAAGCAAAATCATAATTTTAAATCTTTCCTAACCTTTATAGATTAAATCTGAAACAGAAATAAGAGTGCAGTAACATTTTAATGCATATTTTACTATGATTTTTAGGCACAGAAATTTTCCCAGTGAAATCTAATTGATCTCATTTCTATGCACAAGATGTCTGTAAAGCATATACCTTTTCTGTTTCAAAGAGCATCGTATCTGTCACATGGGACAGTATCCAGATTTTCAGGCACAGAGAAGCCAAAACTCCAAATTTCTCAGCTCAAATAGACTTTGAAATCTGTAACCTCATTCTCATGTCCAGTTAGAAGACAAGGGTATTAACTGAGACAGAATGTCCCTTCCTCTTTCCCCTTCCCCCTGTGTTTTTCTAAGGCAGTTTGAGCTAGCAGTGGAGGGAAGACTGTTCTTTGCAAGGCAAGTTCAAAGCCTGTTCTTCCACCCACATCTCTAGGAGAAAAACACCTAGACTTGAGCCATTGTAACCAGTTCCTACTCAACTCAGAAAGTGTCAGACAGAAAATCTACCACTGTCAGTCAGGGCTGCTGTAAAACCCTCATCAACCACAACTAGCAAATTTTTCTCAGTTTTGTTTTTTGGTTGGTTTTTTTTTAAAGATTTGGTAGTAGGGACATGTATATAACACACATTCATTTGGGAAGTAAAAAGCGTGACATTTTTCAAAAGTAAATATTTCAGAAAGCGTGGTTCTATTTTGGCTATTTGGCATATAGGAAGTGGATAAAACATGTGTCTCTCACTGCTCCCCCATCTGAATCTTCTATGTTCTTCTAGCAAAATCAAGTTATTTCTCCTAAGTAGAAAATGTGTATTTTTCATACCCCTGCAAGAAGCACATTCCCTTCCAGTATCTTACTGTAATTCTGTGAAGACACTTTAGATGAAAGTCCAGGAATTCACCCTAATTTAGTGTTGCGGACTCCTGAGGTTTGCTCTCACTCTGCTGCACCCTCAGTTAATACAGCGTTGAAGAGAGGTCTTGGCAGCTTCTCCATGCTTTGGAGCTCTTGTCTCAAGTCATCAGGTATTCTGCCATTCTGATTAGAAAGATTGGTATTGTCCTTATTTAATTATAATATTGTCACTATCTCAGAGATAAATATGTATAAGGATAGTTTAGAAATTACTCACAAATGTCATTTTTCCTTTAAAATAAAAATCATTTTTTTAAAGGTGAAAAAAAAAGTATTTAAAAACCCATTCTCTTAACTATAAATTACAGCTAATAATTCTATCCAAGATTAAACACAGTACACAAATAAAAACCCCAAAACTGAACAAAATATGTTTCAGTTAGTATTTCCTGTAATAAGTATATTACAACTGAAAAAAGCTAGGATAAAACCTTTCAAACAAGATTAGCATAATTAGGCAATAATTATCTGAATCTTAGAATTTTCTGCTCATTACTGTTACCAAGTATTAATGGTAGAACAAAAGCATTAATATTTGGAATATATAGTATCTTTTCCTTGCCAAATAAAAATATCCATACTATAAAAAGCTGGCTCTTCAGTTGTCCTTGGGTCTGGAATACACTGATCCTGATATACTGCTGTGCAATGCAATAGAAAAGGAAGTGGAATTTTACTGTAATTAAATGTTTAAAGTAAGTTTTAAATCACAGCATTTTCTGTGTGGGTTTTTTTTGTTGTTGTTGCTCATTATTTAAAACCATTTTTCTTCTAGTGGCTAGAAATGAAGAGATTAATTGACTTAATAACATCTCAAAATATGCTGGCTTTTTTCTAATTATTCTAGTTGTTTAGATGGTCTTACATTAACATGTAAAATGGGTTTTAAAAAAACCTGTTCATGTAGTACTTTGAGTCATCTTACATTGTTTGTAAACTGATAGTTGAAAGGAAATTTGTCATTCAAGTTCTTTTTAAAAACCTGACAGATAAATTTATAGCATGAATATTCCAGGAGAAAATGTGAATTCTCTGATTTCTTAGAGCAAATATTTTGCTTTCCCCTCAGCATGCATACTTTTGCAGATACTAAGATATGCTTCTTGCAGTTTGTCATCCACTGTCTGTTTGAAAAACAGCAATTCCCTTCCACTGTCCTTGTGTTTTTAATTAAGTGAATAACAGTTCTGATGCTGTCACAAGTTTCAATTTGAGAAAGTCAGTTTTCTCAATTCTGTACAGAAGTGTTCTATATGATCATTTTTAAAGTTATAATAGTTTCATGTAGTACCTTGTTCTCTACACATTTAATTGCTAGTCTTGTGTAACAGTGATTTTGTATACATTAGTAAATGTCACTCTCACCAGATGTTTACTTTGGGGATTTCAACAGCACCTGTGAATTACTGGAATCTAACTGTATTTTCCTACTCCCATTTCAAACACATAGCTCAAATACATTCAGAAATTTTCAGCTGAATTGCATTTGACAAGTCCTACATGATTCATAATGAATAAAAAATATTGTTTATTGAAACTGTCAGCCTAAAATTAAGGAACTGACATTTTTTTTTTCTGTTTCTTTTACTTTAGGAATGACTGGCAATTACCTACTAACAAACCCTCTTCTTCGACCACACGGCACTAACAACCCCTATAACACATTGCTTGCTGAAACAGTTGTATGTAATGCCCCTTCAGCTCCTGTGTTTAACTCACCAGGTGTGCTTATACTTCCTGAATAAAACTGCTTTTCTTGGCTTGCTCCAAATCTCTTCTTTTCCCTAGATAGAAACTCCAGTTGCAATGCCCTAGCTGTACATTCTGAATTTCTGTCAGTTGGAGAAATACAGTATTGCCAATGTCAGCTTGTAAAACTGCACTATATTATAGTAATGCCTTTGCCATAACAGTATTTACCAATAATTATCCATGTTTTTAACACAGGTGGCATAAATCTTAATATACTATTACAGGACTGACAACACATGGTCCGAGAGCCCATCTTCAAGATATATATCACTTAGAGGTATCATGTCTATGCAATATAAGGTTGACTCTAAAGCTTGCTGAGAAAAACCTGCTTATGGAACAGATTAGGTACTAAAACAGCACAAGGCATCTTGACACCTTTGGATACCCCAGCATAGAAACTGTATCCAGCATCAAACAGACCTAAACTATAGTATAGTGCAGCTTTATGGTAGATCATTTTCTTGTAGGAAAATCTTGAGAGTAACAGAAGAGTTTAGTACTGTAGAAATAAGGGGTGTCATCACTTACCTAACATTTTGTTGTAACATTAGCTAGTTGCTTTTTTTAATTGTGGTGCAATTCATCAGTAAATACCTAGCAGTCACTGTTTGACAAGTCATAAGATCACTTTAGTATAACTGGAACAGTAAATCCTTGATAAAGAGCTCATAAAACCTTGTTTCCAGTTTTTATTTCAAATTTCTTTTTTAACTGAACTGTAGTTTCTATTTTCATTCTCTTGTTTTCTTACTTTCCTTATGCTTTCCTCTAGCAACCTACAGAGAGACAAGTATGGGAGTAAAACTTAACTTTGCCTATCAAATGTAAATTTTTTCAGCATGATTTTTAATGGGCACAATTAAAACATAACTAGCGGTCATTAAGTAGACTCAGCGGGCAAGTGGTTCACGATTTGCAAATGAAATGTTTCCCCATTCAAAAAGTACTTGCTTTTTGGGAAACAACATGAGATCTGTACCAAACCTTATTGGTAACAGAAGTTATGCAATGCTGAAATAATTTGCTGTTTAAAACCAAAGCAATGTCAAGCAGAAATGCTGAACAATTTCCTTATATTTTTACATTCCCACAGTAATCTTGCTACAGGCTATGGAAAGATTTCAAATTAATTACCTGATCATGGGCAACAAAATTTGTCTCATCAAACCAATTTGAATATATTCTAGTGTGCTTAACTCTGCAGTATATCATAGAAAACTCATTTTGGATTATCAGATATATTTTGGTATCTGTTCAGCAGAAGAAAAGAGAATTAAAATTATAGAATTAAATCACTTCCATGAGGGAAATGAATGCCAGCATGTGGTCCATGTATTGTCTACTTTTATAAATGCCATATGTTCTGCACAGCTGAATCTGTTGCAAGAAGAATCTTGCAACATATATGAAATTGCACAACCAGAAAGTTGTTTAATCAAAGCTTAAAGAGACCATTCAAACAACCCACATCACTATTTAAATCAGTATACATGGAGAGGAGTTAACAGTAACACTAATACAGAATATTTGCCAATTACTCAGAATTATTTAGAAATTATTACTCTTATTTTTTTAAGTTGAAGACAAAAATCTTTTCCTGAGAAAATGCAATTACTTTTTAATTGAAAACAATATTTCCAGAGAAGACTGAATTTTCTAGGATAAGCTGCAGCTTTAATTATGAAAAAAATAAAAAACAAAAACAAAAGGGGAAAATGTATGATCTTTTCCAAAACAACATTTTTCTTATGCTCCTCCAAGCCTTGCATATAATGCAGCAGCCTCACAGTGGTCAGTCTCATTTCAGTAAACTCAGTCCATTCTTTCTTTACTTCTAGACATATCTGTAGATTATGTGCATAGGAATGCTCTAACCATCTGACTTTCCATGGTTCAGACTATTTAAGTTCTTTCAAAGTTTTGTTTGGGTTTTTTTGTTACTTTTCGGTTTTTTTTTTCCTTTGCTTGGGAAGCACTGTGCTGTCATAGTTTACATGTCTTTGTGTCTATAGGAAACCTTTTCTTTATTGTGTTACCACCCTCCCCCATCCCCCCCCC
Organism: Chaetura pelagica; assembly: GCF_000747805.2. Lineage (NCBI taxonomy): Eukaryota > Metazoa > Chordata > Aves > Apodiformes > Apodidae > Chaetura > Chaetura pelagica. Next base: position 5,096,390 of record NW_009970724.1, read on the forward strand.
CAAAAAAAAAAAGCCAGAACTGAAAGCATAAAGACCTTAATCATCATAAGATTTCATTTTCTCCCCTTAAACTTCTTTTCATGTTTCCAGCAGACTTACCCAATCTGTCATTCCTCTAGCAGCTATGAAATATCAGCCATGGCTGATTTCCTCTTCCCATTCCACAACTAATATTTATTCTTTGGTTTAATTTCTGTGACCCATACTTACAGAAATTCCTAACATTTCTGCATTTGACTTCCTTGCCCATGGTAACTGTGGGCCTAACTCTTAATTAACTATTCTGGTTCATTCAGCGCTGTCACTGTGACTGATGCAGACTGCAGGCAAACTTTGACCTTTGGAAGCCTGGGGCCGTTGTTGGCAGACAGAATATTAGTGCAAAAAAATTACATTAAGTGGGAAAAGAAAAGCTGTTATTGCTTAGTAATCTAATTTGCTGAACCCTTGCTCTGACTAAGTTGCTGAGAAGCTCAGTAATTCTTCATCATGTTACAATAAATCATTTTACTTTCTTTTATATATCAGCTACTCTTAGGCCAGATAGCCTGAGCAGACAGACATGATGTGAGTTGTCCAAAGTGAGTCATTCCACCTGCTGTCTATCGTGTTGTTGGATGGTGCTTGTGGGCCCTGGTCCCTGTAGTGTGAAACATGGCTGTCCTTGTTTAACATCAAATTCTTTGTATTTATCCATTTTTTTTCATTCTTTTCTTTACTTCATCTCCAAAAAAAAAAAAAAAAAAAAAAAAAAAAGGGAAAAACTGTTAGAAATGTTGTTAAAGTAGTTGCTTGCCAGTTATGTGGGTTTATGTTGTACATTTGCCTTTAGTTATGTCTGTGATCTAATTCCTTTTTAATTTAGTGTTGTTTAGGACAAATTCTGTTAATTTTCTTTTTCTAAATCATGGTGGTGTACTTCAAAACAGAGATGTTTCCAAATAAATTGCTTTGCATTACATATGCAAGGGCATGGAGTGAACAGTTCCTTGTGGAAGAGTCACAGAATTGACACTAAATTAAGAAACTTAAGTGCCACTATTCCCCACAGGAAATACATGTTACTATTTTTACAATGCATCTTTCCTATAAGGTGTGCAACTGTTTACATTTGGGAATGTTCCATAACCTAACTTTTCTCACGTCTTACTTCCAAGTACAACTTTGTCCTGAACTACATTAAAAGACTTTTGTTTAAAAAAAAAATTAAGTGATAAAAAGCACATCAGGCAATAACCAGCACTGTCCTTTTCCATTTCAGGACATTCACTGAACAATGCCAGGGATACAAGTGCCATGGATACTCTACCGCTAAATGGTAATTTCAACAACAGCTACTCATTGCGCAACGGAGACTATAATGACAGCGTGCAAGTTGTAGACTGTGGACTAAGTCTGAATGATACTGCTTTTGAGAAAATGATCATTTCAGAACTAGTGCACAACAACCTGCGGGGCAGCAGCAAGAACCACAACTTGGAGCGCACGCTACCGGCCAAAGCGGTGATCGGTGGGAGCAGTAGCGAAGATGATGCCATCGTAGCAGATGCCTCATCTTTGATGCACAGTGACACTCCTGGGCTGGAGCTCCACCACAAAGAACTTGAGGCCCCACTCATTCCTCAACGGACTCACTCCCTTCTATACCAGCCCCAGAAGAAAGTGAAGACCGAAGGAACCGACAGCTACGTCTCACAGCTGACAGCTGAGGCTGATGACCACCTCCAGTCCCCCAACAGAGACTCTCTTTACACAAGCATGCCCAACCTCAGAGACTCTCCGTATCCAGAGAGCAGCCCCGATGTTGAAGAAGATCTCTCTCCCTCCAGAAGGAGTGAAAATGAGGACATTTACTACAAGAGCATGCCAAACCTAGGAGCTGGCCATCAGCTTCAGATGTACTATCAAATCAGCAGGGGTAACAGCGACGGCTACATAATTCCCATTAACAAGGAAGGATGTATCCCAGAAGGGGATGTTAGAGAAGGACAAATGCAACTAGTGACAAGCCTTTAACAGTGTAGCAAAGAAATATTAAAGGCCACGTATGAGTATTAAAAAGACTTAACTGGCCCCGTGCAGGCTCTCCCTCATATCTGCTTGAAGAGACAATTCTGTTGACCCTGTGGTTCTCCAGTAACGGGGATGACTGGACCTCACAGTTCTGTGAATTTTTATAAAACAAAAACTTTGTATATACACAGAGTATACTAAAATGAATTATTTGTTACAAAGAAAAGAAATACCAACAAGGTATTTTAAGATAATTTCTGCTGCTGAATTTAACAAAATTGTGAAAAAAAAAGAGAAATAAACACTTTCCAGCCATTTTACTGCAGCAGTTTGTGAACTAAATTTGTAAATATGGCTGCACCATTTTTTTTTCCTAGGCCTACATTGTATTATATACAAGGCGTAGGCACTAAAATCCTGTGGGACAAATTTACTGTACCTTACTATTCCTGACAAGACTTGCAAAAGCAGGAGAGACATTCTGCAACAGTTTGCAGTTCACTGCAAATCTTTTCCAATAGGGCAAAGATTGAATACATGTCTAACCACTAGCAATCAAGCCACAGGCCTTATTTCATATATTTCCTCAAGTGTACAATGAACCGTTCAAATGAAAAAATGGCTAAAGAAATTATATTTTGTTCTATTGCTAGGGTAAAGTAAATACATTTGTGTCCAACTGAAATATAATGGTCATTAAAAAAAATTAAAAGAGTTTGAAGAAAATATTGTGAAAAGCTCTTGGTTGCACATATGTTATAAGCTGTTTTTCTTACACTCTGTTCATAGTACAGTAGTATGTTTAAAACTGAAGTTCTACCCATTTTCACTTATTTTTCACTGTAAACAGTGTTCTGCTTTGACATTAGTTTCTATTATGTTTTGAATTTTGATTGCCAAAAAAACTGTAATTTTGGGAGGAAATTGTTTTAGAAGCCAATTATGCCAAGCCTTGCACAAATTTGGTATAGCTAACAAAGATTGTAACTCAATTCCCTGTTCATTCTTTAGTCAGGGTTGGGTGGTAAGGGGTAAAGGGGACACTGGACACTTCTCACAAGCTTTCTCGTGAATAAAAGGTGCCTGCCCTTAAAAGAAATAAATAAAACATAACTATTACTCTTCCATATTCCTTCTGCCTATATTTAGTAATTAATTTATTTTATGATAAAAATCTAATGAAATGTAAATTGTTTCAAAAAAATTCTGCTTTTTTCATCCCTTTGTGTAAACCTGTTAATAATGAGCCCATCACTAACATCCAGTGTAAAGTTTAACACCTGTTTGACAGTAAATAAATGTGAATTTTTTTCCAAATAGGTAAAATGTGCATTATTATGTACAAAGCATAATTGGCATCAGCAGTCCTTCGACCCAGCTGTCTCCTGCTTAGAATGGCTTCTTTACATTTCATGATTTAAACATTGAGAATACAGTAGAAACTGTCTATGTAGCTCTACAGAAGAGAGGTCATCTTTACTATTCATTACTGTAGTCAAAATTTGGATAGGATCAAAAGACATAGCAGGGTCATTAGAAAAATGTACTGTAATTTCATATATTTACATAACTTTTAAGTAGGCATCTGTCATGAAATTTAAAATAAGGTGGTAAACACCACTCTCGTGTTCTTGGCAACTGTAATTAGTGGTTTATTATTAGTGATGAAGATATATTGTTGCAGTGGGGAAAACATGAATAAGCAGCATTTGGATAGCACTCCAAGTGCTATCTAAATAATTAATCCATCACAGCACTGTTTTGCATTAGATAAATAAGCATGATGGTCCCTATTTTTATCAGACTAGGGAACTGCAGAAGGCAGCTGATGCCCAAGATGTTAGCTACAAATCAGTGGCAAAATTGGAAGGCTGAAGCCTTTGTTGTTTTGATTCTCAAGCCTCTTTCATTCCTCTCAAGCAGGGCCTCTCAAACATAATGCTAAGGCCTTCATTTGTTACCACTACCAAAAACTGTGTTTTTCCAGATAATGCTAAAATTAATGCCCTGGCATGGTTTTTATCTGTGGCCTCTGGGACTTAGATGTATGACAGCAGCAAAAATTCATTTGAAAGCCCTATCAATTCTGTTACCTCCTAATGCATTGGAATATATAAAGTCCATTTGAAAAATAAATTGATGGATTTTGAAAAAAAGTTTCACTTTCAGAAAAGTATTTTGGGTAAGACTGCACCATAGAGCCTACTGGCAACGCTTGCCAGTATGGTCCTTACACTTAAAAGTTACTGTGTTTGTGGTAGTGTCACAAGAACATTTAAAATCTAATAGAAAACTGTTTACTTTTCTATTTAGTAGAGATGCTTTAAAAAAATCTGAAGTCTTTATGAAATAAGAATTCATTCTGATTCAGGGTATACAGCAGACTCTTTGGAGCAAAAATTACTCCTTTGATCTGCCTGGCAACTTAAAAGCATACTTGCTGCCTTCTACCTAGGAAATCATGTCTTAGGGATTTAAAAATAGTGGTGCTCAAGTAATTACAGTACACGTGACCTAATAACATCACCAACATTTGGCAGAATCGTCAACCCTAATTCAGGCAAGTACTCCTTTGTAGCTAAAGGTGGCAAAACTACAAGCTGGAACAAGGTTTGTAGACTTGTGGTCATAAATATATATTCAACTGCAAATGTAACAAGTACTCATAGAACAAGAAAAAGTAGCTGATGAACCTAAGATAAACCAGCTGAACCTAAGTATCATAAGGGAGTTCTTTTGTTAGCTTCTTTGTAAAGTAGATGTTGCTTTTTAGTGAACTTGGTTTTTTTAATGTTAAGCTAGTGAGTGTCCTGTGTTTAGCTAGCAGCTAGGAGCAGATACCTTGCCAAATTTCTGTTGGTGTAACTTCTCAGTGTAGTAGGTTACAGTATAATTATATAGCCGACAGCTTCTTGTAATTTCTTTAGGTTCTCTTCTCACGTTCCTGCCATCTTGTCTTGGGATCAGAAGGACAGAAGAATTCAGAGGAAGAGTTTGAAAATAGCAAAATTATGACAGCAGAATTAATGGAAACAAGTGTTTCTTCAGGGTCATCAGTTAACCAGTTCCTACAATGGTGCCAAGGATATGCTGCTATTTTACGCACTGTCTTTCCGAAGAGCTGTAATTTTCCTATGGCTAGTAATCTCCTGTTAATGTTAACCCTACTGGCTCAGTTCAATTCTTCCTTGTAACTTCAGTCCAGTTATATTAATTTCTACAAAAGATTAAATGGGATGTGAATTTAGTGAACTGTTGTATAATGGTGCTATGCATTGTTTAATATAAAATACATCTCAATACTACATAAGTGAACCGTAACATGAAGAAATGCAACACTGGTAATAATACCTTTATAGTTAAAATTAACCTTTATCTGTGAATTCTACAATACACCTTCGCTTCTTTTAAATTTGAAATGAAATTACTAATAAAGTTTACATATATTCACTTATGTAGGCAATAAAAGGTGTTTCGAATTGACAGAAGTTATGGATAAAATATGTGTCATTTTATGTCCTAATTTTGAAGGATATTTTTTTCTGAACTACTCAGAACAGACATTAACAGAACAACAACAAAAAAGTAAACAGTCACTATGTACTGTTGTTATCCCACTTTGCCTCAAAGCTAACAAAATTTGTCTTCTAAACTTGATTATATGACAACATATGCTAGTGTAAAGCTTTATCCCTGAATAAAATTATTTTTAAAAAAAGATGTTACAGGTAGACAATTATATATATACACACACACAACACCATCACTGGCATTCTAACTCACTAATTCTAGGGGATGATGGAGAATGAAAGGTGATGGGACATAGCAGTAGTTCCTCTATTCTACCTCAGCTGTAGCTCTGCAAAGGCACTTATGCCAGGTCACAGTAAAGCATACCTCATTTTTTTTTAATAGATGGTGACAGTCACCTTCCACATCTATGAAGAACATTGCTGCCATTTCAGTAAGCAAGGATCTCACTGTATGGTTGCACTATGAGATAAGGACCCCAAATGTATGGATGCTACTGGCCTGCTGAGTGAGTCTCTACAACTACACCACAGGTGGGAATCCATCTTTGCACTGGGCTGAGGCTAAAAGTTAGTCCAGCCACAGCCCTGGATGCAAGAGATCTGTGCCTCTTGTTTATATAAGCGTTTTGTAAATTAGCAGGAATTACATGAACGGATCCAGCTCCATCATCCAGTTCTGACAAAAATCTGGAGTAAAGTTTAATTAAGATTATTTCAACAGTGTGTTTGGAGTTGTGGGGGTTTTTTTCAGTAAAATACTTCATACAGTTTTTAGAATGACAACTTCCAAATCCTTTTTTTCATGCAGGATGAATTCTCAATGGTATTTCATTAATTCATGCCTAAGAGCATTAGTATCTCTTTTTACTGTATAATGTCGTTATTAATCTCAACTGCTCCCCATCAAAGTTCCTGGCACGTGAGACTGATCACATCGTGGTGCAGCCTGAGTGGTTATAAATGCTGCTGAAAATCATGCAAACTTAACTCAGCAGCCAGGAGATTTTAAAGGACCATTCCATATAAGGCAGCAGCTGCTGAAGTCATCAGTCCAGGAGCCCAGACAGGGAAAGTCCCAGTTGCAGAAACAGCATTCAGAATAGGTAGGTTTCGATCAAGAAAATTCCTCTACAGCCAAGCTTAAGTAATTCTTAACCATTTCTTCCTTGGGTGCACATCTCCTTGCATTGGAGTAGGAGCTCTGGCACAACATAAGCAGCACTTTCAACCCATTTAAAGTTTAGAGTCAGCAAAGCTGAGCACATAAAACATCCATGCACGTTAGAAGGTCTGAGTCACAAATAGGAAGCAACAGGCTAGTATCTGTACAGCCTTTTCTAATGGAGAAGCAGGATCTCTGAATAAGCAGCACTGAATACCTGTCTGGAATAACTGGTCCAGTCCTCATGTAGGCTAAGAATTGCTTTAAAATAGTATAATACTGCTGAACTTTCAGTCTCCATGACTGCTTGAGAGAGGAAGAATCCTAAAGGTTAACAAGGCTTTCATGAATATAATTAATTCTCATTCACATTAAATATACCACTTTGTTCCTTTCTTGCATTAAGATAAACTTTTAAAGCCTGTATTCTTTATAACATTAATTGTTTTAAGTAGTTCCCCTCTGACTCTTACTACTTGACTCCTTTTTAAACAAATACTTATTTTCAGCCTCCACCATTTCTCTTAACAATTTAGTTGCCAGTCCACAGAATTACTTTAAGAGCTAGGGCACAAACAAAATTTTGGGTGCATTGCTATTGTTGATTTATGGATGGAATTGTATTTTCTATTATATATTGGTTTGGGGGTTATTTTTTTGGTTGTTTGGGGTTTTTTTCTTTTTTTCTTAGTTTTTCCCCAATATGGGTTCATACCACCTTTTGTTTTCACAGTACCCTTTCACAATACTAGTTTTTCCACTGAGCTGATCATAGCAAGTAATTACCTAAATAGTTACAGCTAATTTAGAACTCCACAAAGCCTATATATACTGCCAATTATTCCCCTGAATCTGTGCCCGAACTTGCATTTGTCAGCATTGCATTTCATCTGCATCACACTGCCCATTTTTTCACTTTGTTAACCCAGGTCATTCACAATCTTCCCTAGTTCTGATCAGCTGAAATAATTCTCTGTTGACAGCAAACAGGGCCACCTTTCAGATAGCATGTTCATCCCCTTTTCGGGGCACTCTGCCATTAGCCTTTCGCCATAGTAAAAAAAATATTAAAATTACCATTTAATCCTGCTCTATGTCTTAATTTCTAGTGCACAAGTGCCTCGATACTGGTTTGCTTTAATGGCTTCTTGGTAGGGCTATTTTTACATGGATCATTTTTTCTTTTTAAAATCCAAATAAATTACATCAACCATCCCTTTGCTTTCAGCAGCTGCATGATTAACTTAGTTTTAGTATATTAGGGAGGCACAATTTTCTTGCCCTAAGCAGCTACATGTCTTTCAGCAATGTTTCTGCTGCGCTATGTGCTTAAATGTGGAGCTGCTAGATGTCAGAACCAAAAAGCACTTAACTGTTCAAAGTGAAACTTAGGTGGAATTTAGGCACTGAAATCCCAAGGTACATCATCCACAGATAAAACAGGCATTACTTCAGGGGCAGAATTTAATCTAATGATGTAGACACATACATTTTTGTCACTAGTGACATTTTTTCATCCCAAGCACGGTTTCTGTGTACGTGCAGCCACATTGTGACAGCAGGGGTGAATCAAGGCAAGCCAGGCATCACAAGCAGTGCCACTGCCTCCTCATGTGTACCTGTGCTGACTCCGAATGCCACCATCCAGAAATTAGGTTACAAACAGGCTCCTTTTCTCCCCAGCTGAAGCTACTGTCCTGACAATAATTACAATTTGTCTGGAGATAAAAGATAAGCCCTGTGAGTCTGTGCAACTTCACAGTGTAAATGCCACCATCAAAGCTCTGCAGCACCCCCTGATCTGCCCATATGTCAGCTGGCTCATTGAAGCAAGAGAATCTTTCCAAATCTTCATGAGCCCTTGTGTATCCCTCTGCTATGGAAAACAGGCTGTAAAATTTCTCCCAGTTCTTTGTTTTCATCATATGGCAGCTGAAGGCTCTGACCAGGCCGGGATTAGTCTTTGTGTTGGTGAAAGGGTCACAGATCCTGCCTAGGCAGATCCAAAAACTCCATGGGTTTTGCCATGACAGGCGAGGAGCTGTGTGAAGCTGCTGAAAGGCCAAGCAGCACCATGTCTGAAGTACCAGCCCTGCCATGTGGCCTGCAGGGTGGTGGGTAGATCCTCTCCAGCCAAAGGTGGGCTTCACAACACAAGGTGCACTCAGGGCCTTCCATTTCCCACACACAGCTACTAGCTAAGAAACTCACAGAATCAGAAGTGAGCTGGCTAGGGTAATTAGCCCCTCAGAATGGCACTGAAGATCTGCTCACAGCTGCCTAATTTCAGTATCTGTGCTGAGTTACAGCCATGCTACTGGAACAAATGTTGACCTGGGCCCTCATATCTCAAATTCTCAAAAACCTTCCTGAGGAGAGCACCAACCATAGCTGAAATGGCTGGTAACAATGTTGTTTCCATGACAAACCACAAACACATGCAAGTTTATATGAAACAGTGAAGGTTTCCAAGTACATTAGAGGCTGCTGGAAGTGCCTGAGCCTGGATTTTTTTCCAAAAGCTGGGAAGGGAAGGGGAATACAGACAGATGAAGAAGAAACTAAAAGGATAATATTAAACGAATGAGACGCAGAATTAATTTTGCCCTTTCTCCTTTCTCTCCAGTACCACTAGCCACTGCCTCTTCAAGGCAAGACAGAAAAATCTCACTAGTGTCCATTCACCTTGGTAATTTGACAAAATGCTTCAGTTTAGGAAACAATTTCTAACTCTTCAAATTTGTTAATTCATGTTTACAGCCTAGCACTGCCAGATCACAATATGCTTACAGAAAGCAGTCAAGAAATTTATCATTCCAAGCATGTCTTGTAATTTTCAAAGCACACTTTCAAAACTTAACAAAAAAAACAACTTCCTTCAATGGACCAAAACTCTACAACTCACAAAACCACTGAAAATTAAGAATATAGTCAATGTACTTGGTGAGAGAAAAGTCGGTCAGGCCTCTGCCTCAGCACAGGCTTCCCATAAATTACCTATCCCAGGTTTCTAAAGCTATGAATACACCCTTCACTGCAAACAACATTGATCAGCACCAGCAAGGCAGGGTTACTCACCAGAGGTAACACATCATCATCACAGCATCATACTCCTCAGCATCACTTAAGGAATCTGGCCTACATTCACTCTTAGAAGCTATATATCTGAAGAGACAATGTTAAGTCTTCATTCAGGCCAGTAATCCTTTAAATACAAGACAAAGAGAAAGTAAGCAAAAGTTTTAAGTGACAATGACACCTATACACAAAGAAGGCTAGCCTACATTGGTGGACAAAACTGCTCCTTTAAAGCGCTTTGTAATTTGCTGAAGACATTTCATGATTCAACTCACGGTTTGCACACAGAAATAATGCAGCTGTAGAGAGTACAAGAAGCTACACTCTGGATAGTCTGACATCTGATGCAATCAGGTAGCTGATGCAGGGGGATTCTTCTAGGTCTCAGCAAAAGTTTCTTGTAGATTAACTGGCACTTAGGGGACTACCTGGTCTCCCCACGTCAAGATAAGAACATGTTACATGCTGCTTATAGTTATAAGTGTTCTAATTAGGTCGACTTGATTATTGTTCTGTGGTTTGATAGATGTTGTATTTAAAGTAATTTAAAATACTAATTTTTAGACCTTTTTTGTGAACTAGTAAATCAAGTGCAATTTATTCACAGAATTATTCTTTTCTTTCTTAATACCTATTCCCTCTGGCTTGTAACTTTAATTAGAACCTGCTATCTCTTCATACTGCTAATGGTAACAGTTGTCACTAGAGTACAGATGCATAGATTCAGCTAATACTGCCATTTTGACTTTATATTTAAAACCTAACAATCTTCCCAGCTATACATCTGAGAATACCACCCATTAATGCTGCCACCCTGAATTCCAGACTCTACATGCTAACAAACTGATTATTTGTTAACCATTCAATACTGCATTTTCTAAAGAATAGAAACTTTAAAAATACATTTAAAAAATAGCTTCATTTGGAGATAAATATCTGCCTGAAAAGGTTATTCAGCCCATCCAGATTTCTTCTTTATTACTATAGATATTCCCAAGGCAGTATTGCTTTGTGAATAATTGTCGATCTAAGCAATTGTATGCTGAAGTAGGCTGATTCATTCATTAAACATACACACAGAAAAGCACTTGGTTCCCCTGGTAAAAACAAACAGCTCCTTGTCTTCTTCCTCTCTGCTCCTCCACCCTTCCCTAGAACATGATGATTACATTGAAATGTAATCAGTTAATATTTGATTTGCATTTGTCAGGAAAATGAAGCATACAATGTATTTCTTTGAGCAGAAGAATTAGGATCTGGAAAACTGTTCAAATAACACTAGCCTTGTTTGGTTTGGTGCTTTACACACTGATATACAAGTTTCAGAAATTTTAAAGGAGTCTTCCAGCAACTACTTAGATAAGTGATGTTCTAAAAGCTTGCCAACTTACTATTTAGATAAACTTTTCCTTTCAATAAAAATTAAGTCCCTTCCCATTATGTGATATGGAAAATTGTACGTTTCACGTTTTTCTGATTAAATATATGAGGAAAAGAATGGCATTCAAGGTCCCTGGTTGCCACCAAGATACAGACAGGTTGCTCTTGAAATGGTCTGCATACCAGCTAGTACATTCGGTGTGAAGAGTCAGCAACACCAGCAGGGAACAGGATTAAGAAGGTATATCCATGAGCAAATGCTAGAATGAAAAGGAGCTTTTTTCACTGACTCAAGTACTCTATGGATCATACAAAGTTGCACTCAGCCTAGCAAATCTACACACCCTCAAACCCCCTACACCACTTGCTTACAGAAGAGCTGCATTACTCCTGAATGAATTGTGATGCTGCTTAAGCAGGTAAGGGGAAGGGCTCCTGCATGTCAGATATTTAGTGGTTAAGTTACCCTCCAAAACAGGGCAAAGGAATGATCTAAAGTGTCTCCATGTGGAATGGTGGATCAGGATGCTGCTGTCTGCTTTGTACCCCAGAATTAAATAAATTAATTATACTCTCAGCTACTAAAGTGGTAGATCCAGAAAAACAATGGCTCAATATGTATACTGAAATTTTTGAGTCCTGCATCCACTTGGAAAGTCAGCAACTCACCCTCATGATCACTCAAATGGAGATCTGTTTGGCATGGGTGAATTATGGAAAAAAACTCACAGCCTCCTGGTACAGGTCTCTATGAATATTCTTCCTGAAATACTGAAAGATCATCACAATTGTTTCCTTGTAGTCACAAGGCAGTACACCAGCAGGCATTTTGTTACAAAAGGGAGTGGCAGAACATGCAGGATCTGACCAGATAAGTTTTGACTAAATTTATGCCAATATGAAATGAGCATATTTTGATTGATGTATGTGAGATTGTTCCAGATCTGTACTAGGTAACAAGAACAGAGTAAGGTTTTCTGTCTGGTACCATCTATGCCCTGCCATTTCTCTCTGTTGCTCCTCCCCTCCATTTCAGAACTTGTTCCAGAACCAGTGCTGTTTCACATCCATGATCTCCTTGTAGCATCACTGATAAATTTAATGCTCACTACTTAATCACTTTTCTCTCAACAGGTAAGGAATAACTAAACAACTGGTGAGTGGAGAATGACAAGATTTAGTGCATGATTTCCTCATAGGAAACAGGACAACTCAACAATTTATATTTATGCATTTTCAATTCATTCCATTAGCCAAATGACCCCATGAGTAAAGAAATCCATGTCAACCAGCCCAGTTGATAGAAAATAACCAGTACCATATACTCAAAGCCTAGTACTGGGCCACAGTAACATCTTCAACAGACGAAAAAGTGGACAGGGCAAAGTGAAGAGGACAAAGTGAAGAGAAGAGAAGAGGACAAAGTGAAGAGAAGAGAAGAGGACAAAGTGAAGAGAAGAGAAGAGGACAAAGTGAAGAGAAGAGAAGAGGACAAAGGAATAACTAAACAACTGGTGAGTGGAGAATGACAAGATTTAGTGCATGATTTCCTCATAGGAAACAGGACAACTCAACAATTTATATTTATGCATTTTCAATTCATTCCATTAGCCAAATGACCCCATGAGTAAAGAAATCCATGTCAACCAGCCCAGTTGATAGAAAATAACCAGTACCATATACTCAAAGCCTAGTACTGGGCCACAGTAACATCTTCAACAGACGAAAAAGTGGACAGGGCAAAGTGAAGAGGACAAAGTGAAGAGAAGAGAAGAGGACAAAGTGAAGAGAAGAGAAGAGGACAAAGTGAAGAGAAGACAGGACCTTTTGCAACATTATTTCTTGTCTCCATGTTTTGCTTTGCCATCAGCACCATATTACTGTTATGAACAGTAAAGTCTATAGTGAAGCCCTGGCCCCAGTTAAATAAATGGCAAATGTTTTTGCTGACTTCAGTGAGCTTGTGATTTCTCTTCCAAATCATTAAGAGGTACTGGACATTAAAAATAAAGACAAAAAAGATCTAAGTTTTTCAAAATGCTTTCCAACCATGAAAAAAAATGCTTTGTTTCTCTTCACTACTTGTAACCTTGTCCCTGTGTGCATCAACCCCAATAAGTGCTATTTCACAATGGAGAGCATACACTCTGTCTCCTCCACTAGATCAATACCTGTCTAAAAGTATTTACTCACCATAAGGGCTATGATCCTTTTCTTTGTCATCCTTGAACTTCTGTTCTGCTCTTGAAATTTTTTTTCTTTGCTTTTTGACACAGGTTCTTTCTTTACTTCCTGGCTATTGCCTGCCTGTAATAGCATGTTTTTTTTTCTTTCTTTCCTCTGATATTTATTATAGAGTATACATCACAGTTTTTCTACTTGTCCAATCAGAAGGTTTGTCCAGCACTGAAATTGCAGCTATTTTAAAATGGTACCTATAAACATATGTTTTATCTTCAGTTCCTGTTAATGGTACTTTAAAGGAGAAAAAAAGATGATGATGATAACAGGAAACAGGAAAGACCGAGAAACTTTATAGGAACCGAAATAGAGTAGAAGGGCAAGTAAGACACACAGGTAATCCATTCTATGTTGGAATAACGCAGGAGTTATTGTATGATACTTCTGTGAATGTATTCAACTGAACTACTTATACCGACTAGCAAAGACCAAAGTGATGAAAGAAGATGGAATAAAAGGATATTAAATAAACCCTAGGTAGTTGACTGCAATATTCACAGGTTTTGGAATCCTTTATCTTTCCTGCAATTGGCTGCTGACATGCCATTTGTCTTTAGAGGAGCTCATGCTTCTGTCTGGCTGTCTGAAAAACAGCTAAACCATGCTGACGGTCAGTAGGGATTTAAAACCTACGTTCTTAAAGCAGTCTGCAGAGCAAAACTAGCACTTGTTCACTTCCTCCATTCCAACTGAAAGCTTCTTATGGAGACGAAGATACAATACTAAAAATTAAGGCACTCACCCTTTTGGCACCTTGAGGTTGAAGTCCCTGCTTTGAGTCAGCTAGAAAGGATTTAACAACCGATCCCTCAGCTCGAAAAAGATTAAGCCAATTGGAGCAACACTGGTTGTCCAGTACACACTACCAGTGCCCACTCCTGGGCCCTGACACAAAATGTCGAGCAGAATGTCTGGTTTGCGAATGAGTCTAACAGCAGAGATGTTTCCTTTAGCTAGTGCTCCAGATTTCAAGTTTTGTGTAACATATATCCTATCTGAGAACTTATCTGTGACAGCTTTTTCAAAAAAAGGGTGACATTTCAGACAACATAATCCATACCTATACCCTGCCCATACTTTTTATGCTGATTTGCTTCCAGAAGCTGATTTCTTTTCTACCGCACCATTTACAGCGCTGATTTCCACACAAGACACATATATGACTGTGAAATGAATTCTGAAGTGAATCTTTGTCAATGTATCTAAAATAATAAGAATACTTTTCTTTTCAAAGGGCAGCATTTTAGCATATCTCTGAACTCAAAATGGGAACTTTGACAGTGTTCTCTGACATAACAAAATGTATTAATTAATTCACTTCCCAGATTTCTAGCAGCAGTTACCTTTTTCAACCTTAGCAACTACTCAGATTGCCATAATTACAGAGTATACTTTGCATAGTGTACCATCAGAAGCACGTTAAGATACTTGACGTGCAAAATGCTCCAACAATAAATCTAAAATAAATGTAGTGTTTAGCTACTGGCACAACGGGTACATTTATAGCTGCATCCAAATAGCACTTGACTCTGAAATTAATGCCTGGGCGTAATTTTTTCAATTCTGCACATATTATTTTTCATTTATGTCGTGGTTTGGGCCTAACCAACAAGGAGCCAACCACGTGGCCGCTCACTGACCCCACTCCACACTCCTTTTCTCTGGGATGGGAAGGATAAAGACCAACTAGAAACTTCTGAGTCGAGACAAAGGACAAGGCGACGGGTTCACTGACCATGGTCAAAGGCAAAACAAACTGAACTGACTCAGCTTCAAGAAAAAATAATGTATCGCTAACCAAATGCAAACGGGACACAGCACAAAGCGCAGAGCTTACACACCTCGGCCCACCCTCCCGGGGCTGATCCCTCTGTTCCCCATTTCTCTACCTCCTCCCCCAGCGGCAGAGGGGGCCGGGGTTCAGAGTCAGCTCATAGTGTCTTGTTTCCTGCCGCTCCCTCTGTCTCAGAGAGAAGGACCGACTCCTCACTCTTCCCCCGTCTCCCCACAGTGTCCCTACCACGGCCGAGTCCCTCACGAACCTCTTCTTCACGAGTCCTTCCCACGAGGTCCGGAACGAGCTCCAGCGCGCGCCTCCCAGAGTCACGAGCTCCTTCGGGAACAATCGGGGTTCTCCACAGCTGCAGATCCCAGTCCACATCCGCCAGGAACGCAGGGAGCCAGCCTGCCATGTCCTCCGGGCTGCAGGGAACTTCTGCTCTAGCACGTCCTTCCCTTCGTCCTCACCAACGCGGGGTTTCCGCTGGGCTGCTCCTCTCGCTTTCTCGCGCCAGCTCAGCTCTTCTACCTGTCCGTCTGCTCTCAGGTCTTAATCAGTTCTTTCATATGTTAATCACAGAGGCACACGTGTTGTTTCTCTAATTGCTCGGCCTTGGCCACCCTAGCCGGGGGAGTTTTTAGTGGCTTTTTACAGGAGCCACCCTGGGGCCCCTCCCCTGCTACCAAACCATGCCAGAACCAAACCAGCACATTTCATTAAGCCATAGATTAAAGCTGGAGAGGGGAGCCTTTTAAACTACAAATATATTGTGGCTTATAATATTACATTCATATTAAGGGTTTGGTTTGATTTTGTTTTTTACTGGGGCGATAATGAAAACCTTTTACCTATCCATGTCAGACACTATGATAATAACTGCATAGAAATATAAACCAAAACAAAGGTCAACTGTCTTCCCAAGTCACTCACTGTATTTTCTTGTCAAAGCCATGGAAAGATTAGGTGAGGTGACATACAAAAGCTGAAGTGTAATCAGATTTTTTTCTTGCATCATCTTTCTAGACTCCGAAGGAAACTGCAGTTAATGAGCATATTGCTTTTGATTTAAACAGGCTTTGGGTCAGCATACTGGTGTTATTACTTCACCCTCTTTGTGGTCCTATTTGCTGCTCATTAATTATACTCATCTACAAGTGTCAACTGTGTCAACAACCTAAACACAAATAATGATGTGATATCATTTGCATTCCATTGTCTGAGCCTCCAGCAACAAAGTCTGAACAGTCTCTGTATCTGCTCCAGTCCTCAAAATAAGAAAAGTTCATAGACACAATGACTTCATCAAGAAGAACCCACAGTCTGGTGTCTTACAGCACTGCAAGAAGGCGGAAAGACCTTACTATAATCAGGGTTTGAGAAGACTTTCAGTAAAAAAGACTGTAATAGGAGAGAGCAGGCTTATCAGCGTATCTTGTACAACCTCTAAGCTAGATTGCCATACTTGTATACCATGGCTGCTTTCTTTCCAAGTTTTCTCATTTGTTCCAGAGCCAGGAACAAACCCAGGTGTTACCAGACAGAAATTTACTCCTGATTTATACAGTTTTCCCTCCAAGTTTCTGCAGTAGCAGTGTCTAACACACCACAAATTACTTGAAGAACATAATACAAGTTGTAAACCAGCAGTTCCAGTTCCCCTAGCAATAACACAGCTGCAGTTGACCCTGTATTAGCCTGGTTTTAAAAGAGAATAGGAATGAATAGTATGACATCAGGGCTATCATTCTACTGCTATTGAAATCAGCTGTTGAAGTCAACACAAGTTTTACCAATGTATCTTTAACTTCCCTTACAACTTGGTTTTCCACCACTTGTCTGCCATTGCTCCTATGCCGTCTTCAAATAAGTATTAAACTTACTCCATGCATGTAAGATCTGCTAAGAGAAAAATCTCTGATTTTAGAATAAAAGCTAGCTCAACCAATTAGATCACACAAAACTAGAACCAAAAAAAAAAATTCCACAATCTATCCATAGACGACTTGGAGACAAATTTCAGTCCTGCAATACTTAGGACTACATTACTAACAGTATTCTGTAGGTTATAAGCTGATTTACCCATATTATTTCAAGGTGCCTGCATTTTTATGTAGCATATGCCTAACACCATGGGTATGATTACTGCTACCATGTAACATCAGTTTTCATGGGTAATTAATTGATAAATTACAGCAAACTCCTGCTTAGCTGCTATGCAAGTCCTTTATTAACACATTTAATTCAATAAAGAGTGTGATAGTTCAAATCATAGTGAAGGACAGAGAATCAACTTGTTCATTTTCATACACTGACTTCCGCAGTGCTCAGTAACAGGGCATGGCTCATTGCTTTCTCTTACAATGGGTCAGCTGCAGTGAGGAGAAAACAAAAAGTGAAAGCAGCAGACACCATTCTTTCCCCAGAATAAGCTGAGGAACCTCAGAGGCCTGTCCTTTAAGGTTGTTCACTGTGGCTGCAACATTACGTGAGGAAAGGAAAGTGAACGCACTGAATGGAACATGAGCCCCAGGAAAATATAAATTGACGAAAACAAAGCAGGATGACAACAGAGAAACAAAAATTGCAGAAGAAAGAGAAACAAAAATCTGAAAAAAAGAAACAAACTAAAAACCAAAAAACAATTGGAGTGTGTTGGCAAAGGAGGATTAGAATTTTAATAGTGTACTAAGATAAGCAGAAGTACTGGTCCAGTGAGAGATTTAAGCATGAAGACATAATAGCGCTGAAGGAGGAATCCAAAATAGATCCTCCTTCTGTGGTGTGAAGAACAAGAGCTGGTGGGAATCTTTATTATAACTAATTTTGTATATTTTAAAATAAGTCAATCCTGCCAAATTTCTAATATAAAGAGCCCATTAACACCAATAACACAAAAGCTCCTAATTACTTTTGTGAATCCAGATCCAAGTTCCACTTGGAAAAGGGGCCACCTAGAAACATTTGTTGTATTGATGTTGAGCAGAGGTTTCACAACAGCTGCATGAAACTAAAATCCATATACCCATCTGAAGATATGCTTGTAAAATGAAGTTGCAAAATTAATCATGAAATTCTAAAGTGTGTTAGAACTATACTCTTGACAATGATAACTATAAACCATGTCCTTCCTTGGAAACCTTTTTTTTTAAATTCTCCCCTTGATTGTCATTCAATACCTAAGGAATAATACAAAACTTTTCTACCTGTTCTTTATTCTAGGGTAAACTTAATTTGGTGACCTTCTGAGTGGCTGCAAAAGGCATTTCTCTGACTGTTTTTGGTAGAAGCCAAAATGAAAGAGGTACATTTTAAAAGATGCCCTTAGGTGTCTAAATATATTTAAAATGTTTACAGCAATGAAAAGCTGTTGGCCAAATTCCTGCCTGAGTCCTTATTACAGTCCTGCTACAATATTGAGGCATCATTAATTAGAAATTATAGTAACTTGGCTCAGGCTTAGGAATATAATCAAGCATTAGCATTGTAGAGCTTTCTAATTATTATTTCAATGTGAAATAAATACATTATATCTAAAGCAAGTGATTTTAAAGTATTATAGTTTCTTTTTTTGTGCTATGCCAATGTTTCTTTGCTAAAAAATGTCCAAGGTCTGGAATTCCTCTTCAAAACAGAATGAATACAGATGAGCTGCAGTTGTGTTTTCACTTCTGAACTGATTTTGAATCTTTGTTTTACTTATCTTAATTGAGATAGAGCCAGATTCTCTTCTTATATCCTTCTTCAAGCTTTTTTTTAAGGTTCAAAATCAGTTATTCTGCTATATTAATCCACAGAATACAGATAAATTTATCATGCACTTGGTGGTGTAACTCAGAAGTTAAGATATTTGGGAGAATACAGTGCTCATATACCAGAAAAACCTTCCTCAAGATTTTTGTTTTACTTTTCCAGAATTACTAAATGGACACTTTTACTATTGCTTATTTTGTTTAACTGCGTATGATCTCTTTCCTGGAGCAATTTGTCTGAAGAAAGACTTGGACAAGCAGGTGTCTAGATCAAAGACTGTGGGACAAATTCCTTTTGCCCAAAGAGGAAGGACCAGCATAAGTACAGATAGCAAACTGGGAAGAGCCCTCTGATGCAGGTTCGTTCTAAAACAAGGTTTTTGAACAACTGCTTTCCACCCAGCCCTTTGCAAGCTTCAGCTTTAGGAACAGCTGGGAAAAAGCCACAGCTTAGATCTGCACTCATAGGGCAAATCTCCCAAGGCTACCTAATTACTTTTGAGATTTCTCTGCCCCTGTAAGACACAAGAAGCAGCCAAGCAATAAACAGTGATAATAATTCTGTGCTTAAACAATGGTATCTAGTGTTATTTTAGACACTGAGCAAAGACATCTGCCCAGAGAGCATCCCAGATGGGACTTAAGGGGACCATTGTAGGAGTCAGCAATTGCTGTTACATGTCTAATTCCTTTAAAGAGAAAGCAGAAGTTTACAGTGTTTCCCTGTTTTTTAATTGAGGCCATGATCCTTAAAATATCAGTAAATATTTAATATTAGTCACAGCAAAATTATACACAACGAGAAGGACTTGTGCTTCTGCTGATTTGAAGGCATTACTAAAACGTGCCAGTGTTTGTGAAGCTCACAGTTTTCAAAAAATATGCAAGATTTTCTTTCATTTAACCTAATCTTAGAACTTCTTGCCTCTCAGACATTTTTCTGTTATAAATACACAACCTTGTGAAGAGGTTTAGCAGAAGAAAGTAGGATATCACAATCTTTGCTATTTTATATTCAAATACATTGCAATTCTAAAATAATTTAAAAGCCTTTAATGTTTCTATTTAATTCTGTGTTTTAAATTGGAAATACTGTGAATTATGAGTCTTCATCTTTGTTTCTACCACATATGTATTTCTAAAGGCCTAAAATAGTTACCATATAAATACCATACCACACCAAACAAATGATGTGCAATTGTTAAAAACATATTACAGCTCAGTGACAAAACTAAATGCATTCTATAAATACGCATCTCAGATCTCTTTTAAAGTCTCAGCCTTTTATCCTCAAAACATCAACAGCTCTTTTAATGTCCATATCCCCAGCCACTGTCATCTGCAAAAGGTCTGATACAAACAGAAATGTGAATGTAGGAGGAAGAGTAAAAAGTGGTACAAAAAGAATGGTTATTTTCTAAGTCCTGTTAGAAATGGAAAGCATTTTAGAGTGACATAAAAACTTCTTATTTACCTGCTCATTCTTCTGGAGTTGAGAAGCAACTGGGGAGGAAAGCACACATTGTTCCTCTTCTTGCAAGCTGCAGCTTCCCAAGTTTGCCTGCTTTTCCATACAGACTCAGGTTACTGATAAGTGTCAGCTGAGTCCTCTTCAATCACAAGTAGGCATTTGAGGGTACAGTTCTGTATTCCAATTGCCCACTCTAAAAGTAGGGGATTTGGAAGCTAATAACAAGACCTACCTGCCTATCCTCTAGCCTCTGCAAACTGCTTCTCCAGTCACTAAGAGAGCAAGCTGGAAGTATTGGGTTGGTCTCAAGCTTTGTTCTTCATCCTGAAGCAGGGAAGTCCTCCTGGGAAAGATTAGGCAGGTGTGATATTGCCACCTTTCACTGTATTTAGGAATGAAACAGAAGAAGATGGACTTTAATTCTTTTAATATCTTCAGAGTTTCGGCTTTCATCTCCATCCCCCTCTTCTATCCTACAACATTATCCATCACAGTGTGGGGAAAAAAAGTTGGAAAAAATGTGCCCTGACAAATTAAAAAGCCAATCTTGGGCTGCAAAATAAATCCTGGGCAAGGACTACTGATTACTTGGCATTCATTCCTGGCAGTGTGAAATAGATGAGGAAGATGAAAACCTATCTTGAAAGCATTGCTACTAAGGTTATTAAAAATAAAATAAACCCCATGCAATGTCAAATACAAGTCTATGAGAATGGGTTAGACTATATTTGACATTGCATTACTACTGGACTTCCTGAACCTGTGTGAAATGCTAGAAATAAATTGACTATCAGCTGTAGTTGAAGATCCTTCTTTTTTTTTCCCCCTAGGTATCTGTGCAGCCAGATGAAAGCTGATCCTTCAACTTTACAGGTGGTAGGAACTCAAACATTATTTCCAATGAGAAGACAGGAGACTGGACTTAAATCTTCAGGAAGAATCTTCAGTAGGCTACTCCACTTCTGGAGGAATGTTCATGCTACAATCATTCTGTGATAGGAACTATGTTGTCTGTGTGTTATAAGACACTTTAAGAAATTCATCAAAATATGTCTGGTTAATATTTTAGTGAGTTCTACTGAATTATCAGAGGTACCTATGCCACTGTATGTGTGTAGATAGATATAGATAAATAAATAATCTTTGGCTTTACCATTTTTGCCAGGAAAAAAGTAAATCTACTCCAACAGCTGAAGATTATTTCAATTCCAAAGTTCGTGAGTTTCCAAATGACTTAGGTGATATCAGGTGTCTGCTATGGCAGAAAATGCTATGGACTGAGAATCCATTGATGTGACAGTGGTACACTGTAAGTCTTAGCTACAACAGCACTGCCTAAGAGGTGATGTACATCTCATGCTGATAGCTGACATAATGTAGCAGCTTTCAAGTCACTTCCAGTTCAATGCAATTAAGTGAAATTCAGTGGTACATAAACCATATAGAGTCAGTTTACACAGGACTAACATTAATTCTGCACATAAAATACAAGCTTTCTGCTGAGTAATGAAAAGAGGTGAAGGAAGAAAATACAGCAAAGATCAGAAATTAGGACAGTCCTATTTAAACTGTGATGACTGCTACTGGATCCTAGCTCAGGTTCTGTTTAAGCTTCCCAGGAGCTGGGAAATCCAGTCTCGTCTGATTGGGGATCACAACAAGCCTCCCACTCTTCCAAGTCAGATCCTCAGGAAGATGGAATTGTACCTCTGAGAATAAGAGGACACCGTCTCCCACAGCATCCTTGTGGATAAGTTGATCAGGTATGGGTTTGGTGACCAGGAAGTGAGGTGGATTAGGAACTGGTTGAAAGGAAGGAGTCAGAGAGTTGTAGTCAATGGGGTAGAATCTGGTTGGAGGTGTGTTACTAGTGGAGTCCCACAAGGGTCGGTGCTGGGACCGGTGTTGTTCAACATCTTCATCAACGACCTGGATGAGGGTATAGAATGTACCCTCAGCAAGTTTGCTGATGACACTAAGCTGGGAGGAGTGGCTGACACACCAGAAGGCTGTGCTGCCATTCAGAGAGACTTAGATAGGTTGGAGAGTTGGGCGGGGAGAAACATGATGAAATTCAACAAGGGGAAGTGCAGAGTTTTACATTTGGGGAAGAACAACACCATGTCCCAGTACAGGTTGGGGGCTGAACTGCTGGAGAGTAGTGTAGGTGAAAGAGACCTGGGGGTCCTGGTAGACAGGAGGATGACCATGAGCCAGCAATGTGCCCTTGTGGCCAAGAAGGCCAATGGCATCCTGGGGTGTATTAGAAAGGGTGTGGTTAGTAGGTCAAGAGAGGTTCTCCTCCCCCTCTATTCTGCATTGGTGAGGCCACATCTGGAGTATTGTGTCCAGTTCTGGGCCCCTCAGTTCAAAAAGGACAGGGAACTGCTCGAAAGAGTCCAGCGCAGAGCTACGAAGATGATTAGGGGAGTGGAACATCTCCCTTATGAGGAAAGGCTGAGGGAGCTGGGTCTCTTTAGCTTGGAGAAAAGGAGACTGAGGGGTGACCTCATCAATGTTTACAAATATGTAAGGGGTGAGTGTCAGGGGGATGGAGTTAGGCTTTTCTCAGTGATGACCAGTGATAGGACAAGGGGTAATGGGTGTAAATTGGAGCATAGGAGGTTCAAGGTGAATATCCGAAAAAATTTTTTTACTGTAAGAGTGACAGAGCACTGGAACAGACTGCCCAGGGAGGTTGTGGAGTCTCCCTCACTGGAGACATTCAAAACCCACCTGGATGAGTTCCTGTGTGATGTACTCTAGGTGACCCTGCTCTGGCAGGGGGGTTGGACTAGATGATCTCTCGAGGTCCCTTCCAGCCCCTAAGATTCTATGATTCTATGATTCTATGATTCTATAAGTTATACATTTGGTCTAATGTTGGAAACAAAGACCAAGGCATGTTGCTATCAGTGGACTGATAGATTTGGAAGAGAAACAGAGAAGGTAATCTGGGGGAACACTGGAGGTGAAAACTTTTTGTAGATGGCAACATTTATCTGTCACCATTAACTGACTTCTGTTCAGGAGAGTGACTTAGTATCTACTTTTTTGCTTTATGGGTGATTTATCTGTATCTAATGTTCAAGAGGCTGTAGATGAGCCCAGCAGTATAAACTTAAAAGTTATAAGTCATACTAGTTTTCTACTTTGACTTCTGATTTTGAGATGTGAATCGAAGAGGAGCTAAGAGCTCTACACAGGCTGTGAAATCAACAGGATGAGTTGATTGAACAGGACAATTGTTGCAGGATTTTGCCCTTGTGAAAACAGCTGCTGCTGACTTCCAATCCAAACAGAACTCTGTGGCAGCCTGGCTGCTAAACCTTATTTCAGGACTAAACTCTTCCTTCCACTGCTGCCTTGTATACAGCAAGCAAAGATCACAGAGCAAATAAAATGGTCCACATAGAGCAGCTGTACTAATATTTTTCCTATTCTCTACCCTCTAACCCCCCAAAATCTTCTAATTCCTGTATTCCTCTCAGCTCTTAGGGAGTTGTGCTAACACAGGTAAAGGGGCAAATAGCAGTAATCATTTGCTCTCTTGTGCTGATTCTGCCACAGAAAAGCATAAACAAAGCCTTCAAAAGGCCTGGTGCAACTCTTGCTGGAGAGCCAACCCCATTCCTCACTAAATGCATAAATAATGTGTCTAAAGGAAAGGTCAAACATCTGTGCACAAGATGTACATAATCATCACAAAACCACCAATTCCTCATCCTCAAGCAGATAATACCAAGTAGATAATATTATCAAGTAGATAATATAGATGTTTTACTATGAAGGATTTAATTTCTTAGTTCAGCTAAGAATTTGGATTGGTTACTCCAGGAATTATAAAGGCAACAGTAGAAGTTCTATGTGTTTAAACCACTTCTGTAAACCTCTGCACAAAGCTATACTTAGTGAATGCCAGGGGAACCCAACTGTGGTAAAGAGCAGATGTTCTGTGAGTAGCTGTAACACAAACTCTAATGTGACAACCCAAGTATGGGGAAGAGCACTGCTTGGACACATAATACTGCTGTTAGCAGATATACTCTATGGAAAGCAAAGATTAAACTGAATGGTTTGGCAAGGTGAAAACCTTGTCAAAATTTCTTGCTTACATGCAGTAAGGAAAATTCATTTGAACATGGGCAAAGAAAATAACTCAGAAAGTGGCTTAATGGTCCTACAGGTCCTACCCTTGAAGCCTCCAAGATGGGCAATATTTAGCATTCTGCCACCCTGAAGAATACATTCCTTGGACTACAGACCCAGTTTTATCTCCTGGCTGACAAATTTATTACAAAGTTGGATCCAAAGGATGGCATTGCAGTGGTTTGGGTCCTGGGTAGAAATTCTTCCTGTCACGTGTAGGCCAAAAGCTCCCACATAGGAAAAAAGAAGATTGTATTTGATGAGTGGTAGTAGTGGGTGTGGTTAGTAGGTCAAGAGAGGTTCTCCTCCCCCTCTATTCTGCATTGGTGAGGCTGCATCTGGAGTATTGTGTCCAGTTCTGGGCCCCACAGTTCAAGAAGGACAGGGAACTGCTTGAAAGAGTCCAGCGCAGAGCTACTAAGATGATGAAGGGAGTGGAACATCTCCCTTATGAGGAAAGGCTGAGGGAGCTGGGTCTCTTTAGCTTGGAGAAAAGGAGACTGAGGGGTGACCTCATCAATGTTTACAAATATGTAAGGGGTGAGTGTCAGGGGGACGGAGTTAGGCTTTTCTCAGTGATGACCAGTGATAGGACAAGGGGTAATGGGTGTAAATTGGAGCATAGGAGGTTCAAGGTGAATATCCAAAAAAATTTTTTACTGTAAGAGTGACAGAGCACTGGGACAGGCTGCCCAGGGAGGTTGTGGAGTCTCCTTCACTGGAGACATTCAAAACCCACCTGGATGCGTTCCTGTGTGATGTACTCTAGGTGACCCTGCTCTGGCAGGGGGGTTGGACTAGATGATCTTTCAAGGTCCCTTCCAACCCCTAAGATTCTATGATTCTATGATTCTACATATACAGGCCTGCAGGATTAATCAAATTCTGTGTTTGTCTGTGCTTAAGCAGGAGAGAAGGAATGAGAAATGGTAATACTCTTTTTCTTCTGCTGTCACAAGAGGTGCTTTAGCTAAGCTTTGTAATGTATACTTACAGCATAAGAACAATAACAACAATAAAGAGAACTACAAAAGACCCAGAAAACAGCAATGGGGCAGCAGAATGAGGTGTCATACAAAATAAAGACCAGTGTAGCAGACTGCATCAATAATGTAGGTCAGCAAGAATGTCTAGGAGTAAGCCTGTGCAAAGTTTCTGCAATTATGAAAACTAAAGCCTTTGACCCGATGGCAAGTCTTCTGAGATGAATATCCCATGGCTACAATTAAAAAACATTATTTGGGTTGGTTGACCCACTCTGCACATATACCCAGAGCTTTTAAATTATTTGTTCTGTAAGGAGAAAGGAAGAAATCATGACAGTAAAAGCAGTCGGGTCTAGAACTGAAATGAAATGGAAGTTGCTCTTGGCAAATTTCACTTAAAAAAAATTACTTTCAAGGCCAAATTAATATTGTCTTTTCCCCTCTGTTTATGAATAGATTTAATTTTGGTGATTTATTTTAACTAAATCAGCCTACATCTCTCTTAAGCTTAAAACCTTTGAATGTTCAGAATACAGATGTACATCAAATAACTAATAGGCTTACAGCCATGCCCTGCTTTTTCCAGCAATATCCACAAACTTTGCAAGACAACCCTAAGTCACACACCACTGTTTACTGAAAAACAGTAATATGCTTTTAGTTTTCTCTATCTATTGTCCAGTGACCTACAGCAATGCCAGCAATGCACGTAGAACTACATCTGTTTGACAAAGTGCCATGTGTTTCCTACAGCCTCCCACATAATTCTACACAAAGTACTTCCACAGATTAATTAATTATATCTGCAGTTGGTATAAATTAACATAGCTTCATTACAGTTAATAGAACTATACTGATTTATGCCAGTATACATTGTATTAAAAAAAAATAAATGTTTTCTGAGCCACAATTTGATGCAGAGACATTGTTTAATTTGTTCCCTTTCTGCAAATTTTTTTCCCTTGAATGTTCACAATGAAAAACTAAAGGTGGTACGGACACACCAAGAAACAGTGTACAAACCTCACAAAAGGTGCATAGTACTGCTCATCTTGCTCATCTTATAAATCACATTTTGAATCCCACCATATTTCTGTATTCCATCAACCAAACTAACATCACAAATACTAAGTTTTGAGAGGGGTGGGTTTGCAGAGGCCATGGATTTCCTATGATAGTTCATTTTACCAAAAAGCCTTCTTTCTTTTTCATTTTTCTATGAACTGAGAAGTACCAGGTTGATTACTGCATTGCATCATGTAAATACAAACAACAAAGAAACATCAGTCCATTAGTCTGGAGGTGTCTGGCCTTCCATTGCTCAGCTTCCCATAGCATTTGACTGTGCTGAAGTAATCACATTTTAGCTTTTAGAAAATGTAACTTTAATTATACAGTTATCTTAAAGACAAAAAAAAAAAAAAAAGGTAGTTTTTCTTAGCTCTCAGAAGACAGCATTTCATGCCCCAATGATTTTTTAAAAGGAATTGAAAAAGTAAGTCTGAATAGTTTGAGAATAAATTATTCTAACGTGAAGTGAGCTCTCATTCACCAATACTTACAAATAGCTTAAGCAAAGATAAAATAATGTGTATTGTAATTAATATTTTAATTTGCTAAGAAAAGCTAAATAGTGATTAAATCCCTTCCCCTCCTCCTTCCCCCTGATAATAATGAAGCTAGGCAATTTCAAGGAGAAGCAGAGCAGCCAGGAGTTTAATGTCGTTGATTAAGAACATGTTTCCATGGTGGCTATTATGTCCCTCTTTAAAAGATGAAAACAAAACCAAACCTTATTTCCTTTTAGAGCTACAGGGTTTCTTCTGCCTTCATAAGACAGACAACAAGAAAATGTTTAGGGATAATTAAAGGCAATTAGGCTCATCAAGGCTCATTTCTGGTCTAACTCCACTTCTTCTCCCTACAATGTGTGCTAATTGCTGCTTCAACATACCAAGTACCATGGGTTATTTTTTTTTGTAGTTCCACAAACAAGACTATTTGGTCATTACCAGCTTTGACAGTGTGAATAAGAGACTCCTGATTAGCTTTTTGTTTGCTTTTTAAAAGATTGATAGTACATGTCCTACTGAATCTGCTAATACAGAACAATAAATTAACACTTAGCGATTGTGTAGTACCTTCTGCTAGAGGATCTCAAAGTTCTTTGCAAACATTAATGAATTAATTATTTCAACAGTTGTATATAATAGGTATCATCATCATAATTTTGCGAACTACTGAACACAGACACAAAGAAGATGAGTAGCACATTTAGTGTCTCAGTCAACGTGCTATGACGTTGGTTCTCTGTTCACACACACACACACACACACACGAAATATTACCTTGTTTGCCATAAGCACACCTCCTGTGCAACTTCTGTTATATCTGTTTTTGAATCATTGATAGTCAGGTAATTTAAGGTATTTTAATGCCTAAACTTCAAAGAGATGTTTCTAGTGGGAAAACAGTAAGAGGCAGATATCCAGAATGAGATACAAAAATATTCAAGTGCCTCTAATTTACATGTTGCAGCAGATGGTATTAGGTAGCTTAGTTATTGGAAGCAGAAAAGGTTCACTAGTATAACTGTCTGATTACAATTTCTGACAGCACAGTCATGACCACTCAACTCCCACAGCCCCTTCATGTAGAACTGCAATCCACCTACCCAATGCCTCTCCAGCCTTGAAAGCAGTTGGATGCCACACACTTAATTTTTCCACCAGAAAATCTCTCTCTCTACTGCTTCTAAGTCCAGAACACAGAAACAAGATACTTCATGTATAACTTTATGATTTTGAACATTTCAGAATATTAATCAACCATACATCCTCCAAGAATGAGAGATGGTTAAGATCACTTCCATGAACTAGAGGACTGTGGCTCATGTCTTAATTTCATGTCTTTGTACATATCAATTGGTTAATGCATCACGCATCCAAATAACTGTGAATGAAATTCCACCCCCCCCCCAGTCAAGTCTGAATCCATAAACTAGACAATTGCCCAATCTTCTCTTCTTTTGGACCTGTCTAGTAAATAATGAAATAGAATAGGCTTCTCACAAAACAGGTGTACTCATTCATCATGTATAAAACAATACAATTGGATACAATTCTCTGCTTTGAAGGGACTTAAGTTCACATATTCAAACTTCCACCTCCCTGTTTACAAAGTCATGAGGTGGAGGAAAAGATATATATAAACTCTTGTTTAAAGAGTTTAAAGATAAATATTTAATAATTAAAAATAAGAGTACATGAGCAATACCATTAGCACATCTGAGCTTTGCTAATTAAAAACTGATTGCAGTCCCATCTCTACCACCAACACTGGCTAGCACAATGTTTTGAGAGGTAAGAAAAGGGCTGAATCCACAGAGCATGAGAACTGGATCCAACTTGCCACATGCTGGATCTGAGAAGAGATTTAGGATTACATTCTCATACCATCTGAATTTGGATGTTCTTTGAAAACCCATCAATACGCAGGATCATGGTGATACTTTTTAAACTTATACTACTCACACCAAGTGTCCTGATTCATCATCTGCTCCCGAGTAACTAGAGAGACTTAAAATTACTACTAACATTATTTTAGCTACACCTACTTATGATTTCTCTAGGGTCTTAAACAACAGCAACATAAATGATATGGACACCAGGCATTCTGCAAGTCTTTTAGCTAATATCTTAATGCTGAAAGGGAAATGGATTACATCCAAGTATAAATAGACATGGCATTACCACTTCCTGTGGTAAGTTTCTTCAAGAAAAAAAAGGGTTTATTTTGTGCAGAAAAGTATGCTTCCAAACAGATACAGTGTAGAGCAGCAGTTTGGCTGGAAATTTAAAGTAGTAAGCTGTGCTTTTGTGCAGCTACAAAATGAGGCTGAGAGCCACAGTCTCTGGCTCTAATCACAGCTGTCTCTGCTGCTACTCTGCAGTCTTTGCTCAAGACAAGTAAGAAAGACCATGAAAAACATCTTGGCTGTAATCAGGCCATTTCTCTCCTACTAATAAAAATGAATGTTCTGTACAAACTTTACTGGCTCCACCAAAATCAAGACATAATTAAGCTGCTTAAATGAAATTTGTACCTATTTACATCCTAGACCTCCTTGTACCTTCATTCTTTCAGATAGTTGCATCTTCCCAAAGGCATTAGTACAACTGCACATTGCCTTATACTGAGAAGAGGCACAAACCTTGCTTTGCAAGTTTGAATATGAGACTGTAGTCTATTTACAGCTCTCAATAAGATGTATTTTGAGATGAAAGCAGAATGATTCTTTTTCCTCAAGTGAACTTTTATTCTACAGTGAACTTGTATTCTACAGGTACTGTGAAAGCCAGAAACACTCACTTGGATTTTCTTAATAAAAGAAGTATGATTTAATAAAAGAATATGACACATTTGAAATGGTCAGAGATCAATAAGACAGCATGCCCCATTTTAAAAGTAGAAATACTTCCCTCACTTCTCAAAAGCTGTTCCCATTCTCAAAACATGCCCCTCAGTACTAGTAATATCTTGGTGCAGATAAAAGATTAGTTACAAGGTGCACGGCATTTTTTTTTGCTTCCTCGACATTTATAACCAGGAGACACAGAATAATTTTTCAGATTCATAAATTAGATAAACTTTTTTTTTTTTTAAACCAACAGTTTATAAAGACCTCTTAAACTATTTCCAAAGCCATTTTTAGCAGACCGGCCGAGGACCCCTGAACAGAGTCTGATTTCAGTCCCTGTTCAACCATATGCTGCATAAAACCTTCTACAAAAGGGTAACAAATTATTTACTTGCTTAAAGTTGTTTAATATCCTCCTTCCTGCCAGTCCTCACACCTGATTCAGCAAACAAAGGCTGGCTAGACCAGTCTTTGTAGCTTCCCCTTCCTCTACTACATCTGCAAACTTTGGTTTTGTAGGGGTAGGGGACATTTTGAGATCCATAGCTTGCAATACCCTCCCTCAGCCACTGTTTTAGAGTTCTGTTCCTGAGTATAAGTACACACCTCATGGTTTGGCTAGTCTTCCAAATAAGCAGTAGCCTCTCTGGACTCACACAGATAATGCCCTGCAGTAGGTGAGAATGAGGCATCTTTAGAAAGGGTTTTAGACCACAGAGATACAGTTAACGCAGAAGGGCAGATAATTGCACCACTTTAGGTATTTGTTAGTCACAGGGACCAGATCCAGTCCAATAGCAACTTGAACCAATCATCATGGTTCTCCTAGTGACTCAAAAAGCCAGAAATCACTTTTACATTTAGGAATTGAGTCCACGCTGCTTTTTATCCAAGACTCCCTGAACACTAAATGGTGAAAGACACTCTGGAATTCCCCCTAAGCAAGACCTCACATGGTTTTCTACCACTAGAGTTGTAGGATACAGACAGACTTGTACAAGAGATCACAGAATTACCAAAAATTGCTCTGTATGGAAAAGACGTTTATGATCATCGAGTCAAACTCTACCAATCATTAACCTAACGCTACCAAGTCCAGTGCTTAAACCATGTTACTAAGCACATCTATACATCTTTTAAACACCTCCAGGAATGGTGATTCAACTACTTCCTTGGGCAGCCTATTCCAGTGTTTAATTACCCTTTCAGTGAAGTTTTTTCTAATATCTCATCTAAACCTCCCCTGGTGCAACTTGAACCCATTTCCTCTTGTCAAAGTTAGTTGTCAGTTCAGACAGCCACTTACTTGGAGGTTAAAAGAAGAGTTCTCACAATGGTATATACTGGGTATGCTTCTGAGGCTTGGCTAGTTTACTTTCCATTGTTTTTGAGACAGTTTCTAATTGATGATTTATGTTTTCTGATGATGAAAGCTTGAGCACTCCCTTCACTGTTCTTAACAGCTGATTAAGTGGTATTCTTGTGTCCAGCCAAGTATTCAAGGGTCCCATGAATTTTGTCCTATCCAGAAATTCATTTAATGCTCACATATTTGTCTTATCATGTGAAATTTGCTACTGCACAAGGTAAGGACAGACAAGCTTTGTGCTAGTACCTCCATTTTTAGGGTAAGAGCTAGAATACTATTTCTAGGAAAGCTTTTTTTTGTCCATTTCTTTGAGATACTGGATATTAAATGGTTAGGCCTGTACCTGTACCTCTTTGGTATCTTATTGAGATTTGAGGCATAAACATACCATAGTTGAAACATCAACTCTAAACAGCAGTTTCAACTGGTGAGGTACTGCCTAAGAATTCAATAATTTCCAGTGATGTTCAAACATCCTGTTACATTTTTTTGGTCCTAACCAAAGAACTATTGATTTTAAACCCCAGTATCATAGACTGTATTACTGAAAACAAGTTAGGTAGAAACTTCCTTTAATAATTCAACTGAGCTGAAAAGGGAGCTCAGTTCTTTGATTACCTGTGGCTTTGCATTCTGCTTCAGCTTTGATCAGAACAAGCAGGTGGACAAGTGGTTTACATAGAAGGTCACACAATTTCATTCATGTAACACTATGCTGCATACATGTATGTCTATTTATCTATCTACATACCAGGCATTTACCTGGTTTTCTCACTCCAGGCTTTTAACAGAATCACAAGTCTGAAGTCCTCTTTAGATCACAAAATAAGCAATGTAAGGTAGAATTTCCAGACTCTGCCTCTAGGACTCCATCTGCTTCTAAGCTTCATCTACTGTATTTTTTATCAGGGACAGTAGATATTTTCAAAGGCCTCAGCTGAAGCAATTCTAAGGTTTTTCTTCTCCTGAGTATGCAAAGCCCATCAGTGGAAACCCTGTTCTCATGTACTCCCTTGAAACTGATCTTTTCAGCTTTTATCTACAGCATATAACAGTCACAAGTTATTATGAAGTAATATGCTTATGTTTTCTAATATTAAACTTGCTGGAACTTAAAAGCTGTCAACTCTGTAACATTGAAAAATTTTTTTAAAAATCCCTTCTAATCCCCAAAAGATTGTCTAGATGCACAGAAGATGGAGATGCCATGTTTCCAGCTGGAACTGTTCACATATTGCAAAAGAAAAATAGAAAAAAAAAAAAAAAAAAAAAAGGTGGGGCAAGAGAATCTTGAAAGATCTAGAAATTAAATAAATGAAGCACTGCTAAATTCCAATTGCAATCAGTTTGCCTAGCCTCTTCTTCCCAGTCAAAGCAAAATGTAATTTCAGCATCCCAAACATGTTTTTATATCACCATCCCTTCAGTCTGCTTATCTCACCTCCAGCTGTGCATTCAGCGTTACCCCATGTTGACTGCAAATATGGTGGCTTTTTATTCTATTACTTTGACATGGGCTTCCTATGGGACTTTATGATGAGGCACAGTGACTTCTCCCTAGTGACCAGTGACAGGACAAGAGGAAATCAGGTCAAGTTGCACCAGGGGAGGTTCATATTGGATATTAGGAAAAATATCTTCACTGAAAGAGCAGTGAGGCCTTGGAACAGGCTGCCCAGGGAGGCTGTGGAGACACCATCCCTGGTGTTGTTAAAAAAATGGGTAGGTGTGGTGTTTCAGGAGATGGTTTAGTAGTCATAGGGTGTCAGGCTGACAGTTGGACTTGATGATCTTGAAGATCTTTTCCAACCTTAAGGATTCTATGATTCTGTGAGGCATTTTCAAGACTTAACCTGTTGGAAAGCATCACACAGATCTAGTATTTTAAACATCCTTCTTCCCTTCCTTGCTTTTCCTAAGAGTCCAAATCAGTTTTGTATTTCCTGATCTGTTTATAGGTCTTTCTGCAGGCAGGAGTCTATAGCTGTTTCATACTCTCCACAACACAGAGATCTAGAACAATTTGGATTGTATACAATTGGTATTACTGTTTCAAAAAATGAAATGCTTCACAGAGAGCTTCTCAAAAACAATTATTTACTTAAATATGACCTTAGTATGTATGATTACTTGCTTTTTTATGCCTTTTCACAGATCTATCAGATGGACAAGCAACATATTTTCATGCATATTTTCATAAAGGGTTTAATTTAAAAAGAATGAGGGTTTTAGAATAAAGGCTACAAAACATCTGCTGCTTATCACAGAACTCACCCTTACTGGAAAACACAGTTCATACTTATCTATCATGAGATGGAAGCACTAAAAAAAAAGGGCAAAAAACTATGATACCTGTGAAAAAGGAATAGTTGGTGCTTCAGATTTCCACTTCCAGGTCTCAAGTGTAGTACTTCTATTTTTTATAATACATGTTTTACCACACATTTCTTACATTACCAGTGAATCTATTCTAGGGTTGCAGAGGCTGGAAACAATATTACTAGATACATGGCAGTACAGCAGGAGTGATTTGCAGCATGTCATTTGTGTGAAACAAATTGGCACCTAACCTATAGTATCTATGTTTGTATCTGGTTGAAGGAGATAACAGTTTGTGAAGTACATCACATTTATTACCTTGCTATAATACAGATTTCCCTTGGAATGACGAATAGATAGAAGAAATGGAGGAAACTTGGCATGGCTGCTTTCATATGAAGAAAGGGAATGGATGCCCTTAAACTAACATCTCCAGTTTAATTCCAGTCATAAAATTTCAACTTGGCTTCACCTAGTGACACAACTCTGACTTATCATTTACAAAAATAGTTTTTTGAAGAGTTCTACAGCATTTTATTTTTTAATTTGTCCTTGATTGAAATCTAGACTATGACCCATGATCATAATGCCGAGTGCTGAATCACTCACAACATTTCAATTGCCATTATTACTCAATTGCATAGGAGTAATTACTCGTGAGTGGGAGAAATGGCTACAACCATTTCCTTTAATCCTGAAACTTTTCTCTTCAGAGCTTCTTTCAGCTTTTGGCTTGTAACTTGGCTACATGCTGAACTTCTGCCTCTCCTTTCTTGTCATTTTGACTCTTATTGTTCTTATTGAGTAAACTGGCTTCAGGATACATTCAAAAACATCATAATCTGGAACTGGTAATGAATGTTGGTAAAATGTAAATTCTCCTATGTAAAACTCTGACCATTTGAATTTAATGGTAATAAAGGAAAAAAAGTCCCAGAAATGCCAGATTTAATACCAGTAAAATAGAGTTAACTGAAACCAGCTGGGAAGCCTTATGAATTCAGATTTTCTCCCAGGTGTTGTTGTGGTTGTTTTGGGTTTGTTTGTTTGTTTTGTTGTAGGTTTTTTTGGTTGGTTTGTTTTTTTTTGAAGATGGAGTTTATCAGTCAAAATGTTGTGGTGAATATCCATGGAAAACAGAAATGAAATAAGAAAACAAACAAACAGAAGTGAGGGAAGGCTAGAAACTGCATAAATGCACCTAATGAGAAACAAACCCGCTGTACTTCACTGTGAGTTGAAAATGCCAGTTGCAGAGGCCAGCTTCTTTGGTTTGTTTATTTGCTTTTTAAGCAAATTAAGAAGGCTAATGGTATCCTGGGCTGGATTTGGAAAAGTGTTGCCAGTAGGTCAAGAGGGGTGATCCTTCCTCTCTGCTTGGCACTTGTGAGTCCTTTGTCCAGTTCTGGGCATCCCAGTATAAGCAAGCTATGAACATACTGGAGAGAAGGCCCATGATGATGATGATGAGTGTCTTTCCTATGAGGAAAGGCTGAGAGAGCTGGGACTGTACAGCCTGCAGAAGGCTCAGGGGAGATGTCATAATATATATAAAAACCTGAAGGAGGATGCACAGAAGACAGAGCCAGGCTCCTTTCAGTAGTGCACAGTGATGGGCCAAGAGGTAATGGGCACAAATGGAAACACAGAAGGTACTATCTGAAGATAAGAAAACACTTTTTTACTGTGAAGGTGACTGAGCATTGGCACAGGTTGGATAGGGAGGTTGTGGAGTTTCTCTCCTTGGAGATATTAAAAGCTGTCTGGACATGGTCTTGGGCAACTAGCCCTAGAGGGTTGGACAATAGGACCTCCAGAGGTCCTTTCCAACTTCAACCATTCTGTGATTCTGTGTTTATTTCTGATCTAATCTTCCAACCTTGCAAACAGTGCCTGTTATGTCGTCTTCTGCCCAAGCCCATACAGTGGCAATCCTAGGCATATGTGGTACTTAGCTGTCCTGGTTCCCACCTCTGCTGGATGTATTACTGACTTGGTGAACAAAGTCCTATCTCGGTGTTTCAATTTCAGTTCTTTTTCTTGGCAGCCCTCTAGACATCTATTCTCTCTTGCCTTGGCATATCTCTGACTGTTAGAAATAGAAACTTTTGTTAAAGATACATGCTTCTACATCTTTTTAGAAAATTTTATACAAATTAAACTGGAATTATCAATTTCTCTAGAAAAGTTAGTCCAGAGATCAGCATTTTGTCATCCCAGTATTTGGTAGTAGATTCCAATAAATGTGTACAAGCCACAGATTATAGGTAAAATTCTCACACAAGCAACTCTGAGGGAATCCAGTTTTAGGAGGTGGGTACAAATGCATCAGCTGAGCATTTGCTCATACCTGTGATTAGTCAGGAAAATTATTTAAGTCTTCTTACAACCAATATTTGAAACATAAGTAGTCACACAAAATTCTGGGCATATAACGTGTAATCAAAAAACATTGGCCAAAAGTTTATTCTCTAATGAATTTCCCTAAAAAGCAACAATCTTAGAACCTGTGTTAGATGTGCTTGGAAGCATTACCACTAAAAATCAAACCAAACCAAAGTGGATTTTTCTTCTAACTGCATTTTTTTTTTTCTTTCAGTAAGAATAGGCACAGCTAGTCTACTTTTCTTGCTGGCATTATTGCAAAACTTTCCTAGGAAGTTGTATGTAGTCAGACCCCATTAAAATCATCAGCAAATAGAAATGTCTTTAACCTAGATTTAAAACCACAGCCTGATCCAATATTTAAGATCTTGGCCAGGAATTTGCTCCACAGTCACCATCCATAATGACTGAGAGGTCAGAGGCTGCTTTGCTACTCACAAGTGCAAATGGAAGAACAAATGTACTGGAGTTCAGTTGCTGCCAACTGTAGGGCCAAGTCTTGTTTTGCAATAGGGCATGGAACATTAAAATAACACAGGAAACTTGGCTAGAGGATAAGTCCAAGTGGACCTTGAAGGAAGTAATTACTTTGTACTACTGCACTCCCTCTTCCTCCTTTTACTCTTTCACTTCTTTATGTGCTTAATTGTAAATTAGTTTCCACTCCTTCTATCACTGCTGTAGTTTTTCCTTGTACCAGTGAAGCGATACTAAAGTGCCAGTACTAAATTCCTGCTGTAAAACCAGTGCCAATACTGGAGTCTCTGAGCTTCAGAGCACTTTGAGCACTGCAGCTAGTGACATTACAAAGCTTGTTAACGTAAAATCTTCTTTGTGTTACATTTTTTGCAATACATTTTACAAAAATCTACCCCAGGGAGCCAAGGGGCAGTTGCTTCTTTATTACATTTTAGAAGAGCCACATTATTAGCGTTCCAGTCTATATATTATGAAATTAAGTGGATACCCTTGGGGTTAATTCCTTGTTGTAATTGTAATGAAAAGAAACAATTTCTAACCCTCCATTTAAGATCTATAACTATTAAAATCCACTAGTCTTAGTGACTCCTGGGGCCAGGGAAGTACTTCTGTGTATATGAAAAAGGGCACTCCTACAGTGTCCAATATCAGTAATTTATAAAAATAACAGCATCCAAGTGGGAAAACTAACAAATGAGTTTCCATGGAGCCCCTCCCTGCTGTTTACCATTGCATACTGGATTCATCAACTATGTAAGATTATATGCATATTGAAAATATGGAGCTGGGTTTCCAGATTGTATTTTGCCTAGAGTAAGAAAGGTAGAGCAGGAATCACACAATACAATGATTAAATACAAGGAAAACACATGCAATTCAGCCATAGAGAATCCTCTAATGTAAAGCAACGTTGTTTTTCAGAGGCTTCTTCACAGTAAGCAATTCCACTTGCTTCAACAAATTTTAACTGAAAATGTTTTATGAGTTGTATTTTTTTGTTTGTTTGTTTGGGTTGTGGTGGGGGGTATTTTGTGTTTTTTGTTGTTGTCATTTTGTTGTCATTGTTTTTCTTTTCAAATAGTGAAAGATTAACCATCTATTTTAAAAACATTGACATCCCTCTGAAAAGGCTTAATTTATTCAGTTAGGGAGTAAAACAGTAGGAGCAATGCTGTTGCCCATTTTCAGTGTCTTCATTGTGTATGTAGCTGTACTTTTTGTAAGATTTTCTGCTCACTAGTGTTTTCCTACTGTCTTTAGTATGGCCAGCTCTTACGTCAACATATGTAGCAAGTATCACCATCTCTCCTGCACACCTGTACCACTTTTCACTTTTCATAATGCTTAAAATAGAGATAAACATTTTCATAAATGAGGTGAGAAAAAGTGGATTTTAAAGCCATAGTAGTTAAAGGGAGATGCTGGAATACTGTATTACAGGAACAAGTTATTAATTTTTTTTTTATGGACTTGCTAGGCTTCAATTTGACAGCAAACCTATAGCATGTAATTCAGTTTGTTAGCAGCGAAATAAAATGTATATCATCAGACAGTGTGATCCAATTAATATGCTTATTAAGATCATTGTTTCCATTAAGTGTATTATTGTCTAACACAGCATAAATTCCCATTTGGCATGCATGCATGCATGCTAAAATAACATACTAATTTAATAAGAAGAGTGTTTTGTAAGACTTTGTTGGAGTTGCCTTGTGAAAAAGAATATCCCTGTAAGATTTCAGGAATGGTCTTTTTAATGATGGTACTTGTGATATAGGTTTAATACCATTTGTCCTTCTCCTTTTATTCATCATGCTATAAACTCCCTCTGGAGAAACAAAAATCAGACATGAAAGAAAGAAATAGTAGTTGTTTTTAAAAATACCATTCTGCCAGCTGATAAAATACGATGCAAACTGCTGTGTACAGAGGAATTTAGGCTCTATTGGTAATTTTTAAGAGAAAGAAGGAATGACATATCATTTTATATTTCACCAGTCCATGCAAACTGGGTTTATTTTTATAAGTATTTATTGTAAATTCATGTTAATGTCACCTGTTACTATTGGCAAGCCATGCTGGAGAACATCCTTATTTCTCCATTTACAAACTGGATCATTCACAGTTTGTGTGTTCTCTGGTCACCACACCAACCAGTGAAACTAGCACCATCATCTCAGGCTGGTATCTTAGTGAGATTTAAAATGCCTGCTTTCAAGGGATTATAGAAAGTCATAATACAACAATTGCAATAAAAGATTAAATTAGAAAGCTGATAAGGAACTACAAATGCTTTCATTTTTATCATTGTCACTGCTTAATGTGCTGCATGTATTGGTCTTCAGTGACTGATGATTATTAGAACTTACATAAAATGAGCAGGTGGCCTCTGTCTCACTGGACAGATCTTAGCATCACATCTAATGAAGCTAAACAGAACCACTGTCAATAGAAGGCTGCAAGTTTAACACTTTTCACAATCATTACAACTCTTTTCATACATCAAGAGCTGTTCTGAAAACACATGGCTATCCATAGGAAGCAGAACACTTTCTAACATTGATTGTACAGATAGTAGAAAGGGCTTCACTTCTCAAGACCAGTTGCTAGTTACCTCATATCAAATATGGATAGGATGACTGCTGAGCAGACAGTTGATACTGGGAACCACAGCAAGAATTGGACATCATTCAAAAATTAAGCAGGGAGCACTGACCTTTGAACTTCTGATAGTTTCTTCCTTATATCTTCATAGAATTGGCTTAATTCAAATCTATCTGCAGGTCCCTGTGATTTCACTGCCAATCATGTAGTGAAGGGAGCTTTCCTGAAGTGGGACAGAGCCAACACACTGGTATGTCTGGGATGCTTTGAAACTGTTGTCCTAATCTGTAATAAGAAGCATATCTATTTTATTCTGGCATCAGAAATAATATACAGAATAGTGGCATTAAAATGCTACCTATAAAGCCATATAAGTGCCAAGAATGGGTCCTTATTATATGTGAGGGAGCACACACAGGCTGAATGTAAACTCTCTTTAGCAAAGATGATATAATACCCCTGAGATGCTGAGCCTGTGGACTATGCCTGTCTACTTTGATAGTTGTAGTATATTTTCTTTGTATTATGTATTGCATTTAGTCAAGGCAAAATTCATGTTAGGAAGTTAAATATAAAACACAGCAGATGCTAACACTGAATGACAACTTGAATAATTGCAGAATAACTGCCTAAAAATGTATTGTAATTTCAATTTCAGAATGTACTCCTTACTTTTTTCTTCCTTGTATCCCTTACTTCTGCAAATATATACATCGCTACATTTGTGAAAGAATTTATTCACCATATGTATATTTAGAAGCTCTGAGTGGCAAATATACACATATATATATATACACACACACATAAAAATATCAGTATCACTTGTCTAATACTGAACAGTAAACTGGTAAAAGAATTCAAAGGAAAGAGCTGGGACATTTCAAAATGGTAAAGACAAGCTTATGTTTAGTTATTATTTATGCAATAATGACCAAAAGTAGGAAATTGCTTGTAACAGAAAACAAAAAACCAAATAACAAAAACCCAAGCAACAATCAAACAAAAAGAAACATTCAGTTTAAATGGCTGTTTTCTTCTGTTATAAAACTTGCCATCTTATCTACTGACAATCTCTTTTGAATATAGTCCTAACATAAGGTAGCTGTAATTTGCAAACTGTGTTTTGAGGAAGAGAAAAAAATCACAAGGTAGAATCCTTTCTCTCTTAATGAGCACTGTGAAACCATAAAGATGGGAAATGCTGCAGTGCTCTTGGCTTGTGATGGAAGTTGTTAGCATGTGTGTAGACAGTGAAAAGCTCGATAAAAAAACCCAGCATTGATCAATACAGTGAAAATGAGCATAAATTTTTTCCACTGAAGTGAAACTATCTGTTTTCTCAACTAAATGGACAAATCACATGTGTATAAGTTGTTGTTACATCTAAGAAGCCATGGACAAAAGGCAGAAATTAAGAACAAGTATCACTCCAGAACTCAACTGTGTTCAGCATTCACCTGAAAGAATGAAATTATAGCTTTCAGTTTCTGCATCCAATTAATATCTGGAATATCTCCATCCTAAATACCTCCTAGCCACGAGGGAATGTGTATTCAGTCATCAAGCACAGACAGAAACTGAAGCCAGGCTCCCACATTCCTGATGGGCTCTCAGAACTGCTGCACAAACAGATAAAATCAGGCACTTGCTAGATGAGTGCAACCCAGCCTGAAGGGCAGACTGGAATTCCCAATGTCTTTGATCCTTTTGGGATAACAAGGAAAAAAAAATGCCAAGCTTTGTAGGTCAAAAAATAAATATTATTTAAAGTAATAACTGAACTACTGAATGCAGCCACACAGAGATAACTTACCCAGGGATCCTGCAGATTAGCATCCTTGTGATGTGCCAGGGCTGAAGACAAGCTATCAAAAAGTGCAGCTAGATTTGCTGTAGGACTCTCCCCTTGCTTTCTGATTAGGATTTTTCAAAAAGGAACTGCCCCAACCAGGAGAATGCAGAGCACAAGAAATCAGACACTATCCATGCCCACTTTGCCATACCACACCACTCAAGCACAGGGGGATAAGGGTTTTTAGTGGGCAAAAGGGACAATGATGCACCCCAAGCAGTCTTTGTGTCTCTTCATTAATCTCACATATTTTCCATGGTGATTAATATACCACTTGTTTAATCCATGAAGGATTTTAATTAAAAATAAATAAATAAAAAATAAAAAGTGAATGACCTGTCATCTCCTCACTGATGAGGAAATGGTTTGTCAGTGTGGTAGATATTTGGCGCTGTTTACAATGCAGGAACTGCAAGCTGAAGAGCTGGTGTGCTAGATGAATGCTGCCTGCAAACACCTCATTCAAGTGCATGAGGAATTGCCTTTCTTCATACATTCTGCTTAGAAAGGGTAATGGTCTGAACTACTTTGTTCTCCATATATATTAAAAGCAGATTCATCACTGAGTTAAAGAAAATAACCAAGTATTGTCTCCACAGACTTTTAAATAACAGTTCCTCCCCTTTTACTCTTGGCATTGCTACAGAGCAATAACAGAATATTGGATGCTTGCTACAGATCCTTGGGCTGTTTCATTTGCAAAGAAAATTTGAGCTCTTTTAAAGAAGGATGTCATGGTTCCAGCAGGAACTATACCACTACTGATGTTTCATTTTAATAGCTGGATAAACCCATGTATCTGCTTAGCTTTTGTTTTAATTTTTACACTGCAACTGTGAAAGTTTCTCATTTATATTTTGTAGGAAGCAAGTAATCAACCTATCTCTGATCAAGTTTGTTAATTTCAAATCTGAAACTTAAAACAGGTTAATTAAACTTGAGGAAAACTTTCTGAAAACAGAACAAAACAAAAATTATAATTCAGAAGTATTTAGCCATATGTAAAAGCAGCAATCAATTGTAAGTGGTAAGAGAGGTCACACAGGGGTTACCAGAAGCTTCATACTCCATGCAGGCTTGTTTCTGTGACACTAAAAAAACCAATTAAAAGCAGAATATCTATTAGATTTTCCTCCTGGCAAAAGCCTGGTACTAAAAACTTAAACAAATTCATTCAGTAGTCTTCTTTCAGGCCAGTTATGGACTGAATAATTAATTAACTCTGGAATCCTTCTTTAGTTTTGCTTAAAAACTTACTCTTTTAGATTTCTAATGATTTGTAATTAGATTACAAATTACTACAATACTGAGTTACTACCATTTTATACTGGAGATGTTTTTTCCTACTGTATTGAGTATTTGAGTGCTCTGTCCGGGGTTTTCCATAGTAGCAAATGCCAAGTTCAGAACTTAGAGTTCTTAAAAATTGAATTAAAGAAAGCTCAATATCTCCAAAAAACCAAGAGAAACAAAAACTTTCCTGGGATCACTCACTGGATAATACATGCCAACTGGCAACCAGATTTTTTTGTACAAAATCAAGATTTTCATTAAATGGAACTGGAACACAGCATTAGTTTGGGAGAGCACAGCAACATAGTGTGAAACCATTTACAAAATAAGTAAAATATATCCCCTAAACCGGGTCTAGAACAACTGAATGTCAGTAGTGCCCCAAACACGTTTGGACAGGCTCCTCTCCAGGGTGCAGGATAAAGGACTATGGTACTTCCTGTAACATGCACTGCCTGCTCAGGTCTCTCCAGCTGGGTGATCTCTTTACCAGAAATGTCATCTCTGTGTGGGGTCAGCCTGGCTTCAGCATTTCTGTAGGTACTGTGAGGGAATTTTGTGGTGCTGGGCAGGTGTCTCCTAGGGTGTCCACAGAGACACAGTCCTTGCTGTAGCTGGAAAGTAAGTCCAGGTGGTCATCCAGTCTGTTGGTGGTGGAGGAAAGGACATCTCAGGAC
Organism: Chaetura pelagica; assembly: GCF_000747805.2. Lineage (NCBI taxonomy): Eukaryota > Metazoa > Chordata > Aves > Apodiformes > Apodidae > Chaetura > Chaetura pelagica. Next base: position 5,139,331 of record NW_009970724.1, read on the forward strand.
AGCTCATTTGGATCCTGAAGTCTTCTGCAAACATCTCACTACCTCCCACCATGCTGCCAAGTTTATCTTTTTCTCCCTGTCCTTATGCTTTAGAGGAAGCTTAACAGTAGTCCAGTCTACTGAAGATACATTTCTGTACCTTGGAAAAGGCTCTGAACTCTTGCTTATATTCTTAGTGCATCCTCTGGGTCACACAAGACCAAGTTGGAGTAGAGGACATGCTTCCATTAATTACTCATAAAAATAACATACCAAAAGCATAGTAGTCAAAATTCAAAAGGATGTTTGCTCTGTCACAAGGCTTGTTATTTGTTTTTGTTTATTCTGTCTCTTCTTGCAGTTCATCACTGTAAGAACTGATTTTTAGCTGTCATCTATACTCAGCAAATTACATCAAATAACCATTGCTATTAAACTTTGCCACATTTTCCCTTAAAGTTTATTTATAATGCATTGTGATAATTTTGGATATACTTGTAACTTTACACCAATCTTTCATTTTCATTTATCACTTAATTTTGTGCATGTAAATACCATTCAAGAGTTCCTCCTTGGTGACTTCACATCTTCTGTTCGTTTTCTTAAGAAAATATAATTTCAGGCGTATTTGTATCAGGAAATAAAATGATAGGGTAATAAGTAAAAAAGTATAATGCAGTTGGAAGAACACAACTTCAAATCATCCAGTAGTATATTAGTTTCAGAACACTGAGTTAATAAAATGTGAAAAAACCAAGATATTGTTCTGTTCTTGACAATTATTTTAATTCCAAATTCTTGTATTGGCCACATGTTAATCATCTACCAAAGTTGCTTGCAGAAAATATTAATGTTAGAAGTATACAGAGAGTTTTGTTACATATAAGAGAGAATGTTAAAAGTCTTCTCTGGCTTAATATTTTATGAATATATGCTTTAAGAGAAGCTTCTAGTTTTCAGGGTAAGATCACAGATATCCTTAATACAATATACTGAAAACATACTCTGATTCCTTAGGTCTGCCTCAGAAACAGACTGAGGGCTAACTACTGTAGGCTGTGCAACATCAATACCAAGATTTTTGAGATAGATCAGCCTTTCTATCACTCTACCCATGTGGGTGACAATGAAATACCAGAAAGTTTGGCACAAAGCTCATCTTTTACTGTACTACATACAGTCAGATCACATTTCCACCTACAAGAGGGTGACAAGGACAAAATAAGAGCTGAATCTTTTTAAAGTTTCAAAGACTGTGAGTCCTTGTGTGTTGAAGGTGGCTTGATTTTTGTTGTCCCACTCGTATCCATAGAGTTTTTTTGAGAGCTCAGAAAAGAACATCTCCAAATATAGGCCAGCACATCTGTGGTCCAGATAAGGAAAGTGATAAACAATCCCCTGATAAATTATATCTCAGGGAAGGATATCAGGTATCTTGGGGAATACTAAAGAATTTCCATGTGGAGGACAAACTCCATCAGAAAGAAAAGGAAGATATGATTAAAATAAAAAACATTTCAGAGATGTGAGGCAGAAGGGGAAGATGAGGAAATGCAATAGTTGTCTTTGAAACTGCACTGAAAGTGATTCTTTCCATGGTAATCTTTTTCAACCAGAGTGCTTGTAGCTTTTATTGAAACTTTCACTATTTTCATTGGACGCTGAAAATATTTGAGTTTGGATTACAACAGTATTCTTCTATTGGAATTCTGATATTCTGTGGATGAAACTGGATATTCCTGTACAAGAACTATTAGAAAAGCTTTCTGCCTTTCAAAAAGCCTCTCCCTCACTTTTCTTTTTTTTTTTTTTTTTGAGTTCTCCAACACTGGTAATTGCCATTAATGCTATGTTTTTCCATTTTTTAAACGTAAAGTTAAAAGAAAATATTTTCAGTACATTTCCATCATATGAACAGTTAATTCAGACTCTTACAGCAGTTGCTTTACTGTCCTCACTATGCATAATTCTTATTTAGAAAAGCCTTAACCCTAGAGTTATGGTAAAAGCAGCACTGCTTACTTTAGTATTTTTCTTCCTTAATCCAAGATAAATCTCTATAATTAGAATTGACTGCTTTTTAAAGGAATGGAAATGGCAAGTGGCTCTATCTTAAATTAAAAGATCTATTACCTTTGGTTTTCTAATTCTTCTCAACAACGTGTTGTCTCAGGAGGCACTTTCTCATCCTTATGAAAAAAGGTGAAGAGGGAAAAACACATCACTGGAGTTATGAACTAAGTTACTGCATAAGGAAGACACATACAAGTTCAGAGCAATGGAAATTAATTGCCAAGTATGTAATATATGAAGATTTTATTTAAAAAAAAAATTCTGTAGCATAAGGTATTTATCAAATAGGACATTTTTGTTGAAGGCTACATTTTCACTTCCTCATGCAAATGAGACATTAGAAAACAAAAAGTAGAGTGTCACCATTTCTGCTTTCATGAGTTAAGGGCTTAAAAGCTTAGTGGCAGTTCTGATACACCACAGCTTTGTACAGCCATGCACCAGAAACCCTCATGGCCAGCAGTAAAAGGTGATATGTCCTGTCAGGATATCATGGGATGTATTTTCCATTAACTGTTCATTCATTTTGCTCCCAGGATTTTCCTTTTCTCTGTGTCCTATAAGCTTATCTTTTTCACTTTTCCTGACAGACAGTGCCCCTTTCTGTCCTACTCTTTACCTGACTGTGGTTTTAAATCTGGAACTTAATGATCCTCTGATTTAGTATGCTCCTTAGTCTTTCTTTGCCTAGACAGACAAGCAGCAGATGTCCTAGAGTCTGCCAGGTGACTTGAGATTTTCAAGATTTGTCACACTCTGGAATTAGTGAATGCTGGTCACATGTACAATAACAATGCTGGAATATATCTGTTGGCTGATGCTTTGATTACAAAGTAATTTATATTACAGTAATCAATACCATTTGTCTAACTACTCACAACATTTAGTGGATGGCGTGTACCTCATATTAAAAAGACTTGGAACCAAAGCAGTCTTTGCCCAAGACTAAAAAAAAAAAAAAAAAAAAAAAAAAGTACCTAACCATATGAAACATTGCCTGAAATAAAAAAATAATTCTTTCATGGTCCCTCCTCCAAATGCTTAGTTTTACTCTTTCTGAGAATTATTCACGTTCTATATTTCACTACCTTCTGGTTTTCAGACCTGTATGTATTGCACTTAAAAATTACACTGTACAACCACACACTAGCATCCACTGGAGGGATTTTTGAAGTCATCAACAGGCCAGACAGCTTATGGTTGCTGAACACAAGGTATTTTGACTCTCCTGGCTTATTCCACTTATTTCAGCAGATCTGTGCCAACAGTGAATCTAAGCCCTCTATCTAAATTTAATCTGTTCATTACCTCCAAAGGCTATTGCAAATAAATAGGCAATCAAGTAGCTAGAAGGACAGAAAAGAGGGATATAGTCTATTATAGGTAACCCTGCAGAAGACAATCAGAGCACTGATTCCTTTCCTTCCAAACAGCAGACAATAACAGTTCAAACTAATCACGATTCAAATTTTCTTTTCTACATTTAATTGATACTCTGGAGACTTCATTCAGCTCACTTTAAATCAGTCCCTTGGTAATTTGCTTTACTGATAACCAGATCAACCTGCAGGTAAGAGCTGGATTGAAATCTGTAGAGCATAAAGCCCTCTGCTTTACACAGCAGTGAAAGCTGCTCCAATACATACACAGCGTAAGCAATTGTTGAGAAAGGCTTCAGATGCCCTGACAATATATTTTACCTTGAACTGGCAAAACAAGCTCTGTGTTTACCGAGTTCTTGGCTTCTTCATTCCTGCTACATTGCGAGTGACACTTGTGAAATGGATATCTTTCCCAAGGGAATGAAGTTAAGAAGAATTCAGTTTACAAACTCCAGGCTAAAAATGACCTTTTAGATAATGCTTCCAGTGAGGGCTGAGTGGGGTGTCTCTACCTGGAGCACACAACTCACCTCTACACTCCTGCAGACTTCCACCACCTGTCTGATACATTCTAGTCATTACCAAATAACATTCTATCTAGTTATAAAGTTTCAATTCACGTCGCTATTTAGAAGGCCTTCCAAAGATGTGGCAGGATGCATCTTCGGGTCAAAGGACAATCTTATCTCTCTTTGGTTTCTAAATCTGTATGTTTTTCTGAGGAATGGAGTGTTGTAATCTGATTGCTGAGGCTGTACAACAAGAATGAAAGCTGAAGAGAAAGATTAAAGATGTTTAAAGTTCAGATATATCTTTACTATCTTTCTCAGCACATTGACATAGGGATTAAATACAGTTTCTCAGAAAAGTGAAAATATAATTTTAATAGAGTCTAGTCAGAATTAGGTAAGGTAAGGATTGTTATCCTCACACCTAGAAGAAGACTATTCTATCATGAAACAGAATAGCCCTTGAAGTAGAATATTCAATAATACCATTCCTAAATTGAATTGCCTGTTTATTTTTGATCAGACTTCAGAATGGTTTGGCATTTTTTTATACTCTTCAGGGAAATATATATTAAATTTTTGTATCCTTGTGCTGCTGTCTTTATCTTCAAACTGTTCTCCTTCAGAAAATGTTTTGTTTTTTCTTTTTTCTTCTGTCCTCCTAGTAAATATCTATAGTGCCATATGAAGCTCTCCTATCTTACAACAGCAGTGGAGATCAGACACCTAACGGTGTCTGATAAGCATCCATTTTACTAGATCATCTTGGAGAAACCATTTAGTCTTTGGGTGCTGATGTACACAATTCTAACATATGGCTAATGACCAACTAATGCTTTAAGTTCACTGAAAGAAAATCACAACTCTTGCCTGCTGCAGCTACTCAGCATAAATTTCATTAGTAACCCAGAAGGCAGGTGTAAGAAGAATAAACTTAGAGTGGCCCAGGTCTACACAGCGTTTTTCTTAAGCTAATATGACTTTTCTTCATAAGGCTATTAGATACCCTAATCTGGTATTTGATCCTTTGAAAGTTCTCTTCTGCCTAATCATTCATAATGGAATTAATTCCCAAACTTTCCCATAGTTGTTTTTAGCAGTTGAATACTCAGTAAGAAAAGGTGAGGGGACAATTGAGGAGGAAAACAGTGAATTGTAAAAAGGGAAGGACATTTTAGTCTAAAATACATTTGCATTTCAAAAGATTAGAGTAATAATGTGCACTTAACTGGCACTTGCTTTTTTAATTTAATTAGTGCTAGAAAGACACTTTTAGACATAGTTCTCTAAAGGTGCTCAGAAAGCAAAAATTGTCCTCCAAGTGTCTGATGTGAAGAGCCCCTAGGTGACACTCAGAGTAATGCACTTTTTGAGCACTTCAACTTACTAGTGTCTTTCAGTGCTTAATTAACATAATTTGACAAAATTATAGATATAAACACTTTATAAGCACTTGGTACTAAGAGTGTCAAAAAAGTGTTGATCTCCATCAGTTTATACTGGAAACAAAAAGCTGCAACAGAGCACTCAAACAGGTGCTTAGAATTGTTACACATTATTAGTAACTTTCGAAGAAGCATCAAAAAGAAAAAAAAACCAAAAACTTCCGAAGTGTTTTATGTATAAATTTTTTAAAGATTTTACACAGCTACATAGTTGCCTACCTAAAAACTAAAATTCTGTGAACTGCACAGTTACTTAGTTCTGCTGTTCACTTAACTAGCTGCAATGACTGGGTGAGCAAGTCATCAGTGTTTGGGGGAAAAGAGGACAAACAAAAATGGTGCCAATCAGAATAACAATTATCATCTTATCTATATTAAACCTTCTGAAAGAGGATTGGGAGTATGTAGGTTGGTATGTCACACAGGCCCAAGTCACGGTGTTTAAGGCATGACTGGGTGTAGGTTTGCCATGTAACACTGTACCTGAAGAGGTTTTTGCTTTTTATACTCCTAACTTACTTGAAAAAAATATTTTGGAAAAAAGAGCCCACATGAAGTGTATTGTATATGTGTTTGATACAGCCACTGAGTCCTCTGCTTGCTTGATGCACACAAGCATGCTTATTTTGAAATGTTCTCCCAGAAGACACTGCTGAGGACAGGTTCCAACAGGCAGAGTCTGGCTGACGGGGAACCGACAACTACCTGTTACATATGCTCCATTTCTTATCTGAGCAACGGATCCAGGTTTTGTGCTGAAACCTCTTTCTTTCTAATAGGGAAAACTGCAACAGCACAAAGCTTAGGTTTGGTGACATGACACTGCAATATCCCCCACCTCTCTCTTCTGACCCATGAATTTTCTTTCCACAGAAAATGGTTTAAATTATTAACTTCTTAATTAATAATTTCTGTCCTGCCCAAAATTTCAAATCAGGTTGAAGACTATGTTTTCTGTAAACAGATGGTAAAAGGATCTGTTTCTAATGATTGATTTGAAATAAAAAGTAAAAAAAATTTTTTTTTTCTCTTTTTCCTTTTCTTCATATTTAGAATTTAGCATGAATTTACTCAGGTCAGAGGCTGCGTTTTGCAAAGTGAGTGAAGCACATAAACCCCGATATGTTGTCTCTTTGTATGTGATGTAGGTCAGCTAAATTTATTAATATTTCATCTGTCAGTTACATGAATCAACTGAACACTTTTCAATATTTTGCCAGTAAATTAGAATGACAATTGATCATATCAAAGATCAGTCATCACATTAAGAAGATACTATCTATGTAAACTAAAACAAACAAAAAGAAAACTTAAAAAGGGATATTTTAAAAGTCAGGATTTACTTTCACTAGAGTTAGTACATAAATGTTTCTGAACATGTCCTGCTCACCTTGTTAAGTGTTGGTAGTATGTTCTTGTAAGATCCATCCATTTTGATTTAGGATATGCCTGATTTGCCTTGAAATTGTCTCTGTCATGTGTTATTGCTGAAACATTGTTAGCTGAAACCAGACCAGAATATCTCCTCTTTTAGGTTTGGAATGAGGCAGGGAGTGGTGCATCCCCCCCCCCAAAAAAAAAAAAAAGAAGAACAAAACAGCTCTGAAAAAAACCCCCAAAAATCCACAAACAAAAAAACCCAAAAAAAAAAAAAAGAAGAACAAAACAGCTCTGAAAAAAACCACCAAAAATCCACAAACAAAAAAACCCAAAAAACAAAAAAATCCCAGAAAATTGGAGGCAGTAGGAATTACAGAATCATCTGAAAAAATCAAACCAATTTTTTAGGCACCTACAAGCAGAGACTGCAAAAACTATGGCCTCCCTTTTGTCTGAAATTTGCCATCTACCAATTTAAGGCACTGTTGCAGCAAAGCACTTAAGCATTGCTTATATTCTCTTGAAGTCAGAAGGATTCAAATAAGTGAATAAAATTATGTGCATACTGAAGTATTTGGCTGGGCTGGGTTGCATTGTTGAATTCAGCCCTGGACAGTTTTAAAAGATTACTCCAAGACTGAAACTGTTATCTGTAATTTCCTTGACAAAAGAAGATGTATTCTGTCTTTCTCCCTCTAATACATTTGAGATAAATAGGAGAACAGAAACAGCTAAAATTGGTTATTTTTCAGGGGTTGAGGGGAGATAGTTTCAGAGAGAAAAAATGCAAGCTGTTTTTTATTTCCTTTCTGGATAACTGTGTTATGTTTCAGGTTCTTGATCCATCTTTTCTAACACCAATGTCTTTACAGTCAAGAGTTCTGTCTCTCTACCAAGTTGCATGTTATGTCTTCAACTTTTTGGGTGTTTCTGTGAAAAACACTAAAGGTTCAAGAAAAATTTTTTTTAAAAAATTCCTTCTCACTTGAATTCAACTGCAGTTGAGGAAAAGTCTAAAACTGTAACTGAAAAAGCTCCAGCCTCACTATCTAACCACAGAGGCATTTCTTTGTTTGACTTAGTCTAATTCCTCCAGGATCTAGGAATCTGTTTCAGAGCATGTTCAAAACCATTCCAGTTTTAGCAGTTCATTTAGTTTCTCTTAGGCCTGATAGAAATAAGAAAAAAATTATGCAGAAGATTCCATAAATCCTGAAGGATGCAATCCAAGGGGGTGGAAAATATACATAATGTACAAACAGAATTTACTCTCAGTAAAAATACAGCTAAACATTCTTACATTATGAATAAAAAAAAAAAAAAAAAAAAAAAAAGATGGTATAATAGCATAGGACGGAGAGTACTCAATAAAAATTGGAAATGTGTTAAATTCCTTCTTCATCCTAAGAGGCTTTACACATATATCTCACAGAAAAAAAAAAAAAAAAAAAAAAAAAAAAAAAAAAAAAAGAAAAGCCCCACACATGAATTTTCATCTCCATAGGTATATTTGCAAAGAAAACTGCCAACATTGTCTGGCTTCAATTAACAGTTCTAGGTGTATAACCTGGAGAGCTTTGGGACTGTGGACAGAGGGAAAATTTAAAGCATGTTTCTTGAAACTATCTTACCGCATAGCTTCACATGCCTCTACTAACCACACAGGTGTTTAGAAAACTTTTCTTAGGTCATAATTCCACCAGGTTCTAGTCAGGTAACACAGAAGACATTATATGTCCAAAGATTAGACACCTAAAACCAAGTTCCCGAGCAAAACCACTCTTGGGTGGTTATGATTATATTTCAGTCACCTATCAGAAGCTAGTTTAGCCCCCCTCATGCAACAAAGGATTTCATCTTAACAGCTTTTTTTTTTTTTCCCATTAGACAGAAATAACAGAAGTAGCTTTTTTTTTTTTTTTAATAAAAATAATATAAGTTGTTATTTTTACATTATACTAGTTTATTCACCTAATTCCACTAGCAAAAATATCTTCTCTGTATCTGGTTAAATGCAAATAAAACTCTGTGGTGGAACAATTGATCTAGATGACAACTATCTGTCTCTTACTCCTTAGCTGCCACCATTTCATCAAAACACTCTGGCATTGTGGAACTATGCCAATTGTAAGACAAATAGGGACCATTTAAACATTGAACGTATGTATAGCACAATGCCAGATTTCTTAATAAAAGCAGTCCTGGAACAATCAACCTCATCCCCTTGCTCATTTTCAAGCCCTGAATTAATTCAACATATATTATAAATCACTTTCTTCCCCAGACAATAGGCATTTGGGATCCTCTGGCATTCCAAGGCTCTTTACTCACAAAATGTTTCATTTTGCTCCACTCATAGGTTGTTGTTTGTTTTTGTCTTTTTCTCCTCACAGTTTTAGTTATAAAATAGCCTTTTTACTTAGAAGAAATGCTTTATTTGAATACACAAATACCATTAATGAATAGGAAGGGATACGTAAATGGCAATATACTAGGAAGACAATCATCACAGTTAAAATTGCAGATACGTAGAGATACTGATGGAATGATCATGATAGTGCTGAGCTACATACATATACACACCATTATGATCAAAATTACATATTATTACTTAGTTGGTTGGACCATGTATCTTATGACTATGTCTTAATCAATGAAATGATTATAGTTTGGCATGGTTATGACAACAGAACACAGTACTCCAGTGGAAAACGTTAAGCAACCTTAATAGCAGCACAACCAAACCGACTTGAAACATCATACAACCATTATTACATTTTGGGAAGGAAACACATTTGTTCAGCATATGTCTTAATATTTTGCATGTGATTAGCTCAGCTCTGTCACTCTGTAAGCATGCCAATAACATATTCTTGAAGTGATATCAGCATAAATGAAGCTGGGTTTTTGATTGTTGTTTTTGTTTTGTTTATTTTTTTGGTTGGTTTTCATGCGTGTCAAGGACAATAAGAAGGTTTCAGTAAATTGTGCTATATATAGGCCTGTAGGCTAAACTGCAATCCTGGATACTTATGGAAAGAGGCGCAGCTGGAGTTCATTCTCATTTACCTTCCCTGTGCAGCTGGATTTAATTCACAATTACCTTCTCTATATCTTTGTCCAAAAAGTACATATTCAATGCTTGTTGAGTTTTCTTCTAAGACATCACCATTTGAAGCTTTTTCTTGTCATTAGGAAGTTTTGACGATGGTCTTGACGGGTGTAATTTATTTTAATAGATTGAGTTGTATTCAAATCTTTACTTAATTCCATGGTCTGCTTCACTTATTATCAGGCATATGTATGTTGTCCCACTTCCAATACACACTTTTGGCTCAGGTACTGATTGGCCAGTATGGACAAATAGCTGCTTATACTTGCTGAGGAGAAGGCAATAAAATCTTGTCTTCCCTTTCCTTAAGCCTGTCATCTGTTGTTATTAAAACTTAATGCTTCCTTCTTGACTAAGAGAGAACACAAATTTGCAGTAACATAAGATTAAGAACATTAGGCTGTGCAGCCTTTTCTCTGCCCTCAAATCACTGATATCAATCTATTTGTTTCTTCTTTATTCTCTTCCTCCCCAAAACCCTGCTGTTTATAATGAAGTGTTTAGAATTAATTATGTGGAAGAGTGTGCCATGGTTCCCCCATGCTGATAGATGAGAGGTGGAGACCTTCTAGAGAGCTTCCAGAAAAACTGTGTTTTTATACAAAATAGGAGGTTATTTTTTGTTGCCTAAAAAAATTACAAAATTAATCAAATTCTCAATTGTATTCACATTTCATCTTGAAATTTTGTAATAATTTTCTCCAATTAAATTTTTTTCTCCCATAACTATATTATGGAGATGGGTATGCAGTAAATAGTATCTTAGTCTAGTGCATATATCATAGTAAATGGAATTACAGAACTAAAAATTAAACAGTATTAGTGGAATGAAATCCCACTGAACCATGTTAGCAAGGACTCTCTAGATAGGTGAGACATGGTTTTAAGAGATATCAAGATCTGAGCATTGTCCATGATGATTTTAAATACTAGTGAAACATCACTGTGTAGCTTTGCATATCCAAAGATGAATTCTAGGTTAGTTTCATGTAGCTGAATTACTAATCTTTATTTTCTTAATCATCAAGGTTCTGAGTTTTTTAACATTTATATGACTGATTCATGCATACGGGATCAATTTGCAGGTAATTCCTTTCTTTGTTTTTAACAATTTTTTCATCTTTGAGAAAAGAAGGCTTAGTGGAGACTTCATTACCATGTTCCAGTACTTAAGGGGTGGCTACAAAGAAGATGGAGACTCCCTATTTACAAGGATTCACATGGGAAAGACAGGGTGTAATGGGCACAAGTCTCCTTGAGAAATTCTGATCGGACAGAAGAGGAGAGTAAAACATTGGAATAGCCTCCTAAGGAAGTGGTAGATTCCCCCACATTGGACAGTTTTAAATCTCAGCTTGGCAGGGTGCTGAGCCATCTCATATGTACTATATTATTGCCTAAAAAGGTTGGACCAGGTGATCCTTGAGGTCCCTTCCAACCTGGCATTCTGTGATTCTGTGATTCCTCCATTATGAAAAACTGTCAATTTCATAATTACTTATTACTTTGGAATTCAGCTTTTGTGACTTGGATTAGATCATGTTTGAAAATAATGAAAAATTAGCTCATGACAAGTCTTTTGCTATTCTTGTTTCTATTTTGCATAAGAATAATTTTCAATTGTATAGAGGATTACTGCCTTTCTTAATACTCACAGGGTCATAACTGTTTGCAGGCATCTGATACAAAACCATATTAATAGAAAAAAGATAAATATATTTCTAATCAAAGACTGTATCCATTCTATATTTGAGACAAGATAGATCAAGGTATTAGGAATGGACATTTGGCTCTGTAGAACTGTATTCACCATTACTGCTTCCCAGAAAGGTTTTCCACTGAGTTTTTACAGTTTTTGCTGCTTAGATACCTATGAAGGAGCAAGACATAGTGTAGAAAGGCACTGGCATGTACAGTGCCTTCCAGAAGAGCTTAGATTCAAGGCATGCCTGCATAATAATATCAACAAATAAGGATAAATCTGTAAGCTATCATCTAAAACTCTGATTACGTTATCAAGACAATAATCCTTGTTAGCACTAATTTTTACCCAAATATTGGAAGATTATTCCCTGCCTACCCTACAGCACCTCTCTGAATCATGAAGGACACAACGCTCATGCTGCAATCGGCAACAGCATTACACGTATAGAACACATTGTCAGAGAACACAGAGATTTCCACTCAGAGAACTTTTATCTCAGAGAATCTTTTGGGAGATCTTTTGGGAGATCTTTTGGGTATTGTGAACTGTTCCTTTCTCTTCAAGTAAAACAACTCTAATAGTATTTATAATCCTTAACATCTTAAGCTATGTAAAGAGTTCACAAGGACCACTTTAAAAAGTATTTTCTGGAAAATGTATTTCCTATAAAATTTGGAAAAGCTTAGATTTATTTACTAGAATAACCAGGAAATTTACAAGAATAACCAGAGAATTCTAGCAGTGTAACTGACTATGTCACTTGGACTAAAAGAAGTTTTTAAATATCAAAGAAAATGAACTGAAGGACCAATATTTGAGCTCATCAAAATAATTCAGTCTGCAGATTATGTAAATAAATGTCCTAAATATTTAAAAGTTCTACCATCTAAGACCTATTAAAGTTTTGAAAAAAAAGTCAAATAAAGTCTCTTGGTCACTTTGAAGTACACCTCACATAAATTTGGACCAGGCATAATTTAACCAGTGTTTTCATCTAAAATAATAAGAGTATATATTTATATGATGACTTTCATTCCCAGTGCATCACTAAGTACCACACATAAAGCAATGGTACAAGGATATAGTTTCTTACTGAGTGACATGAGCAGCTAACTGCTACAGTGGCTGAAGACAAAAGCATATCCTTTGGTTTTACGGGCAAAATACTGTGAAAGAACAAACACCACAAAGACTAGACAGAGCTTGAAACTTTGGAGTTGAGGTTTATAGGCACTTCAGATAATTTTCTTACCTTTCTGTGTCCTGCCTTTCAGCTTTGGGTCAGAATATATATATAAATATAAAAGAAAAATATATTTAAATAAGGTCAGAATTGTGCATATACAGTTGATAAAATATATTATATGCATAATTGTGAACCTGCAAAGCATTAGAGAGTTAATATGGATCAAAGTATAAGAAAAATCTCAAGTCATTTACTCAGTTCACTTTAATATATCTCCCACGGAATTAATTACAACCTGTTGCTGTACTTTCATAGTTATTCCATAGTATAAATTGTTAAAGACCAACTAAAGACAACAAAAAAAGGTTCCAGCTTACAAAGTATTCAGCAAAACATCCAATGATTTTGAATTGTGTCTAGTTCAGTGAAGTGAGAATTAATTTATAAATTTGGTGGAATCACTGCTTCATGCAACAGCATTCTTTTCTTCCAGCAATGTGGATAAAATTTCCCTAATTCATTTGAGATCTCCTTTACATAGTGCCTTTCAGAGATCTTTATGCTGCTTTCTGTAATTAATTCTAAACAGGTTTACTAGCAGCTGTCAAGGAGGGATCAGGTCTAGTGTGTGGAGAAAAAAATTTCAAGACCTACCCGGAGATTCAAATTACAATTGCACTCAGTGCATGAACTTTCTTTGTAGGAAAGAAGTTTCAGATGCATAATTATTTATAGAAGAATATGGACACTTCTTTCAAATGATGGTATTTATATATGAGCCCCAATGAATCCTGCTG
>NW_009970724.1:5152940-5257196 GCF_000747805.2 Chaetura pelagica
ATGAACTGAGCAAACTCATTGTTACAAATCATATAGAGTAAAAAGTAGGGCTCACCTCTTTCTTGCTTTTAGAAGTGTTTCCTTCTAGAGGCTTTGAACTTAGTCTGTCAAGTGTAGCCATTAAAAAGGAAATCAATCCACATATTCAAATTACTGACATTTACCCTACAAGGAAAATACTCAGTATTGTAAACTTGGGTCACGAACTTATTTTTCTTGTATGCTACAAAGCTCTAGGAATCTTGTGATCACAATTACACAATAACTCCAGTACAGCAAACAAAGACTTGTTATATTATGAAAAAATCAACACATATCAAACAACTGAATTAGACTTCATAGGTATAATAATTAATATGTGCAAAAAGGAGGACAAAAGATCAAACAAACTTAATTAAATGTCAGACTTTACAAGTATATCCTCACCTATGATACATGGGACTTAAAACCATGTAGGCAAAACTCACAGTATGAACCATTCTTTGGTTTTATTAATTACTGGAACAGTTAAATAGCATTTACTGAAAAAAAAATACGGGATCATTTAATGGAAATGCAGAAGTTCATAACAATCTCCAAGGTGCAAAATAAGAAGTGATTTGATCTTGAACCAATTACAGCTGTTGAAAACATTATTGGAAAACTTCCAAGATTAATCCCGAAAGAGTAAATTTTTGAAGGAAAAATTTTGCATTTTGAATGCAAAAAATTACTATACCGTTAAATTCTCAAAAAGTACAAAAAGTAATATCTGACTAATTTTAAATAGGGAAAATATCTCAGATGTGAGCTGTGGGAATTAGAGCAGTGTGGCAACTTCTAATTCACAGTCAGCTTCTTACACAGTAGAAAATGCAAGGTTTCCTTGCCCTGGCACATTTTTGGGATAATATTTTCCAAATGTTTTAGTTTTAAATAATTTTTTAAAAATATCAAGTACAAAAATACATTTCTTTAAAGCTTTAACAGGGTTTTGCAGAGCTGTGAATTAATTGCTTATATGCATGAAAGACTAGGAGAATGATTTGAGGCCAGCCAGGTACAGAAGGACATATCCAAGACTCCCGCTGAACTCCTATCAATGGAACTCCACAAGCCAATCCTTGGCTTCTTCAGTGAGAACACATGCAATATACACAGGCATCAAACGTATCTAACCCAAGATCAGCTGGAATTCCAATTCACAAAACAAAGGGCACCTTTCCAGTCTCTCAATTAGTTATTATATATCCTTAACACTTAGAAGATTCTTTATGTTAAGATCAAGAAATTATAATCCTAATTTATATAATTATCATTTTCTTTTAAAATTCTGACTTTAAATTCAGGTGGAGTTCAGAAATAGCTCTGTAAGAGATCTTGCCCCAAATTCAGTGATATCAGAAATGTCTTTCCATTGAATTGGAGGATATGAATGAAATTTTAGACAACTCACCTCAGGATATGCAGTTAATTAAGAACTGAGCCAGAACAAAGCTCATGGCTTTCAAATGGAAGTTCATGTGTTGCCAGCTAGAATGTATGGCCTCCCCATGGTAAGGCTGAAAATATATCTTTGTAAACTGTGTTTCTTCATGTTTTCTCTGCTCTGGAGAAACTCAGAACTGGAAAAAATACAGAGCAACAAATTGCAAAGAGCACGCAATTAAGGAGAAGTCTTTCTCCTCCCCACTTCCAAAAAGACCTCCTTCCCTCCATCAAGAGAAAAGGGCATAATGAGGACAGAATGCCAGTTATTTGGGGAAGAATAGTGAGTAAGGCTTTTTTCCCCAAAAAGTCTCTCTTTCTTATGCAAATTAATATGCACATAAATGCTGTCTGTTTCTGCATGGGTCCAGCAGAAGTTTTTTAATTTCTTAACCAAATTTGAGAGAAGGATGGAGTTGGTAAAGATGATTAATTGCTCTCAAATTTTATGAAAACAGCTAGGCCAAAAAAAGGAGCTTCTGTAAAAGTTGCAGCATGGCCATAAATGACACCAGATGGAAGAGAGCCAAATAAAAGCTCATCAGTGAGTAACACATCACCTCATTCTCATATTACTGCAAACACGAGAGTCAAACAACTAGAAGAGACAAATCCATACAAAACTAGTTAACTCATCCTGGAGCTATTTGTCATTTCATTGTATGAACAGACTGATTGGCACATTTTTAAAGTATCTAGGGGAAAATGTGGTGGTCATTGTGGTTTATGCCTGCACTAGAGCATGGAGACCTCATGGATCACACGCTACAGTCTGTCCTTGCAGACTGGGAATTCATACTGCTAGAGGATTAGCTGCCTCTTGAAAATGGTCTCTGATTTTCTCTGACATTATGTATTATTACAAAAATGGTCTGATGTTCTTTCCATGAGTAGAAAATTTAATGACCATAATGTAACTGGTTACTGGTACAGGAATTTCTTTGAATACACAGTGTTTATATTTTTTAAGTAACTAGGGAACTGTTTTTCCAGTTTTCTTTACAAACTCAGAAAGTTAAGAATCAGAAAAGATCAGTTAAGAAAAAAAATAAGAGACAACTCATTGATTGATGTTAATTTACATTTAGAGGCCTGGGCAAAGACATTAGGTATGGTTTAGATTAATTTGAAACAGATGTATAACTCATGATTGAACAAAAGCTCTACCTCATATGTTTAATTAAATAATAAAATTCAGATAAATATGTTAATAAAATGCAAACATTCTGGGTCTGAAGAACTACAGCACAGTTGCACATATGCTAGCAGACTGCACGTTCTTAAAATGTGATGTTGCCAATATACTGTGCTACATTCATGAATAAATGACTTCTTGAATCCCCGATAAAGATCCCTCACTTTGCCAGGAAAGAGAGAACAAGAAAATCTACAAATCTAAATATACCTCTCCCTGAACTGAGACGCTACTTTCGCATTTGTACACTTATACCTTGCTCCTCCTAAACTAGTAAACTGCTGAAGATGAAAATGAAGCTGCATTATACTGCCATGAAAAAACAACCATTGTTTCTGCAGTTTAGTTTCAGCCTAATTGGTGAGACACTATTTGCAACAGCTCTGCCCAGACATTAGATTTAATCAGTTTTTATAATCGACAAATAGGATTTTAAGAATGATAACAGAGCTTGAAGTAGTAACAAATGACTCCACATGCATACTATACTGTATTTTGCAGTGTGGAGAGAATATAAACTTTAATGAACAAAGACATTGAATTTATTTCTAATTTTACATCCCCAATATTAATTAATATATCTATTCCCAAACGCTCTTTATAGAGAGGTCTAACAAGAAAAAAACACTGATATTCACTCCATTATTTACATTAAGCACCCTTAATTCTGTAGGGTCAAATCACTTGTATTTCTGCATTCACTAAATGTTTAGCTAATCTGTATCACCAGAAAGGATTTACCAACCCCGAAACTGAATTCCTCTATCTCTAAACCATTGAAATGTTACAGAATACATTAGGAATAATAGGATTCTTGTTTCTCTATACTATGACTGTTTAGTAATTTAGAGATAAAACCAATTAGTATTAGATCCTTTTTTTACATCTCATTTTAATTGGTATTATATTGAATAGTCTTATTCTTCATTGAGTAGCTCCACTAGCAGGATTCTAAAATTAACATGTCTTTTGTACCTTTCAAGTATCTAAAATGATTCCAGTAAGGGTAATAGAACTTCTTAGACATCTTTTCCATTTACTAGTCAGCTAACACTGTAAGACTAATAATTACTGTTATTAACAATTCTCAAGTCAGAGAGTTAGGAGTTAAGGATTAAATAAGAAATGTAAGTTTAAAATACTGTTTAATTTTGGTAGAGGTATGCAAATCAAAAACTGGAACAACACCTGGGAGAAAACTGTTTCAACATGCTTGAATTTCTCTTTAGTTCTGTTTAACCCTCAGGTTTTTTTCCTGATAAACATTTGCCCTAATGCCTGCTGTGCAAAGAACAATAAGAAAATTACCAAAGCTCCCCTAACCATGTCAGTGAGTCTTCCTGAATCATTATCTTGCAGCTACCACAAGTAGAATGAAAGGTATGATTTCTACCACCCCCAACAGGGATCCAGTGCAAAGTATTCAGCATGATGTCTCACAGGGAGAAATCAAGATCTAGAAGCTGCATCATACTTATCTAAATTCAGTTTCCAACCTCCAATGCTAAAGAATTCCTAGTACAATTAATGCATGTAATTCCATTTCCTGTTCTCAAGTAAAATTGTAGCTATTTGGTGTCTTGTTACACTGTTGATGAGCTGACTTCTCTACTAAGAACAGATGTCAAGAGAAGAATAAAAACCATGGTACAATCTCATAAAGGGCAGTCTAGGTGGGAAATCCTATTCCAAGAACGAAAATGCAATTTAAAGTATATGCTAAAACATTGTAAATTTATGTAGCACAATAAAATATATTAGCATTTTTAATACACTATTTCTTGACAAAAACTTTAATATTAGGGATGTAAAGAGTTTTTGCTGGGTTTTACAGATGTAGAAACAATTACTGTGAGCCAAGAGTCTACCTTAGGAATACTTTGTTATTAGGTCTATTTTTTAATATATATTATTAGTATTTTTAGCCTGAAAGAATTTTAAGTCTAACATTAGTTAAAATATAACTATTACATTGATTGAACAGAAACCAGATTTTTTTTGTGTGTGTGTATATATATGTGTCTAAAGATGACAACATGGTTGAAAGAATGATCCATTAATCTCTCCATTGCCCTGAGTACTTGCAAATTCTGATTTCCAGGGAAATACATTGCCATGCTCTACAATGGCATAAATAAATACAGTATTCTTAGAGAATAAAGGATAGCTGCTCTTCAGCCAATGTCAGAGGAGTAACAGAGGGTAATTGTATATAGTTGTTTATAGCAGTAACATATGCACCTGTCATTGTTACATGCATTTGCTTTTGGCTTAGAATATAAAGCTTCCATTAGTCATCAGGTGGCAGAATCTGCAACAGCATTTGCAATTTGCAAATGTGATACAGATCAATTCAGTGCTTGCTGAAGGTAGAGGAAGAGATGTAAACAGTCATATCTACTTGAAAAATAAACACTAAGTAAATACAAATCAGAGTACTCGTCTGGAACTAGATTATATCCGTGACATTTTATCCAAGAATTCTTTCTGTCTCCCCTGTTATTCTTTGTTGGAGATCTGAAGGTATAACTTCAAAAGTCTTATGGGGACAAAGCTCGGGGGGTGAGAGAGAGAGAAAAATAGCCTGGATAAAAGGTCACAAGTTGGGGAAAAGGTCATAAAGTAGAATCCAAACACAAGTACCATCTATGAGAGATTCCTAGGTGTATTTCTGTTGAAATTACCAAAGACAAATTATTAAAAAAATAAGTATACACATATATGAATAGAAACAAATGAGCCAGTAAATCAGTGTGAGAGTAAATACCAATGTCACAACATGGTGCATAGTCACTGATAATACTTGATACATTTACACAGAGTACATGCTGAAGACTTTTGTAGTTTCTTTGAACGCAATTATTTGAACTTCAAATTCATTCCAATTTTTGTGAAGTTGGAAGCAAAGTTAATTTTAAGCTTTTCTTTAAAAAATTAGCTTTAAATATCATTAGCTAAAATAGAGTACTGTGATACATTTTATAACACCAATATTTCAGTTGAATTAACACAAAATTTATACAGATGAAATATATAAATATATATTAAAAATATTGTCATCATTAAAGTGTATCTGCTAAAATGAATTATGTTCAGAAAAGGCAAACAGTGTCTACATGCTTTTTTTTTTCCCTCAAAATTAAACCCAGGAATTGCATATGATTGTCTTTTCAGGCAGAATAGCTTCCGAGGTGATCTATGTATATACTTAGAGAGTATCTTTTGTTGTGTACAATGATTGTTTTTATACTTTTGCATGACTACCTCAGTATATATAAGCAGCACTGTGAACAATTTAAAAAATATAATTAAACTATTAAACCTGTTACCTATTAACATTGAGCTAAAAATTGTCAAATGCTGCAGAAGCCGTTCCACAAATACAAGAACTTATATGACCATTAAGAAAATAGAACTGAAAAGACTTACAAAGCACAGTTTCAAAGCCACATAAAATAATATTTTTCTAAGTCTAAGACATAATCAGAAACAAGAACAAAAAACCCACAAGTACTTGTTAAGAGAAATAAATACCAATTAAAAGGGGACAAATACCCATTACAAAAGGAAAAATTATTTAATTTCATTACTTACACTGTGTGAGGCCTCCATCAAGCAAAGATTAATATGTTTATGCACACAAACAACCTCATGGATAAATCTCCTCACACATGTAGTGCAAGAGAGATTATCTGTTAGAGGATCAGATCATAACTAAGTGCTTCCTCAGATGATTGGGAAGCTGTTCCTGAGATTGATATTCAGCCATCCTCAACATTGGCTAAGATTTAATGGAGTACCATGAGTGCATGTGAATTTAACTACTTGTGAAGTTAATGCTACACAACAGGAGAAAAATGGCACCATTTTACCATTACAGATGGCAATTTTTGGTTGATCAACCTGAAGGTACAATCAAGCTGCAACATTAATGAGAAGTCTGAAAAATCTCAGGGGAAAGAATAAAATAAATGTTTCTTTAATTAAAAAAAAAATATGTTAAAATCTTTAGTCATTACTATCACCAAATGTTTGTGTGCATTACTTGGGAGAAAACTAAGCCAACATTGGATATGTCATAATGTCTAAAAAACCTAAAATCATGGAACAGAAAGGTTTTGAAGAGTATAAGATTGGTATACAGAACAAAATTAATCTTATTTACTGAACTTTGTTCATGCTTAGTGTCCTGGTTTGAGCCAGGATGAAGCCAATTTTTCTTTTTACTGATTTTTTTTTCCTTCAGTAAGCTTTCTTGTAGCTAGCAACAGTGTGTTCTGCTAGGCTGATAAGACAGTGGAATGTTTTTCTAACTACTGAGGCTTCAAGGCCGCACCTGCACTCTGCCGGCTCAGACACTATGGGGAGATCTGTGACCCCCCCGTAGGAGGCTGAGTTAGACGGACAGCAAAATTGGCCAAAGATATTCCATTCCATATATCTACGTAAGCTCAGAGGAAGGTCAGAGATCACAGAAGACAACTTCCTTCCTTCTTCTTCTCCCCTTCTCTTCCGTCCATGGCCGGCGTCCAGGGAGGACTCTGCTCATCCATCACCGTCGACCCTTAGGCTCGAGCTCTCCTGACCCCCATAACTCTCTGCTTTCTCCAGCAGCAGCTCCGGGATTCCTCGGGACTCTTCCCAGTTCAGGGAAGTGCTGTGGGAGTTGCTGGGGTGGGGGGAGGCGAGAGGCTTTTGCCCATTCCTGAACATATCTGTATATAATTGTATATATTTTCTTGTATGATTCATTAGTGTTTTAATTAAAGCTGTGTAGTTTAGTTTTCAATCCAGCCAAGTCTCTCTCTTTTTCTCTCTCTCCTTCCCTACCTGGGTTGGGGGGAGGGGGGATCGAGAGCATTGTTGTCGGACCTGAGTCAAACGGTGACACTTAGTTTCAGTGTTGTAGGAACCAAGAAGATTACCTAGCTCAGTTAACAAAGAAACTGATTCAATAAAATGCTAACAGCAATCCCTATGTTACCATTTGCTTTTAAAAACACATCTATCCTGGAGTGCCTTTATCAGCTGATGAGTAGCGATGGGCATCAAACCAAATAATTAAGGGCAATATAAGAAAGATGGTGTATCTTAATGACAGACAATATTAACTATGCCCTGAGAAAGTACAGCTCAACAGTCACTGCTGAAAAAAAGTATTAGTGGCCACTTACTCTGTTTTTGCAAGCCACAGTTCAATTACATTGCATTTACTCTCCTAGAGTCCATCTATATGTTCAAATGAATTGGTTTAGACCAACTGTGTGAGGGATTTTATACTTGAAAATGTGTGAGGCTCCTTTCCACAAAATGGCGGCTGAAATGAAATGGCGGCGCCTGGGATGTAGTGAGGAGGGGCTTCTGGGTCCTTGTACCACAGGAGCGGCAAAGGAGCAGGGCCTCTGGGGCAGGGCTGGGCCCTCCCCACCTCTCCTGTTGAGAATGGGCACCCTTATCCTGCTCCTGTTGGCATTTGCTTCATCATATTAATTTTATGCTTTTCTGTTTAAAACTGGTGCCATCAAAGATTAAGTGACACATGCCCCTCACAAAGCAGAGCACACAGAACCCACAGACTGTTTTCAAAACACCCAGTGAAAACAAATGCGTGGAAAGAAATCAATGCCGGTTTGCTGAATTCCTTGCAGAAAACATGGCCACTGTCTTCCAGCATACGTGGGGTGACAGTGAAGGGTGTTTAATGAGATTTTCCATGTGTTGATGATGACTCAGAGAATTATACGATATTCCTTTGCTGGGGAGAGTGATAGGATTCAGGTGATATGGGGACAAATCAATCTGGTTCACCTAATTTTAACTGAAGGTGTGTTTAATTTAATAGAATTATATCCACTTAGGATTTGCCATGAGTGAATAAGGTTCTGGCCAACACTGGCAGGGTGTCTCCAGCCTATTTCAATATAATTTCCATATTCATAATGTTTGGAGAGGGTGTTTTCAAACCTGAATTAACCTAGTTTTAATTCATTAAAGTATTTCATATGAAATACATCAATGTTTCTAAGCAGGAGGAACAAGATGGACACTCCAGTCAATTAAGGAGGCCAGTTTCCATTTAAACCATCTGGGACTGACAGGCCTGTACTACGTAAAAGAATGAGCAGGGCAACCTAGAGCCTTGGTGTGGAAGTTCTGAGATAAGGAGCCAATGCAGCAATATATTCTGTGAACGAGATTAAAACAAACAAACAAACAAACAAACAAAAAAAAAAAAAAAAAAAAGAAAAAAAAAAACCTAAAAACTTAAGCTGTTCCCAAAAGAAAAAGCATTTTAAGTTAATAGCCAAAGTGAAAAAGAAAATCCCATATGGAATGAATAATTTTCCTAACATGCCTTTTTTAATTTGAAGTAAGGTTTGTGTTAACAATGTTAATGCTGGGGATTTTAAGGGACAGAATATTATCCTAACTGATTTATTTAAAGCACCAAAAAAAAAAAAAAAAAAAGGTTCCTCTGTTAGGCCTAGTTTAGGCCACCTTAAAGCTCCTTTCAATCATAGTACAGCTTCTCATTAAGGGAAAAATTATTATTAACATCCTCATTTTGCTTCCTCTTGTGAATTATTTGCATTCAAAAATGTGCACGTCATTTGTTTCAGGGTAAATGCAAATATGACAGCAGGATTTCTCACCAAGCTCCTTTTTATTATTAGCTCTTTTTATGCCCTCCATTTATTATTCCCTTATCATTTTCCACAATGTATTAAAATGTTATATTTTCTAAAATAATATTTTCTTTCATTTGGTAATTGTCTCAGTCCAGTCCACAGAAGTCTCCATCACAGTGCCTACTGTCTATAATTTGGAATAGTTTATCATAATTGTTCATTATTGCTTAGGGGAACCTTGGGCATTACCTATCACCATTACAGAGTCCCCTTTTCTCCCACCTACTACGTGACTATTTGAAGTGAAGTTCATGTGACAGAGGGAGAGGGCAGGGGCACTGGCAAAGCCTATGCTGTGACTACACACGGTAGACTCTCAGTTAGTGGCCTGAAGATAAATTCAGATGTTTTTCAGTTTTTTAAGCTTCAACATGTCTGCCAGAAGCAACAAGGCCAGCTCTGAAACATATTTCAAGATTATTTGAAGTAAAACAACAAAACAAAATAAAATAATACTCTGACTCATCTTCCTGACATTTTAAGAGGGATGACCTTGCATGCTGAAGATTAGTCAAAACATAGTGTATTCAGTTAGAACAAAATCAAGTTACCAGTGGCATACGCTCTGCCAGGGTTGTATTTGATAAACTGATTACAATTACTTCTCCTTCCCCTGGTCATATTAAAAGAATGGGAATAGATCTGACTAATAAAAGCAAACTAATAAAATCATTTGATCATCCTGATTCACCGCACTTCATTGTGCCAAGCTTCCCTGTTGACTCTCAAATGGTTATTGTCAAATCCTCAAGCATTTATTACACTCAGGATGACTTACATGTCCCTTTTTGCTGTCACTACATTGATGTCCATCATCACACCATCACCACCATCTATTTGCAGCAAAGCAGAGAAAACCATTCTGACTGTGATCTGTATGGACATGAACACGGGTTACACCAAATCCAGAGATGTATCTAAATACATGTAGAAAGAACACTTAATTGATATAATTTTTAATTTTCTTCCAGGTGAGTCCCTAAGATTTATCATAGGATCATTTACCAGCTTATAATTGAAAAACTGCTGCTGAGTTTGACTTACTGATGTTGAAAATTACCGAGAGGAGTAGAACCAATAAAGCAGTTACTAACAGGATGTATGCTAACAACAGATCATATCCTACTTATATCTTTCCTATGCCTTATTCCATCTTGCTTGCACAAATGTATGTGCCCATTTTGTACTCATGAGTGTCAGTATGAGTAATGTATGCAATTCTGAGTTCAAGTAGCGTAACTTACTGCCTGAGAATATTTTCCTTTTCTTAAAGTGGTTTCTGAGTTATGGTGGATTAGCTTTCTGCAATGGTTTGTGGGAGAGACTTAGGTTAACTTGAGCTTCATTGTGATACAGGGCCACAAAGAGCTGAAAAGTGCTGAAAAGGGCAGAAACACACAATACTCCTCTCTTGGTGGTGACCCATCTAGCCAAATTAAAAGCAGCATAAATGAACTCCAAAAATTGTTTTACCCATGTGAAATGAAGACAGACATGAATTTGGGGCGTGAGGGGAGGGAGATGGAGAATGGATGTGGCAGTGAATTCAAGATGCTTGCTGTTCCAAAGCATGTCAGATTGGAACAAAAGCCTCTGTTTGGACTTAGTACCTCTAGATCAAAAGCTGAGCCACAACCACAACACAGGTGAAAGAGGTCAACAAGATTCACTGGGGGCAAGGTCTATGACAAGGACAAGATACAAACTGCAGCTGGCAGAACACCTGCTTATATCACATACAGGCTAAGAATATATTATAGTCCCTTAGACCTATGAGACAAAATTCTGACCTACACATTTATTGGCTTTTCGCTACCTAAATATTTCCCCTGGACCAAATTTATAGAAGTATGAGATCTTGCATAGCTCCAGGCAGAAGCAGCAGCATGGACACTGACTCATCTTTGCTCAGGTCATATTCTTTACAATGCCAGTAGAAAGGACTGGCCATTAATTTTCTCTGGTATGATTTTACTTTTTCTCATTACATGCTTGACTTTTGTTCCAGACTAGTAGGCTATGGCTGCAGGCTGGGGAGAATGCACTTCAGTGAGATACACCTCATAAACAAGTGCAGCAAACTGCAGTGCCAAGGCTGTCTTGCTTGCAAGCGATGTACTAAAAATTAAATCCCCGCCCAGACAATAAGGACACTGACAGTGCTATGCGAGGTGCAATAGTCTCTTATAACCACCACAATGAGACATAGCCACAAAAGCACAATACACTTAGAAGCCCTAACCACCCAACAAGGTATTTCAGGAGGAAAAAAAAGAGGGGAAAAAAACCAAAACCAATTGCTAATTATTTCAGTCTCTGAAGGTATTTTTGTTTATGTACTTCACAATTTTTCACTTTTCAATCAGTCCAGCAATTCATCCAATAAAAAATTAAAAAAAAAATCAAGTTGTTCCAACGCCTTTCTAAAAAATGGAGGATGGTTCCCACTCATATGTGAAAAAACTGCTTCAGAATATTTTCTAGGAGAAAAATATCTCCTTCATCCAGCATGCAATTGTGTATATTCAGATTCACTTGTTTTCCTCTTTCTTTTATATGTATGCCATTCCACCTGCCATAGAAGTTGAAATGTCTATTAGAATATGGCAAAATACATATAAGAACACTAGGTCTGGTTCTTTTGTTAGTAGTCTTTACTGAAGATACACTCTGACACATGTGCAGGCTGAAAAGAGAAAGATAACCCTTTTAAGATATGAATTTCTCATTTCAATAAGA
This sequence comes from Chaetura pelagica, assembly GCF_000747805.2. NCBI lineage: Eukaryota > Metazoa > Chordata > Aves > Apodiformes > Apodidae > Chaetura > Chaetura pelagica. Next base: position 5,165,031 of record NW_009970724.1, read on the forward strand.
TAAGATGGGCATAGCATGATATAAAAGAGATACTGAAGCAGGTACCTCCTGATAGGTAACTATGTCTCAGCTTAGCACAGCTCATCTGAGACAGAGAGATGGAGGGCAGGGTGTCAATCCCTTTGAGCCCGTGTTTTTAGGAATAGGTTTATTGACAAAAAAACTGCTTGTTTTTATTTGGAAGTGCGAGGGAAGCATTGTATGTCAGAATGGAAAAAAGAGAGAGGAAATTAATGAAATAGAGAGCTAAGAGGATCGCCTGGAAAAGGAGGAAGGAGTCAGTTGAGCGCTTCTTTTTACATGATTATTATGCTAACCATACAAACAAACTCCAAATATTACTTCAATATTCAATCAGAAAATATTACTTCAATACTAAACAGATACAAATTGACATTTTAAAAGTACACTCCCAGGAGAATTTCTGAGGGTCTTGGGTTAGGATTTTCATTGTCTCTGCTGAAATAGAAATATTGATTTGACGCTATCAGGGACAATGAATTCCTTTTGTGGTATTTAATGATGACAGTCCAGGAAGCATTTGCTATAGGAGAATAAATAATTATAATAATGAACTCAATATTCTGCTTCTTCAGGAATAACTCATGGAGTTTGTGCAATAAAATCCAAAATACCATCAACAATTTTATTTATTTTTTTATTACATAACACCAGATAAACTGTGTTCCTAAAGATGTACTAAGAGTGAACATGAAAGTTTGTCAGGAGGGAAAGCTGGTCTTGTGTCACCTTTGAGCTGCCTACATTCTAAGTGTGTAAAAAGGGATATTTTTCAGTTTATCAGAACTACCTCACTGTAACTGCATTAAAACTGTAACTGCTCTATGCACCACATTCCCTTTTCAGTCCCCACATGCCTAGAAATTTTTTTTGTACCTTCTAAAACTTTTCTCTGGTCCCAATACGATGTCATATAATTATGCAAGTCCCAGCATTATGCTCAATAGGCCTAGAAGGAGCAGAGTGCTGAGTGTTTAGTTAGCAACAGACCTCACCTGTGGAGCTCAAAGAAACAGTGGCTGCTCCATATTTTGCAGCATAGTTTTACTTGGAGAACAAGGTTTTTCTTCTCACTTTTTCAGGCTGCTAGGCATTCTGGGAAAATGATTCTATGATTCTATGACATATGAATCCACATGGACCACTGCAGGGCTTTTTTGAGAGGAAAACTGTAAGGGAAATTACACAGTGTGTAGATCTCTGATCAGCTGAACCAAATTTACCAGGCTATTGTCACCTGTAAGCTAAATATAAGGAAAAAACAACAAGATACTGTCCAGTTTGGTTTACATATATGAGAGAAAGAATTTTCACAGATTCTGCATCTTGCTGCACAAATCAGACCCTGAAACTTTGTCTTGGAAGTCTCTTACACAAAAGCATTTATTTCAGCTTTCATATTAATGATTTTATCAGATGAAACTTTTACTTAGTCATATTTATATTAATTTTAGTAGCCAGCTTAGTGACTCAGCTTTCTAGGGGGCTATCTTCCTATCCTCTGCTTTCTTTCCTTTAAAAAATGGAAGCAATTATTTGTGTTTATGAGAGCAATGGGAACAGCAATGCACTAAAGACAAAAATATATTAAATTATCCACAGGAAAATTATAGAGAAGCTACAGCTGCAGTAAGTGTTCCCACTAACTACCCATTCACTGACCTCCTCCTTGAATTACTTACTTGAGTGAATGACACAGCAGAGAGACAATCTGAAAGATCCATTTGGCTATCACCCCACTGAAAATGTCAGCTGAGCTTATTTGGTGAGGAATTCTTTTCATGTTGATCAATTGCTGAAAAAACTAATACAGTAAAGGCTTAGCAAGCACCATCTACATAAATAAAAGCACAGATTTGCAATCTTTGCTGCATCATCCCTTAAATTGAGCTATAGAAAACTCATTGCACTGGGAAGAAACAGTTTACAAATGTACAAAAGTCCTAAAATCTTAACTAGAAAAAATGGTTTCAAGAACAGTTTTTGTCCCTAGTATTTAAATAAAACTGATAAAGCCAGAATTTATCCACATAAATTAGTTGGCTATTGTACAAATATTATTTCACATTTAAAAAAACCCATATATATAGTACAATGGGATGGTAGAAAATACAGATACACTATGTATTAGTTTTCAAAACCAAGATCTGACTTACAGAAGTGAAAGCACAGTATATTTAAGGGGGGAATGCTGTGACTGATTTGAATAAGACTTGCTGGTCTTCTCAATGTAGTTACCCTGCTGCTGTTGCTAAGGAACTTTTCTTTATTAGTTATATGATTTATATGTGGATGAATTCATCCAGCAAACATCTTTTGTACCTAGTAAAAATGAAATGTAAGAACCATTAGAATGTAGTTGGAAAGGTATTTTTTAGAAAAGACAGCAAGTTCAGTAGAACAGTTGTTCTAGCACTTATTAAAAGTTTCCAAAATGGTATTTCATCTTGTGTCCCTAATTACTGAACCACACTTCTTGTATCCTGACAGATAAACCTGTTAAAAATTCTTGAAGAGGCTGAAGAGAAATGATGTACCCAGCCCAAAGCACCTTCTGCCACATCTCTGACAACATTCAGCTCAAGGCACTCTGACCCCTCAGTTGATTATCTGTGCCTTGACAGTACTGTCTACAAAAAATGCCTGAAAATTAGCACTTCTGAATGGCTGTTTTGCATTCTTGAAGTACATTATTAGAATTCTTTTGTCAAAAGAAGTATGCTACATCATTGTATTCATAATAAATGCTCTTTGATTTGTATAACTTTGTGTTTGTAATACACCCAAACAAAGATCTCATTTGTTCTGCTGGCAAAAGCTAATCTGTACAAGGATTTTTTTTCATTATTTTCTGCAAAATTTGCCTTTCTGAGCCTAGAGATCGGGTTAGCTAAAAGCTTCACATTCATTATCTTTAAGGTACCATGTTAATGAAAGGATTTTAATCATTGACATTGCTGTGTGAATTATTATTACACAAACCCCTGCTGTTGAGTTAGACAAAATTAACCCAGTGTAAGGGGCATTAAAAAAAAAAAATCACTGCTAATTAGTAAGCTAACAGGAACAAAGAGAATGTATAACAAAGATGTTGAGAGGAAGACACTTAGTAAAAGCTGTAGCTTCCATTCTAACATTGATCTTTTTCTATGGAAATATTTTTCTGTTTGATTTGTTCCATTAAACTTGAACATTTTTATGTTTTGTAATTAGTTTTCTAAGCCTCAGTGTCTCACTTCTCTCGAACTGTGGAAATCTAAAGGCTCATAATAGAAAATGGAAGATATCTTAAAATGCTTTTAAATTATTTCCCCAGCGATCTATATCAAAGGCATAAAGTAATTCTCTGGATTATTCTGGGACATTATTTCCATATTCTCTGCTGTTCTCCATGAATTGCAGAATATTTTAACTAATCTAGCCAGGTTCCATTGGAATAAGCCCTTCATTTTAATGCATTGATACTATTGTCCAAGTTACAATTCCATATGGAGCAGATAAATGAAGCTATAGGTTTAAATCACTGCGTGGCTTCTCTTCTACACTCCTAGTCATGCTGGTTTCCAATGGGTAACACATCATGGTGCTGATGTAAGAGCCAAGGATGAGACGATCAAATCTCAGAGAAGTATTCATGCTGGGTGCCATTTGTTTATAATTGCTCTTTGTAAGTTACAGTTTCAGATAAAGCTCCCAAAATGGAATGAAGAGAAAATAATAATTAAGTCTGTTTCTCTTTTTGAGCCTGACAAAGGCTTAAAATTTTTTTAAATGTGTTTGTCCTTCCATTCACTATTCCACACATTAACCCCCCCTTCTCTCTTTTGTTCATCAGCCTTTTCAGCTTGATAATTAAGACTCAAAATATTTGCTGCTGTTGTTTTTTTTTCCAAGCCATCATTTGGTTTCTGTTGTAAATGCAGAACAGCAATCATCCTGTTCTCTTGTGTGCCAGTAATTTAGTATTTCAATAATCTTCAATTGTTGAAAGGTTTAAAACAAATCAAAACCTCTAGCAGTTTCCTTTTCTTTGTCGGCAAAAAATATGTGAACATAACATTTACAGTATATACTCTTATATTTTCCTTTCTTTCCTCCTTTTTTGTGATCCTTATGAGGGAATTAAAACACAGGACAATTGCTGAGCATAAAACAGAAGACGCACTTCAATAAAAAAAATATTTTTTTTTCACAGGGGCAGTTTTTACAACCAATATAATCATTTCAGCTCTGCTAGTGCTGGGTAATTCCGTTAACTCTTTTTTATCCAAGTTCAAGTTAAAAAAAGAAAGAGGCAATATCTAATATAGTTCTGCAAGGGGGACTACACTTCTGTTGTGTAGAAGTGTCCATGGAAGGATCTTACAGTATTTTAAAAACATTGGCTAACCGTGCCAAAAAACTCTAAGTCAAAATTATGTTAGTTCCACAACATGCAAAATGGGTCCAAGAAGGTTAATGACAAAACTGGGAACTAGATGTTAAGCCCCTCAGAACACGTTTTAGAGTAATTAAATTTATTTTATTTCCAGAATCCCTGGGCAATGTTCTTTTCTTGAAATTATCAAACTATAAGGAACTGCCCACGTCACTATTTCAGTGAGGACTGTGGGTGTTAATCAGACTCGTTATAAAAAATGGATTTAGATATCCAGTTTATACAGCACTGAAACTTTGCCAGTGATTGGCCTAGAGTGAAGGAAACTGGTGATAACTCCCAGAACAGAACCTACCCCACATCCCTCATTTCCAGTGTATTTTTTTTTTTTTTTTAATTTTTGTTGTTCAGTATTGATACACTAGGAATGAAATACATTTCTTCTGCATTACACAGATCCCTGTAACACAAATTTCAGAGCACAGAAAATCAACACAGAAAGTCATCCTAAAATTGTAGTATAATCCACAAATGATGTAGCTGAAAACCTAGAAAGGGCACTCAAGTTGCAGAAGAGAAAAAGTCTGAAGACTTCACTGACTGCTTTAGAAATGTTAACTGATTCATTAGTCCAGTAGAGAAATGACTGAAAGGCATAGAAGGCAGCTTCCAGTCTCTCATGCTGTGGCCCTTCCCAGTATCCATCAGCCACCTGTCTAGTCCTGGAAGTGAGGAACCTTCCAGGGAGTGGAAGGTAACAAAGCTACTCAGTAACGCATGCTCTCTCTGCAGTCAGTGTTGTGATAACAGCATCTACTCTTTGTTAGATTACATGCTCTCTCTTTAAAAATTAGTGCTATACAGATGTGGACAAAATTCCTTGGATAATTACACATAATTCACAAGCTTCCTTCCAACTTTTAGACTATCCTGGCAAAGACTTCTTATACATCTTTCCTAGCCACCAAAGTGAAAGGTTCCCTTTCACTCCTCACACTAAATCAGTCAGCTTAATGCTGACCTGTTGTGAATCTTGCAGTGGGAAAAACTCTGGATAGCTTTAACTGTAACAACCTCTACTTATGTATCATTCATATGCTGTGTTTGACTAAACGTGCATTGAAAATAAACAATTTCATCAAAGGAAAGAAGCTGAATTAATTTTTCAGATGTCCACAGCAAATCTCTGTTGTCTATTGAATGTCATGTTTTTACTGATGATAGATAACTATGTATTTATGAAAATTAGATACAAGTCTATCTATATGGGTTTGGTTTCACATATACATAAATGTGTATGAGCATTTGCCTGTAAGAATTGCATAGAAAAACTGATTAGAAAAATAAGACTATCAACCCTGGTCTATTTGTGCTTTTCAGTTTCATATGCTACACAATTATTTGCTCAGATTTCATACTGATGTCAATACAAGGAATGAATGCATGATATACAATATAAATTTGTTATTTATAGCAGAGAGTTTTGTTTTCTTCTTTGTAAATATTATTTAAGCTAACCACTAGAATCTGAAAATACAGAGGTCCTGACAATACTCTCTTTGAACAAGTGTTTCATATGGTTAAAATGTTGTAGCTGTTTCTTTAAAGAACTTATGTATATGTTTCCATATTAGCATGATTTCAGTCTGTTGTTGAATAGGGTTGAAATTCCAGTGTCATCTTTTTTAGATACATCCTGAGTATTCTAATGGTTAAAAAAAAATGAATTTTACACCATTTCATTATGTCTGATAGAAAAGATTTACAAAAGTTTTTGAAGTTTCATCTTTGTTCTGCTGCAGTACAAAGCAGTTATCAGGCCCCATTGTGAACACTGGAAAAAATACAGCCTGGCTGACAAATTGGTACTATTTGGTGCTAATATTACTAATTCAACATTTGAAAGGGCTGCTCACTGGGGAAAAAGAACATGTTCTCTAAGTCACAGGATAAACTAGGGAGATAGTTAATGGGTGTTGGCTGCGCTGTACATATTGTGCACAATGCTGTTCACATTGCAGCTGACTGACTGCCAATAGATGTGGAAGTAATTGTCAACAAGATTTATTGTTACTTTCACATTTATACAGTTAGAGATGAAGGGTTGAAAGAGTTTTGTGACATTCAGTGCTGACTTCTACTGAACCATAGCAACGCTTACTGATTATCACTAAGGCATGTTACTGAAAGAATTTTGCATCTTTGGAGGCCTTAAAAGTCATTCTTTCTCATCAGAGAAAAATCCCCACAATCCCCAGTAATTTTTTTTCTGAGATCAATACCCGAGCTTTAACTTCAGTTCTAGCTCACAAAGCAGCAATTTTTTAGTATACAACTGGACCTATAAACCTCAAACTTTTTAAACAACAGAATTATGGTACTCAAGGTAATTAAAAAGTAACCACTAGAGAGAAGGAGATGTTTTTTTACTTGAAATTAAGGGGTTTAAGTGGAAGGGGGAAGACAGTGGATCATCTCTGCAAAGTAAAGACTTTAACTCACCAGTTTGAAAGAGCACAACACATTTGTTATATAAATGTATAAATTCCAGAGGCATGAATTTCAATGAATGTTTTTTCAGCTTCTGTTCCTGTCGTTTACGCTTCTAGAGAATATTTTTAACCTAGCCTCACGAAGGCAAAACTGTTCGATTTGCATATAATTTTGTATACATATACTAACTTTAAAAGGATAGATTTATTTTATCAAAAGTTACAGCAGTTAATCAGAAACAAAACCTCAGTATCTCAGGCATATTTTTGTCCATCCAGATAGAGTAAAAAGTTTTATTTCTAAGAGTCTTAAGAACATCCTGCTTGAATCTCTGGTGGGTTTATTTCTCTCTGTCAGATGGAAATCAGCTGAGGTAAACTTGGTCACACTTTTTGCTGTAGAAGACCTCTCTAGCTCTGATGTTTTCTTAACTAATAGCTCAAGACATGAGACAGACTGACAAGCAATAGGGACCCAGATCTTTTAAAACAAAAACGCCTGCAAAGACAATGATGTTGAAGAGAGAGAGGAACTACTATCAGAGGACTTACCCAGTGCTGCTGGATGTCACTGCCATCTGTATCAAGATCTCTGAAAGCAAACAGGAAAGATACTTAGGCCAAGTTATGATATGTGACAAATGCTCTTATGGCACTACACAAATACATGTGTGTAGCTACCCCATGTATGATGAAGATAATGAACTACTCGGTCACTGATGTGGACACCTACTTGTTCGTTTAGCAGGATATTTTGCCAGCTTGTCTGCATATAATTAGCACTATTGAAGTCTCAATTCCTATCTCATAGATGGTACTGATAAAATTCTTTTTTTTTTTAATTATACTTTAAAAGTCCAATGTACCAAAAGGCAGCAAGTATGATTAAAAGAAGCACATTTCTGTGTGCCTGGAGTTCTATACTCACCTATTAGGAAGCATGGCCCTAATTTCAAAAACAGACATGCAAACACATGCCAGCCAATCAGCTGATCAAAGTCTCTGAGTTCATTTGTTTGCTGCCAAGCAGGGTACAGCTTATTGTAAACATACAAAATAAAAAGTTATCTCCTCCCAAAAGTTGATCTTGTTTTCCAGTTTCAGGTGGCATTTCCCAGTACTGTTGCAGTTGTTCAGAGAATTATCTTGGTAATGAAGGACATCTGGATAATGAACAAAAAAAAGGATCTGAAGAAAACAGGATGGAAAAAAATAAAACAATTTTGGATTGGAATTACTCTAAAATGTCCTAACAAGTAATAGAAAAAACAGACATTTCAGATCACCAACCTTTTTATCTCATTATTAATAACAGGGAAATAACATTTTTTTGCAAGTACACATCTTTAACTGTAATGGTAATTTAAAAAATATCTATTTTACGACTAAAAAGAAAATTGAAAGTTTAAAACAATCTTCCAAAAATTAAGAAAACACTGTTACAAGATGAAATATTGGAAGGAGTTTGTGCACATCCTTGTGAAAGTAATGAATTGCAGCCTCAGTGTTGCATGTTCTGTCAATTAGATTTGGCATAAAGGTGAAAATATTTTATAGAATGTCTTGGGCTGGAAGGCACCTCTGAAAGTCATCTAGTCCAACCCCCCTACAATAAGCAGGGACATCTCACACTAGAACAGGTTGTTCAGAGCCCCGTCAAGCCTGACCTTGAATGTCTCCAGGGATGGGGCACCCACCACCTCTCTAGGCAACCTATTACAGTGACCCACCACCCTCATAGGAAAGAACTTTTTCCTAATGTCCAACCTTAATCTGCCTTTCTCTACCTTAAAATCATTACCCCTTGTCCTTTCATTACAAGCCCTAGTGAACAGGTCTTCCACAGCCTTATTATAGGCTCCTTTCAGGTATGGGAAGGTCGCTAAAAGGCCCCCCCGGAGTGTTCTCTTATTCAGGCTGAACAAGCCCAACTCCCTCAGCCTGCGTTCATAAGAGAGGTGCTCCAGCCTTCAAAGTTCTAGGGAGTCAAAATCCCGTATCCTTGAGCACTACTGTGAGCTAACTGTGAAAAACATAACAGTCTGAAAAATAAGTTAATTTGTTGGACCATTAAAGTTAATTTGTGTGAGTAAAGATACAATCAGCCAATTTACAAAGTCAGGTAAGTAAACAAGTGATTTAGAAGACAAAAATAACCATGTGATTATAGAACAAAAATATTTACCATTACTTTTTTTTTTTTAAGATAGCATTACAGGTGTCTCTCATCATGCCGTGTAACGGAAGAGCTATTTTAATTACGAAGAATCAGTGCAGCATATACCACTATTTGGCAGCTGAATGGCATTAATGCTGAATAATGCAGAAAGTTTCTAGAGATAACATCTTCATTAGCAGGACTATGATGTCCTACACTGGCTTGTTTTTAGGTCCACTAGACTGAAAAACAAATATTATAGATTAAACCTTCAAACATGACGAACAATTTTGTTCCATGTTTGCTGCAGAGAAAAGAAAAATATTGAGGTATAAAAAGATAATCAGATGACTGATGCAGACAGTCATTGGTGCTCTGTTTCCCTTTCTCCCAAGCATGTCTGAGGCACTCAGCTGCCTGACATCAGCCCCTCGCCCCCTGCTCACCTTCCCTTTTTATGTGTCAGTAAAAACCTAGTACAGATAAATTAAGGTAGTTCAGAGCGTATCCCTGGGTTTCATCATCTCCTCACTTACCAGCCATAGGACAGATTACAATTTCACAGATGCTAGGAGAGGAGATATTACAGCAAAGTAGTAGTGCCACTACAGATAAGGTTAAAATGGCACTTCCATTATAAACACCTATTTTCACTGGCTTATAACTTCAGGCTACAAATTTCTCTCAGGCTGAAACCTGGCATATTTGGGCTCAGCTTGGTAATGGCTTTCCCTGTCTCCTCATGCCATTTTGATTAGGTGTTTGCGATACGAGAATGCAAACGTCTTTTCAAATGGCAATGAGATATTTTTCTTTCTTGAAAAGGCCTGGAGGGCAGGATGTTCCTGTCATTCTAACATACATTCTGCTGTCAGCTGTTTCCCCAGAAAGATAATTTTTAAAGTGATAAAATTCACATAATTGTTCCCTAAAAACATTCAGGACAGCTGGGGGGAACAATCCCTGGCAGTCTGCTCTGAAGGACATGCTGTGTCCCTCTGGGTGTCCAGAGCTTGCAGCACTCGCCAAGGCCACACGGTCCAGGCTGGTCTGTGCTCAGGGCTGTGCTGAAAGCCACCCTGAGCAGAACTGCACTTCAGGGAGCTCAACATATTGACATAAACTTCCATCTTTTGGAATGAGGAGAAAACAAGCATCATTATATAGCACACAAATATCATTATTTTAATGAGGCTGTAATTCTAATTGTCTAATTATTTTGAATTATACCTCATTATTAAAATCCTCTTTTTTCATTCTGATCTTTAATGAAGGATGTAATGAAATCCCTAAATACAGTACTGTTTTTTTGTTTTGTTTTGTTTTGTTTTGTTTTGTTTTGTTTTTTTCTGTGGCCTTCCCCCCTCATAAAGTTCAGAATTTTTGCCAAAGACCATAATTATTCATCTATACAAAACAATAAAGTACAGAGACCTACCTGCATGTTTGTCTACCTGCCTGGCTCCCTCCGTGGCAGTATCTATTTCACCAGCTATTAAAACAAATAAACAACTGTAATAAACCTGTTAAATGAGAGTAATTTTGCATTACTTTTCCTTTATCTTTCTCATGTATCAAGATATGTACTAAATTATTCTATCACAAGAAATGCATAACCCTTCTGTGCTTTCAGTAAGTTGAGAGGATGCTTTACCAATCACAGTATATTTTTAAAGAGTCAGACTCACAGTGGAAAGAGTAGAAGAGGAAACATAATGGGGACAGGAAGGGGAGAGAAAAAAGGCAGATTGAATTTGGAGAGGGAATATAAAAACATTTTAACATCAGCTATTCTTGTTATTTTAATTTTTCAAAATGTATTTCTGATTACCCTCATCAATTTAATTTTTTGCCAGTATATCTCATGCATACTGTAACTCCTCTGTAGTCCTGGAACATGTGTGGTATGTACTGGTATGTAAACCTGCTGTCTACATTCCTTGGGACACTGGGCCCAGACACACTGAGGGGAGGAAGCAACAGTGGTGATATTATGTTAACTAAATCTCCCTGAAGTCCATGGGGGCACCATATTGATATTTATTTTAGACAGAAGACCTTCACATGTGGCAGATATGGATAGCAGCATGAAGCACATGGAAGGAGATAGCATACTTCATATTCTGGTCACTTGGACTTGAAACACGTGGCAGGACTGGAAGAGGCCAAAGGACAAAAACATTAAAAACCAAACTGTTGTTGTTTTTTTTTGAAAGAGATACAGAAAAAAAGGAGATTATAAAAATTTAACAATAATGGCAGAGCAAGAAAATTAGGAAATATTACATGGGACATACATATCCAAAAAAAAACACCCACTGTAACAATTATTTAAGTGTATGTGTACGCTGTGCTACAAGAGTACCCCAGCAAGAACTGCCTCATACCAGAGTAATACCCACACTAGCTTTAAACTAGCCAGCCTAGGTACTGCCAGCAGTCAGCTACAGCAGCACAGAGCTCAGCAGGAGCTAATTTACCCAGCTTCTCAGCAAAGTAAATTGGCTGTGCTGAGCTCAGCGCTGCCTTGGTTAGATTGCTACTGGTGTCTGAATGTAAATCTAGCTCAGGTTTCTCTGCATTGCACGACAGGCACTTGAGTGATTGCGGGGTAACCCTACCAAAAGACTTGTGGAAAGAAAGTTTTTAGATAAATTCTACACGTATGGAACTCCTAAATAATATTAGTATGTTAATAGGATAGTGCCATAAGGCTTTTCTCCCAAAATATTAAATACAAAGACAGTAGGAATATTCACCCCTGCATTACAGAGAATGAAGTAATTGCAGAGGCTACAAGGAAGAAACAGTATTATGCTGCAGGGCATAAACCCCAATTTAATTTAAAGCTCCCTATAAACTGCTGGTTCAGGTAATCCTGTGTGGTGCATTTTATTAATCCTAAATGGATATCCTGATTAAAAGTACCTTTCCGGTGATTGTTTTAGAAGAATCTTCGCAGTAGATGTAAGCCATCATTATAAGCACTGTTTAAAAGCCTGAGTCCAATCTATTGCAAGGAACAAATTATTTATTTATTTACTAGCAAAAAATCCCAACCAACCCAAACCAAAACACCCTGACTTAGGAATGTTTAGCATTTAGTTCTAAATTCTGACTCACAAATATATCTATCACATCTATCACAGATGTTACCTCACTAGTGAATACATTTATCTGTTTTGGTTACGTCAGATGACTGTACGTCATACAAAAATATTCCCTGAACCTTGGCCATGGTTCAGTGAGATAGCAAAAATACTTTCAAATTAGGCATGGGCTGGGGATAATTGTTAGTGATTGAGGGTCAATGGGTAAGAATGGGGAAAAACTCCATGTAATGGTAGGTGATGGTATTTGGAAGTGCTGGGTACACTGACACAGTATCACTCTATCAGACTTCGTAAATGAAAGGCAAATTAAATTACGTTAAATATATGGTTATTTAACAACAGTCAACCAAATATTTCCATGTTGGATAGCAAATAAGGCTTGTATTTAACCAAAGCTTAGTGCATTCCAATTTTAATAGCAATGCAGTTTGTTTTTATAGGAAGATCTAAACAGCACTTTATGTTGACATTTCTATTGCGTATTTAATAAACGCATATCAAATATACATGGCAAATAAATACTGTGTCCCACGTAAGCCTTTCCTGCACACTATCTTTTCTGCTTTGAAATACATTTGTTCTCATAAAAATGCGTATCACAACGATGTAACTAAATCTTATTTCAGTTTTTTTTCCAGACAAGAATTAGAACTCTAGATCACTCTAAGTACTGCTGTACTGCTGTTATAAAATGCAACTCTGAACTTTACCTCAGCCTCCCTCTAAGAAGTCAGTCTGCTGAGAAAGTACTCTTCTGGCAGACCTGTAATACTTAGGAGCCTAAAATGTTTCTTCAAATAACTGTTTAACTATATATTGTGATTTATACTATATAAAGAACAAATTAATATATATGTCTATTGCACATACCTTCTGGCTACTTGCAAATAAGTCTAGGGTTATGATAATTGTTTTCATTTAAATTTCAAATTATGTATTTATCATTTGAGTGTCCTGCTTAGCTTCAACAAAGAGCAGGCAAATCCTTTCTCTCTGCAAATATATAAATGTAAAGACAGTAATTGCTATTTTTTTCTTTCTTCTTTTTTTTTTTTAATTATTCACAAAGTCTTTTCAAACAACATTTCAGATTTTTTTAAAGGAAACACAAACTTGTTATTTGTTTGGTACCTTCAACTCTAGAAATAACAAATAGATTCCTTTCTCAATAGATTCTGAAATGAAGGCCTATTTCTGCACACCTTTAGGTTCTGGTATTTTAAAAAGCAGCTTTAATGCTAGTCTGCCTAGTAATTCACTATGGCATGTCTTTATATACCACTGACAGTAATACAGCTCATTTTGGGTGATTAACTTAACCCTCAGTACTGCAAGTGCCTTGCTACATTAACATATCTTTCAAGGAATAGTTGCAATGTGAGAAAATTGCCTGTAGGATTATTTGCAACTAGGAACCTGTGAAATGTAAAATAAAATTGAAGACTATAAAGTAAAACATCAAAGCTACCTAAAATATTAATAGCCAGAACTCCAAAAAGTAATTTAGAAGAATTGCATGGGGGAGTGAAAATTACTAATTTAAATCAGATAGCTTTGGCAAAATAAAGTCAGAAGTTTAGAACAAACAATAGATAATACAAATTCATTGTATACACAATACAAAAAGAATGCAAGTGGCACAAGCAGCTTTAGTAGCTGAAGAAGGCTGGGACAGAAATGCCTGACTAAGCAAGCAACTAGATTTGTACAAACAAAACAACAAAGTTGAATTATATTGAATTTAGGCTACTGGAGAGAAAGAAAAACAAGTACTCTTTAATCCATCCAGTTTTCTGTTACATTTTCATTCTAATTGAATACAGGCAGAATTTGTGGGCAGAAATATTTTCTTGTTAATTGATGCATTTGGAGCTGAGAGCCATTGTCATGCTGTTCCAAATCATGTTTTCACCTGTTCTCTGTGGGGCAAGCCATGTTGGAAGTTTCACTCGGGTTTCTGTGGCAGATTACAAGCTTTAAAGCTAATATTGTGAAACCTGTTTCCCTTTTGATATGCACTTTTCCTTTTAATAAATTCCAGAACAAAGAAATAAACTCAGATGAATCATAAAGGCACAGAATATAGAAAAAAGTCTTTAGTCTTGAATCTAGCCATGATTCTGCATGATGTGTAGCAGAGCTTCAAGTTGGATTCATATTTAATCTTCTTACTGAACCATTGCCCCAAAGAAGTTCTTCTATACTTAGGTCACTTACTGCTCGGAGCACTAGGGCTGGGCCAAGAGCATATGCAGGAGCAAACGTTTAGTGCGACACTGAGGCTGCCCATCATCCAGGGCTGCCCAGCCTCCTCTCTCACATTTTGCTTGGAATTACCAGAAGAGGACCTAAAGGCCTGTATGAAATCCATGGTACATGGATGAAAGGAGGATGACTTAATGACTGAAGAGGTCTTTAAAAATCTCTAATAACTGTGATCATGTTATTTCAAGAGACATTTATACTCTATAGTACAATGTGATAAAAACTGAACTTGTTTGGGAAGTTCAGGCACCTAAAAATGTAAAGAATTCTACAAGATGCTTCTGAAGCAAGAAAATTTTTCTATATTAAATACTCCAGACTAAATTCTGTAATTCCTGATACTGATTTTTTTGACCTGTGATTAATGTAACTCAAGACACTATATATAATCATGTTCATTTATAAATGTATTATAATATGATGTGGATAAAAGGATCACAAAAGGAGGGTTGATACTACACTTCTGGCTTATATTTAGAAGTCAGAGAAGGAAGCTTTTTCAAACTGATATATCCAGCCAAGCAGCAAGTTTGGGGTTTTTTGTTTGGTTGGTTGGGGTTTTTTGTTGCTTTGGTTTGGTTTTTTCTTTCTTTTACTTTACATTTAATACCAGAACTTTAGAGGGAGAACTATGCTTCTCTCAGCTGTGAAATACTGTGCCTTGGCAGTGGATCCATGATTCTGAGGCTGGTGGCCACACAGATGCCAGGACTATCTTGAGTAGACTCATGCAGTCCTTTCAGCAGCTGAAATGCTTCTGAAATGCTTCTGTGTACTGATTTTTTCACCCTTTCTTTGTGGGTAATGCTTTTTGTGAGGCTGCCTGGGCTAGACTGCTCTCACCTGAGCTGGAGGCCTGACTGTTCCAAGCACTTGATACCCACATACCCACTGACAGTGGTGGAAAGATGAGTGTTCTGAAAATTTAGGTCATCAGCTTTGAAAGCAGATGCAATACTTATATTGGTACATTACTTTTTCACCAGCTGGGGTAGCTGGCACAAAAAAGGCTTATAACTTGGAAGGATTTTGTTTTGTTTTCTAAGTATTTCCATTCTATTCAGGACCATACAACTCTAGTGACTGTAAGTGTTTGTTACTGAAGTACATGACACTTCTATAAGAATTTGCAGTCACTTGACTTCTGTGCATGTGTGTTGATAACAGTACTATTTATTACAGAAGCCTAAAGTGTCCCTTTGAAAAGAAATTGCCAAACATAATATTTCTCTTTGTACAAAAATATCCTGTAAAAAGATTATTTTCATGAATAGCAGCACTTCAATTTGTATGTCTGTTTGCAATTTCTAAAGATGCTTTTTAGATAGATTTCATTTCTATGAGGATTTGATAAGAAAACTCTGAGGAAATAATAAACAGATTCTATTTATAATGGACTTGCTCACTAGCACTCAGAAAAGGCTATTATGCATGAAGTCTGTTTCTTTGAACTGATCTTCACTGGGATAAAACTATTATCATAGGATCTTGTTCAGTCCTTAAGTATGCAGGGACTTGATTCTGTCTGGACCAAGATCTAAGGAGGAGAACTCAATGTTTCTTGGAACAGTAAGTGTTCCACTAAAAGGTTTTTTTAAAGTCCTTTAAAAAATAAAACACAAAAATTAAACTTGGGGAGATCTCATAATGTTGCACCTAGACTGTCAGACTGGTTTCTTATCTGGTAGTATTCACATCCAACTAATTTATCAAGAAGGAGGAGCTGACATGCCTACTTTTCTCAGATTTCCCTTTGTCCTTAGAATTTATATACTGACACATGGTGAAAAGTTCAGGGGGGTGATTTTCACGATTACAGGAAGGCCAAGGTTCCACAAATAACACCTTAAAATGTTTGAATGAGAAAATTGGTGATTTGCACATACAAATATTTAGATATCACCTTTCCGGGGATGGAGGTCAGGTTGTCTGGTCTATGGTTACCCAGGTCCTCCTTCTTACACTTTTTGAAGATTGGAGTGACATTTGCTTTCCCCCAGTCCTCAGGCACCTCTCCTATTCCCCATGATTTACCAAAGATGATGGTGAGTGGCCTAGCAATGACTTCCTTCAACTCCCTTGGCACTCATGGGTGCATCCCATCAGGACCCATGCATTTATGGATGTCCATACTGCTTAATTGATCCCTAACCCAGTCCTCAACCAAAGCAAATTTCCACTCAAACATCAAAACCATTGTCTGTTCATTTGAAGAGCTGATTTATCTTATCAGGTTCCTACAAGATTAAAGACAATGAAAGGTCTGTTGTAGGCAGAACTTCGTTTGTCTGTATTGTAGAGACCAGTGTAACTAGTTTAGACCAAAAATAAATTTGTTTCTCTGCTCAAGGACCATGAGAAGTTATCTAAATATATTTTGAACACCTACGGCAGGATAAAGTGAGGCAATGGTGGTGAAGAATAATCCTGGATTGCAGCGGCCTTTCCCATAGTAAGCAGCTGTGAGTAATATTTAAAGCTTCAAGCATCAAGAAGTCTCCAGTGCATCAAACATTACTTCTTAAATCTTCCTGCCCCACACATCTGTTACCATCAGATCTGGCTGTCTGGGACAGACTCAGGAAAGAGCATTGAAAAAAATGATATAAACATATTCAAATAGTTCTCTCCAAAAATTACAAAGGAAATGTAGTTCAGTGGTGTAAAGAGTAAAAAATAAAAGCTTGAGATTAAGAGCTGTTTTTTTTACCACTGCAATTTTTGGAAGAAAATAAAAAGTATAAAACACTTTACAATTATTTTAATGGATACATCATGTTTCACAGCATTGGAATTACAAAGGTGTAATTTGTTGTATTTATAACCTCTATCCTCATTTGCAGTGAATATCTTACACATTTTCTTTAAAGAGATTTCACTTGGAATACTTACCTACTGTGCATTTCGCTCTTATTTATTATTATTACATATTTTATTCTATTCTTTCTAAGAAAATAAATGGCAAAAGGTGAACTCATTATACAGGATCTCATAAAATTCTCACATTTCTTGGAAAAAAATGATTTATGCTAAAATTGGTACTGACAAGCACTTTTTTAATTGCTAGTAATTTATACACAAAGAATACAGTAGTTATTATCAGTGATATTGCTGCTGAGGCTATAGTAATCTTCTCTGTATCAAAAGTCCTTGCCTTTATTTTGTTCTCTAGAGGATATGGCTTGATTAGGGCAGTCCCATTGTTTCATCTGAAATCTTAGCAGATTAATACTTTCATCAGGGCATCAATTTGTCCCACTTTTCTTTTTACTGCTCTGTGTGAGTGACACAGCCAAAGGAATGCACCTCTTTAAACTGTCATTGAGTTTAACTCCTCCTCTGCAATTATACTGGCATGCATAATACATCATAACAAATTGGATTTTGCAAAGAAGCAACAACAGAAATTATATTTGCTTGTGGCATAAGATAGAGGCTGTTGTAATAGGGGAAGGAGGGGGTGAGTAACAGATAAAGAAATCTAATGAATTAAAACCACTTACAGAAAACAGCAGTTGTCTTCTATTCTGTCAAGGTTTCTTCCTCTTTAGCATAAAGACCAATTGCAAAAGCAAAACAAACAAAAAAAAAAGGAAATACTAAAAAAAAAATAAAATCATTAAATAGCTTCTCAATTTGCAAAAGCTTTACAAAATTGTACAGTGTGTTGTTTTTGCAGTAACTGCCTTACTTCAAGGAAAGCTTTTTGTTTGAACAAAAATTTTAGACACAATCGGTTGAAAAATCCTACATTAAATAAGACGGTATCTTTACCAGATCTCTTGGCTGGAATAAGGAACTTCCATTCTTCTTTGATGAGTAAAAGCCCTTTCACCATTTAACAAAAACTCTGTGATGGTTTTCCAAGTCTCTCTATGTCTAGCAGACTCAGTGATTGATTATCCTCCTCCATGCATCCGACTGCAAGAGTTACTGAAGAGAAGGGGTAACCAAGAAAATCCTTCAAGTAGCTGACAAGAGCCAACAACCTATCCCCAGTGTGCATGGGACTTCAAGACAGCAACCAGATCAGTTATCTTCTCCAGATCCCTCAAAAAAGGCAAAATACACATTTGGCAGAACATCAACAAAAATCTTTTGGTTTATAAAAGAATTGAGATGAAACAGAGGAATATTTCCAGTGGAACACTGAAACCATTCTAATGTTTTAACTCAGATTGTTTGTTTTTTAAGATACCTTGCAAAATTTAAATGTGTTTTTGCCATGTAATTCCCATGCAGTGGCTTCAAATGTTGCAGCTGTAAGTCATCTAGATAAAAGGAGAATCAATGATAAAGTGATATAAGGTGTGAGTTTAGACAGTGAACATTTCAAAATACTCATGTTAGAACTCTGCGGAACATCTTTATAGACAAAGGATTCATTCTTATCTCCTCTAAAACGGTATCCTACTAACTTTTATGCTAATGATGTATGATAGCTCCAGGACCATTGTAAAGCCTCACAACGTGAAAGCATTGTAATGCCAGTTGTGAGGAGAGTAGAAATCAGCAGCAAGATGACAATTTCTAAACTGTTCTTAAAATAATCAGGTACTTTCCTTCCTATAATTGAGCCAAGTTGTTCCTTCTCAATTAGACTGGCAGAAATTCATTCTCAATGAGACCAGAAGGTGGATATATAGTTATTTTCAATAGCATTAGTGTATTTCACAGGAACAGAAATTAATTAACTGGGAAACAGGAAAGCCTTATGCAAACACACAGGTTTGGCTGCCAATTATTTTGGTTGCCTTGGCAGACTGCTTTCTGAGATGCAACTACTGCCAAAGTTGAGAAGCGTGGTAGCTTTGTAGTACATGCTGTGTTCACCTACTATTCTGATTAAGATAAGACATTTGGTTGGTTACACAATTATTTTATTACTGGCCATTTTCAAGAAGTGCCCTTCAGCCACTGCTTTTCCCACGCTAGCACTGCTGAAAAAAACCTTTTGGATTTCACAGTGATTAAAATGAGTATCTTCTGAGAATTATTAAAGAGCAGACTCTAAGCACATTTCTGTAGTTTATTTATCTTCCCGCCACTAGTCTTTGTTGCAGTAAAATGGCATTTTCTATAATAATCTTTGGCTTGCACATTTAATACTGATTATGTAACTGTACTGTTCCACAGATAATTGTGGGAGTTGTCGATTAAATTCTTATTCATGTTCAAGCATGAGTCTGTTCTTACTTCCTTACACACATGCATGAAAGAAGTCTGTCTCTTGTAAACTGTAGTTTGCTCGATATATGCAGTTTTCATAGTTTATCAGGTATTATTATTCTGAAGACTTTCATTCTCTTCATATTTTTTTCTGCAATGCGGTACTGCATAAGCATGTACTCTATATTCAGTTTTTTCAGACCATATTAAACTTGATTTTTTAAACTTTAAAAAATAGTAATGAAAATCTCCCAATGGATTGTATCCAAAGATCATAAACATACCTGTGTCTGGGTGAGAGGATTTTCAATAATTTTTCCCTTCTATTGAAGTTAGAGAGCATATTTCCTGGCACTATTGCTTCTTAACAATAAGAAATTCACTTCTAAGAGTAGGGCAAGCAAAATACTGGCACCTTAACAGCTAGTGCTGTCCACTATGTAATAGGAAATTTCCTGCAGAAAGAAATGTGCTGAGGTTGATCTAACTTTTTATGATTTTATGATAATTGGTGTGCAAAAAATATGGGATCACAGGTAATTATACCAGTTAAAACAATATTTTTTTATGTTTTTAACATTCCATTGCATTACGTGTGATCCCAAACAGTACAATACTAGGTAGCTCAGAGAATAAAAGGATCAGTCCTTTCTCTTTGTCCAAACTGAACAGAAGTTGACTAGCAGCAATAGGGGGCAAAAACCAAATTGCATTTAGAAAATTTTATCAATTTAATAATTTAGTGTATAATTAACAACACAGGAAATTCGATAAATTCTATTTATGAGTTTTGGCCTACTGTATCCTAAATGCAATAAGAACCTGCTCCTTAAATCTATGGAAATTTTGCAGTTCATCTCAATGAATCCTAAGATTTGCACAGGAGATTTTGTAACGATAATACACACACTGATCTGGAGTAGCAGATACTTCGGCTTTGCCTGAAAATTAAAGGTTGGGAAAGAAAGGGTATAATGCTTTGGCAGCCTGATTCACAGGCTACGTTATTCTGCCCAGAGGTTAAGTGCCCTATGACTGCAAAAAAAGCTTTAGCTGTTTTCTTGTAAAATGCAACCTATGATACAGACATTTAATGGTCTCTGCAGCTGGTAAAGAGTTAGTCTCAGAGGGCTACGAGGTTCAGTAACTTCCTTAACTTTTGCATTCTTAATGGACATCCCCAATGAAGCTAGAAATTGTGTAAAATCAGGCTTTAAAAAAATACCCAGTACTGTCAATTTCTATCCAGATGAGCTGTACCAGGAAAGCAGCTTATATAATTAGATCCATGGTTTATTCTCATTTTTTAAACTTACAAGATGCCCTTGAAATTCTGCAATACCATATTCAGACATTTGTTTTGAAATAGATAAGTCAGTAATGGCAAGGACTTGACTCACACATCACCTTGTTACACTCAAAAATAACAGCCACTGAAAAGCCTTCCCAAATTCCACAGGCTGCTCTGCTCAGAGCTACTGAACAAGGGTATACCTTCAGTCCTGGCATTTCATCACATCCTACATTATAAGACTTCTGTCTTTAGCCTGTATCTTTCCTAGCTTAAGAAAAGCAGAAAAAATCCCAACCATAGGACATTCCTGACTGATGTAATCAATATGTTGTTACAAGGACCATCCTCATAGTCTAGCTATGAAACATTCAAGAAGTGCAATGGTAGTAGGGCTGATGGGCCAAAGAGACTAAGGAACCAGACTATACACTGGGGAGTGGCAGAGCTGCAGGTGAGTGGTTAAAAGAGAGAAATCCCTCTGGTTTCTGATATGAGATTTCATGCCAGTCATCAATATAAACTGAGACTGTTCTCCTCCTCCTTCAAATATGCTATAACTTCCCAGGCCTTACTGATAAAACCACCCTGCATATATCCAATTCAATTTGAGTCTAATTTATCCATATACCTCATATATACTCCATATATACCTCAAAAGGGTCAAAACCAAGATGGACAAACATTAACTATAAATTAATTAAGGAACTGCTAATATTCTAGACCTGAAACAAGCTAGAGTAAAACTGGACCATGAAACTGAAACTGCTTAGAAATGGTGATGAATCTTCAACTGTAATTAAATAGGTGGGAAATATTCACCCTTATTGTACAAATGCATTCAATGGTTTCTCAGAAGACATCTTTGGAATCTTCTGAAAGAGAAGACCAGGCTACATGGATTTCAGTCCTTCTCAAACAGTAGTAATGAAAAGTTTTACTTCATTTATTGGTGGGATCCCACAAAGAATTAATTATCTCCAGTCTTTTTGTATATTGCTCTCCATCACCAAGATGAATTTGTCAGATTATTTAGACTTCTATGTCAGTAAAACAATGATGATACTCAGATCTTCCTATTTTTTACATCTCCAGCATACAAAGTGATTAGATAAGGTCAGTTCATTTATAAAAATACCTGGCTACATTTGAATCTACAGGAGATGGGATGCTGATGGGCATAGGAAGGCATTACAAAGAATATGAAGGAAGGTGCATTCTCTGATTGAAAATGTTTGGCCCCAAATTAGCCAGTTCACTACACAGTTTTAGGGTATTCAAATTCCTTGATGCAGCTAAGTGACATAGCACTATCTATAACCAGCAGTTATTACTATCACTGCTCACTACAAAGCTTCGTCCCAGCTTGGCAGATGAAGTCCAGCCTTTGGTTATTTACATGTGTCACCCCTCAGCTGGATTACAGCCATGTAGTTCCTGGGCATGAAGCCATCACTCCTTAGGAAACTCCAATTAGTACAACATGCTGTAATACACAAAATGCCTTGAGCAAATTATCCTCTCTTACAGTGACTTCTTATTGACTATTAAATCAGGGGAAATTCTCAGTTACTACTTTTAAGACAAACAATAATCTACATTTGTAGATTAGATTTGTAGAAGACTAAATGAAATTCTGGGATCCACAAACTTAAACTACAGTTTGACCCTTTCACTAACTAGACAAATGACTATCTCCAGACAAACACCACTGCTTAAAATCTCTGAACACAGGTCATGGGATACTGGGATCTTTGTCCTCTCTCCTTTGATGACTTTCCCTCCTAGAGTGGTGAGCAAGTTAGTGCTGGTGCTGGAGCAGAGGCTGCCCAGTCAGTGCACCTCTTCCCGTGCTGAGCTCAGGGCTGCAGTCTCCAGGGTTACCATCCAGCACCTTTCAAAAGCATTAAAATAACTCAGAGAGATTCCTACCCTCACTGCGATGTGTGAGGAAATGATGCCAACTCTATGAATGATGAGTGTTCTGCTTATCATGTTGAAATTGTTTGTCCTGTTGTGTACATCCATAAATTAAGCAGCTGGGTGTTTTTTAGGTTTTTTTGTTTGTTTTGGTTTGGGTTGTTTTGCTTTGTTTTTTTTCCTCCCAATTAAACACAGCTTTGACAATGCATAATAGGTCATTCAGATGTGTGTCTAATCTGTCAGTGCTCACTAAACAAAAGACTAGATTCAGGCTTATAAAAAAGGAGTGGGTTGTAGCACATTCATTTAAAAAAAAAAATTAAAATAAAGAAGAATTAAAAAAAAAATGCTGTAGAGTTGAGTTCTAAAGAGATTAACGCAGAGAAAATCTCCAGAGCAATAAAAAACCCCAAGAACAAGTGTGTCCATACTCCAAACTTGATAGAAAAACTCCTCAATCCTCTCAGCTATTTCAGAGGGTAAGAGCAGCTTCTGTGTAATTAAAAATAACCATGTATTTGCGCTTGTTAAACTGACCTCCAGACCATGTAGGTTTTTTAAATAAAGGTCATACAAAATGCTTTTTAAATTTGTCATCTTAGTATTCAGCTAGTATGCAGATTTCTCAGGACAGGTGAAACTTGTGTCATAGGTCAATAGTCAGATATCCTGCCCCTTAAGTACAAGAAAGCATGGCAATTGATCAGTGATCCTTACATCTTTTCAAGTCACTAAACAGCAAGAGTTCAACTTGTCCTAAAATCTGAGAAGCTGAATTTCATTACAAGCAAGCCACTCATGTGCTGCTGAAAGGCTGCATTAGATAACTTAAAAGGAAATGCTGGAATTCCACATTGTGAGCAGAGCAGACTGTCCTTTGAAAATATTTATTTTTTTTCCCCTCTACTCAACTCCCCCACATCTATGCTGATAAAAGAACACATCTAACCTTTTAACTCTGAAAGTTGCCCACAGTAACAATCTTTTCTTACCTCTATGAAAAGTGATTTTCTGGGGGCTCTAATTCAATAATTTGTGATTGGTGATATCCTGGGGCAAAGAGCTCAACAGATAAGGACAAAAGCAGTATGTGTCGACAAAAGCAACTCTTTCAAACTGGACCCTCCAGTCCAGCTGAGCTGGGCTCACTAAAGACTGCAAGTAGGAAATGAAGACAGAGTTGAGGACAGAGTAGAGGACAGACTTGGGTTGCTAACTGCATTCTCATTAAAAGGAGGCAGTCACTTAAGAGCTTAAAAGCAGGTTACCCTCAGCTGTACTTCATCATACACTGCTGATTTTGGAGGGTAACACAATAGAACAGGGAACACTTCCAGTCTTCATCTTTCTTTTTGCAGTCAAGGTGAACTGACTGAACCTAACTAATATCTGTATTATTTAATATCCTGTTCAGCTTGGAAACCATTCATACCATTGCTATGTAATGGCCAGCTCTCCAGGCCAGTGCCTGCTTTCTTCTTTGCAGGTTTGGAGTGGGTAAGGGCTCATGAGACCACAGCAATTCAGGCAGGGTACAACTGAAAATACAAGGAAGTCTAGGCATGTCTCAGATTTCATGCATGGTCTTGGTGTAGTAATTACATAGGTACTTCTTAATACTTGAATTCCCACCCATAGGGTTTCATACTTTCCCAGGTGTATCTGGCTTATTAAAAATGCCGAAGAGCTTCCACAGCCTGAAAAGGAACTGGACAAAAATTCATTAACTAAATTGAAAAAGCCAGTCTGGTTATATTTTACCCAGGTTTGCTATTGTTGCTGGTTTTACAGATACAGACATTTTAATCTGCCAGAAAACCTTGTCTCCTCCTGTGAAGAAACAGGACTCTTTCTAAAGATAAGAAAGGAAGGGAGGAAAAAAGAAACCAAGACATTTTCTTAAAGATATTTCACTGAAACTGTTGGCATCCCTAGTAGTTGGTGACAATTGTGTCTGAGAGAATAACTCAATGCTAGTGAGGCTGCAGAATGTTAGATGACATTTTTCTCAGATGACAATGTCTCCTAGCATTATTGGTTTTTCAGTGGCTTTGGGATAGTAGAGAAAAGAGCGAAGAAAGGATTTTTTAACAGAACAAACACAGGACAAAGGCAACTGAATTAAGACCTTCTACATGCTGCTCTTCCTCCCCAAATCCTTATTGTCTGCTCAAACTGCAAGGATGTCAAATGGGGATAGCTTCCTGCTGGTGCTGCTTCAGGGTCCTGGTAGGTCTGGGCTCCATATCAACAACCACTTGCTCTTGCCACTCATCCTCTTCCACTCGGATAATCACAGCAGCAGGTTGATTATTGGGTTGTAAAATACAAGGGATTTAGTGCTGACTGCAGCACTGAGTGCCACCTCAAATTCCTCATTGCAGCTCCGTTTCATAAAATTTATCAAGGGCCTTGTCTGAATTGTATTTTCACATAGTTAATCCTGTGTCCATACAGCAATCTCACCCTGTGCTGCTTGCACTGCAAAACATGCCTGTTGCTGACCTCTGTGCATACTAAGTGCCACCCACTTAGCCCGTCTGACCACAAAGAAAAGACAGTGAGGAAATGAAACAAATCTAGAGGAGGTAATGTGAGATTACTGCTGACAGACTTCCCCTAAGTACACCATGCAATGTGTAGGAGCAGTCCATGAAAAGGAATAAGAGATATCTCTGGCTTCTGGGCCTGAACTTTGGCAGGGTTCACAGAAAAATTTGCTGGGAGCCAAGCTTAGCAGTTTATGATAAGATGAGTTAATAAAATGGAGAATTAACTTAACTAGTTCCCAATTGTATTAGGCAGAGCAAGTTCTGACTAAGAAAATAGAGTATCAAAACACAAGTTACCTGCTTGACCTTAATACCAGAGAGATAAATAATTCTAATTTTCCTCATCCATTATCTGGTCCAGCCTGTTCATGTGACATATTTCTGTTTTCTTTCTGTCTTTTGAACTATGGATGGTGAAACTGTTGCCAGCTTTGATCCCACTTGTGACCATATTCAAGGTATATATTACCCTGTAGCTAAAAAATACTTTTTTTGTTCTTCCTACAATGCTTGACTGTTTACAGGGCTGAAAAAGACCACAAATAACTGCCTAGGAACAGGGACAGAACAAGGGGAAGATAGCACAGGAATGCATTGTGTTTTATCTTGACAGACAACAATACTCTCCTTAGGTCATGTTTCCATTCTCAAAATGAAGGACAGTGGAAAACAATGCAAGCATTTTGTAAAGGAAACAAAGACTATTATTCAAGAAAGAAAGGAAGTGGTACAAAAATACCTCAGGAGGAGACAAGAAACAAAATGTCAAGTACTTCAATATTTATTTTTGGAAGCTCCATCATTTTGTTTTTAATTAATATCTAGTAACTCCTCTCTAACAAATCACGCTTTCTTCCATATTCCCGTTCAAGCACAGGCCATTTCCATTATCCATTCATTTCCATAAGTATTTTTAACAGATATCTTTCCTAGTAAGATGACTGATTTGTGGGGAAAAAAAATAATAAAAAAAATTAGACCATTCTGTGCAGCTGAGCTGAGAAGTAGGACTTTGTTCACTCTCACTAATGGATCAACTGACAGTCAAAAATAGAGGTGTCCTTTCATCTCAAGAACAACATTTTAGCAGAGTTCAATGAAGTTTTCAGATGAATTCAACTAAAGTTAATTGAAGTCTAATATTTAACAAAAATATACAAATCTATTAAGTTTCTTGTCTCAAAAGCTGTGTGAAATGTATAAATACAAACATGGTTCAAAGGGTATGATCAATGTGTAAATATAGACCTTTGAACACTGTTTTTGTTTCCTTAAAAAATATTAAGATGCCTGATGACCCAAATTTAACAGCAATATAGCATATAGTTTTTTATAGAGTAACATGGCCAGCTCTGGTTATTATTCCTCACACTTCTTTCTTTGCATAAATAGTCTCCATAAACTGCAAAGTAATACTTGTAGTTGCAAGCTTTTGTTAGCTGGTATTTGAAAGGTACTTTAAAATAATTTCTTTCCTGTGTTCACATCATTGCCTTGTCTTCATAGGAAATAGCTACTGAACAAGAAACTTTCATGCTCACATTTATTCCTTTTGCCTGATTATAAAAAATGCTTCTTAGTAGATTTTCTGCACTGAAAAAAATACTTTGTTACTAATGATCTACTTTGCCATACATGCAGTACTTTGCTACATATTCACAAGCCGATTCTAATTTCCCCAAAATAGGCTTATTTCCATATAATTACTTCTAGTAAAAAATAAGAATATAATTTCACTTAAAATGAAGGATATATGAACAAATTCTATTAACTTTAAGGGGTTACACTCCTAGCTTACAGCATAACAACACTTATGCTTCAGTACTTTGTTTTTAACTCTCAAGGTTGTTACAAAGCATGTGAAAAGTCCACAGAGGAGAAAAGAATCTTAAAAAAATTTAAAATCTCTGTTTCTTATTCCCTTAAATTCAGTGTTTTGGTATGGCATAGTTGCACTGACAAAATACTGTAAGGAATAAATTCTTTATAAGCACTTTCTATTTAAAATTCTGTATTCTCTTTTCCTTTAGATAGCTACTGGAAAAAAACAACCCCATATTGTAATACTGAGCAGTGAACAATCACTATCACCCCCAGGCATTTTTTATGCAATGTAGTAGGAGCCTGTGTTGAAACACATTCTGAACATCTGACACACACATGCTGTATGATAAGTGTCTGTCATGGTGGTGCTATCCTAGGGCCAGACTCTGAACTACTGCCTTAACCTGC
This sequence comes from Chaetura pelagica, assembly GCF_000747805.2. Lineage (NCBI taxonomy): Eukaryota > Metazoa > Chordata > Aves > Apodiformes > Apodidae > Chaetura > Chaetura pelagica. The sequence continues at coordinate 5,192,625 of NW_009970724.1, forward strand.
AAGGTACAGTTTTTGAAGATTAGGATTGAAGTACAGTGCCAGCAGGGAAAAGTAAAGATGCTGTTACCCTAGGAATTAATTACTGGGTTATTCAATTGTGTCCTTTTCACAAACACTAAAAATTCCTAAAAAAAACATAGAAGCTGCAAGAACGAAGTGTGATAGTTTTCATTCCCAAGATAGGGAAGGCTGAAGGCTTGCAACTTCTGGCTACAGGCAGAAGGCTCCTTCTCCAACTGCAGATCTGCATTTGCAAAATAGGTTCAGTTCCTTGGCAGTAGATTACCAGGAGAAACCTCTGTTTGGGGCAGCAGCACCAACAGGATGCAGCAGATGATAGTAGTGGGACACCTCCTCCGGCAGGGAAAGTGGCACCTATCTGCCACCAAACTTGCTCTGTGGGTAGGTTTGTTGCTTACTGAGGGCACCACAAGGCAGTGGAGCAGGGACCCAAGAGATTGTGTGGTTTTATTCCTTGGAGATTTCCAAGGATCAGCTGAACAAAGCCCTAAACCGTCTTGTCTGACCTCCAGATGGCCCTGCTTTGAGCTGGCAGATGGACTAGACCTCATGAGGTACATTCCAACCAAAATAATTCAGTGATTCCATCAAGCCAGGAGAACATATTGCTCAAATTACAGGCAAACTGTGCAACTGCATCTTCCCTCAACTACAGTGGCATAGATCATGTGCAAAAAAATGGAGTAAATTTACACCAGCCATCAAAGGTAACCAGCTAGAAACAGAAATTTGTACAAAAGAGAGGGAGATGTGGAACATTTCCTCCTAAAAGTGTATCATTACAATGTCTTTGCTTTGTAGCTTCAGGCCAGGACAGTTCAGGTGCTGCAAGAGATTTTATGCTTTAAAATATAGTTGGCTTACACCTCAGCAACAAAATTCACCCTTGCTTCCCTTATATTAATAATGCCAGAATGAAAAGCAAGAGCAGCTCTTATAGCTGTGGCAGTACATGGCAACTGTGATAGCAGCAAGCACAAGACCAGGTTCTGCAGCCCCCCAACCAGCAATAGCAGTCAACGATATTATCCCTCACTCTTTACATCCCAGCTTAACATATTCTCATTTAATTTATCCACATTCACAAAAACCTTGGTTTACTCAAATACTTTACCTCTGAGCATCCTTTCATGGAATAAGCATGGAAACCACCCGAAGACTTTCTAGACAGCTTTGAAACTTGCTCCAGGCTGTTGGCCAGGAAGCCAACAGTGCCAATGCTCTCTATGGAAAAAAAAAATCAACAAACATGCACAGGAAAAATGTGAGGTTGGCACAGCCTGAGCAGCACCCTGTCCCTTTTTCCTGCACCCTCAGGAGAAGGCCAGCTATGCAGTGAGCTTTGGTGGATGGCCATGCTCTCAAATCCTAGGTACAGATAGCAGCAAACAGAGGCAATTGCAGGCACCCAGTGTCAACGCATTCCTCTGATTCTCTGCTCTGCCCTTTTTCTAACCTGCCATGAAGTGCTAAGTGGGTCTAAAACTTTTCCAAATCAGAAAGGTAGTATTTCACATGCCCTTTTTCTTTTGCTCTGTACTGGCACCAAGAACCTGAGTGATGTCTTTCAGAAGCAGAATTAATGATTGAAATTACCCCTTTTGCAGATGAACCCACTTTATGTCCCTCTGCCTTCCTGATGTGAAATCAGCATGCCTGGAGTTGCATCCTGGCCCAGATCCCCCACTCATTATCCAATAGTATTTTAGACAAACTGGTTCAATGGTCAGACTGCTAAAGAGGTAGAATAAACAACAATTACTCATTTTTGTTAGGAAGCTGCCTTCCCTTCCTGTGCAAGCAAATCTATACTAGCTGTATAGTAATACTTGCCGGAATGAACCCAAAGAAGATTACTGTAGCTCATACATTTAAAAACAACCAATGTAAACCTCTGTCCAAAAATAAATATTGATGACAAAACAGCTGGTTTTACTTGGAAATGTTTAACTTGTAAGATCTCACTTTTATAATTAAGGCAAACAAGTCCCACGAGCACAGAATGAAATGTAAACAACAATTTTGGCTATTCTGACTGAAGAATCCTCTACCACAAAGTTCCAAAGAAGAGGAAAAGAAAAAAGAAGAGCATGCAATATGATGAGGAAAAAAAGCACAAGTAATTTATTTATCACAGAATCTTAGGAGTTGTTAGACACTTTGAAAGATCACCCAGTTCAACCCCCCTGCCAGAGAAGGATCACCTAGAGCACATCATACAGGAACACGTCCAGGTGGGTTTTGAATGTCTTCAGAGACATATGTGAATAACGTAAATGCCTCCATGTGTGCTATTCACCCATTGTTATAACTGATGAAACATCAATAATCTTAGTTTACCAATAACTACATCTGCTCATGATAAATTTCAGTTGAACAAAGATGCCTACATCTTATTTATTCACTTTATGCATGACTCAATACCTCCATCGGTAACTTATTAGAGGCTTTCCAGACTCTGTTGGATCACAGAGCCGCTGTGCTCCCTGACCACCATTCTAGAGAATGGTCAGATTGATCAAACTGAGAACATGAGATTTCTCACCTCTGCCTCCATATGGAATCAGCCTATACTGATACCTTCACAAGCAAGTCCCCTGCTCAAATGTGACTCAAGTTGGTCACTCTGGCACCTACAACCAAGGAGTACCCAGCTGGTGCTGCTAAGAGGGATCTTAGAAAAAGGCTAGTACTGAAAAGTTGGGGTTTTTTTCCTTCTGTTCCACAGGATCTGTGTATTACTTTAGGGTATTCCCACGAAGTATAGATTCACAAAATCTAGCAGGGGAAGGTCCTGATCCATGCCTAAACCCCAAGCATTTTGGTAATATATAAATATAAGAGAGGCTTTCTGCCCCTCTTTTTGAGAAATTTTACTTCTAAACTAAGGAGAGCAACATTTTGTGACCTAAGAGACTTGCAATATTGCACTAATACCTTAAAAACTGTACAGCATACATCAAGCCTATATGTAAGCAAACAAGTCATATACCTGTACATGTCTACAACTGCTGGTCACATTATATACTCCTAATGAAAAAAATGTCTATGTCAGAACACCCACTAGGACAACTTTCATCCTTGCTGGTAGTGCAGGAAGAATTTACAAGGACTAAATACACACAAGGACTGACTTTTCAGTTTGTAAAAATTCTGCCAGTTGTGGCTATGAGAGTGATTTTATATGAGCCTCATGCTCATGTATTTTCACTATAGCACCTTTGCCTACTAAAAATGTACTTAAATTTAATGTGTAAAAACTTCAGACTTTTTTAAAGCTATGAGCTTTAAAGCATTGAAAGATTGGACCAGATTTCTTATAATATATATTTATCTAGTCAGGTATCTATTTCTTGAGCTAATGTGTGTACACAAAATGCACAAATGTTATACAAAAAGTACAAAGCAGCAGATGCTTTATACAGATGAAATGTTATTTTTATACGTCTCTGAAGTCTGTGCTTCATATTAATACAATGGATTGTCAGAATTTTCCATTGTTCCACTTCAAAGCATGCAATTATATTACCTTAATTGGAAGCACTGATGTGTTTTCACCAAGGATGTTTATTTGTATTCTGACTACTGAGATATAAATATGGGACTATTTTCTATATTTAGTTTTCTACTTACATGAGTATTTATTCTCTCCATTTTATCTTTACAAATGATCACATGGAGTTTATTTCCAATGCAGGAACTATGAAATTAAACTAACATTATAAAAAAACCCTTTTTTTTTTTTTTTTTTTAATTGAGATCTCTGATCAATTTCTATATAGTTAAGGAACTTGTTAACTGCAGGATGCAGCAGTGAGAAACACCATAACTTTTTGACTTGTGAATTGCAGCAGGAGCCAACAGGTTAGGAATTCACACACTGAAGCACTGGCATCCATTAATCCATAGAACACTTGCAAAGTTTATGTGTCATTTTTTATCAGTACAGTCAACATGGTGCCCAGAACTTTTTATAGCTTTAGCACTAGTGAAAATATAGTGTATCTGAGACCTTCTGAACTGTAAGGATGAGAATGTAATCCTTCTTTCAGGATTTTTCACTTAGACAGCATTCTCACCTCATCATACAGTATCTGTATCAAATTACACTGAACGTTTTCTAATCCCACTGTAAAAATACATTACTTTTCCTTGTACTTTGTTTACTGTAATACAGTTCTGTTTATCCTTATATATAGAGAGGTCTGCACATATCTTGACAGTACACTGACAGCTGTGGTCAATGGCTATGAGAATTGTGTGTATTCATTAGAGAAAAGTTTTGCATTTCACTCGGCAGAACATGCTATCTAAGAGAGTTTTTCCTCAGATAATTAGCTAACTGAAAAAAAAAAAAGTAATTAAAAAAAAATCTTAAGATTACTTATTAGCTCATAGCATTCCAGATTTATCATCTAATTAAGGGGATGTCTTTGGGCTTCACTTTGACTCTTGTAATGTTCAATAAATATATTACTGAGGATTTACACTTACTTAGGTTTTGGTCTCCTGGTGATTTACAGTAGAATTTGCATAATAGCACCTATGAGACTGTTTCAGAAATGCAATTCCCAACACAAGTCTAAAAAGTGTATATGAAGTACCTAGCTGTAACCTTATACAGCCACATCTGTTCACCTCAGAAGTGTCTAATTTGACCTTTTGAATTTAGCTGTTTTTCTTGATATTCACCCAGTGTTCAGTCCAACGAGAAAAACATTTTGGATTTCTCACTATGTACATCTAGAGATGAAATGTCATTTCTCTGGGGGATGATCAGAACATGCTTAGTGTTATGCTTGCATTAGTTGACATGAGTGCTGATTAGATGATAAGGTCTGTAGCCATCTTCAGCTGACAGTGTACAACACAGTGCAGGTATTAATCATGCTTCCCCTTTAGCTTAGAGCATAGAAATAAGTGAAGAAGAATAAAATGAGGAACAAATATTTAAAAACTGAAGGAGAAAAAAAAAGAAAGCTCTCTGACAGCCCTATAATCCACAGAACCAGTATCCATATTCTCAGTACCCTACTGACATTTTTGGGGTTTTATTTTTCAGAGGCAACAGGAATGGAGTCAATACCCTGAGCCAATATTCTGGACTTTGTGGTAAAACTTCCCAACAGGAACCCCAAGTCTACCTTTTAGCTGCATTCAGAAGATTTTGGCAAATTCTGAGAATTTTATGAACCCTTGTCCCATTGTTTCATAGTCTTTTCTTCCAGAGGAGAGGAAAACAGACTCCAGGACTCGCAGTAGAGGAGTTTTCAGTTTTTACAAAATGTGGAAGGTAAGAAAATACTCTTTTTAATTTGGTTAGGGGTAGACTGGTGTTGAAAGCCTGAAAGCCACAGCATGAGAGTACTGTTACTGAAAAGTCAGATTTGCTGATACGCAGATAAATCAGAGGCCTTTCCCTTGTATATAGGAAGGAATTGGATAGTTTTGTCTGTGAAAATGGTACAGACCCCACAAGTGGAACTCATCTAGCAAAATGCTCGTGTTACCTTACTTGCCCATACTCTTACTTCATTCACATGTCACCCAAGTACTGCATGAATGAGGAAGATGACATCTCTGTCACAGTCCACCCTGGTACTTGAGTGTTTGTTTAGCTCGAGATGCCACTAAGCTGCTGCAACCAAAATAATTGGTAGCAGCAGGTGTGGAAGAAGGGCTGTCATTGAGAGAAAGTAAACACTTTTATCAGGCAGACAAAATACTGTCATAATGATAAGAACCTTTTTCAGCCTTTTGGCAAAGCTTTTCTGATGGAGCACGTACAAATGCACTGGGACGAAGCGGGTCAAGGGTCTGTGTGCCAAGGAACAAAACTACATAAAAGTAGGTAGAAATATGGCAGTCAGGTAAAGAGGAAATATTATCTCTTTTCTGGTATGATCCAGGCAAGCAACACTGTGTTACTGGTCTCACTGCATGGGCAGTAACTAAGGCACCTCTCTTGTCCTCAGAAGTCTATCACTTCGGTAAATAAAGACACTTGTTTGTCAAAGAGTTTTTATCATGCTATACCTCATATGTGTTAGTGAACTAGATAAGACACTAGAGTTCCCTTGCCTTTGCTAGCATTTACAGTGGTATAACTGTCCTTTCAGCTGCTAAGTTCCTCCTTTGGAAGACCTTGTTCTCATTCTTTGTGCATCACTAATGGATGGCTTCAGCTCAGGGGAGAACAAATCCACTGGAATCAGTTTTCAATGATGCAAAATTCCATCAAGGCAAGGTACTGCCCTAGGATATCAGCTACAGAACAGATTACAGAAAAGGTTTCAAATTTTAATTTTAGTGCAGTAAAATTTTCTGTAACAGTATCTGCCCCTGCAGAAAAGTTGACATAACATGATTCTTGACATTCTTGACAATTTCATACAAAAAAAGTCCACAACCATAAAACCCCACAGTTTCCTCTCATCATCTCCATAAACAGAAAACATCAGTACACTTTACACATGTGACTCTGCAATTTCTTGAATATCCCAGGAAGCCAGATTATAACACTCATATCATTAAAAGTAAATGTTCTGAGGGATTTGCTACTAAATACAGAACATATACTGGTTTCAGTAATTATGAGATGAGAATTTCCTTTTTGCTTGGCTAAAGATTGTTAAATGTAAATTAAGCAAGACATGACAATGTGTGGCTGTGTGAGACTGCAAGTCCTCCAATTTTGTGAATTCCAAACAGCAACGACACACTAAGAATTGCTTCACTTTAAATGCAAAAAAATAATAATCCAGCATTCCCCATGGAACACGTAATATGAGCAAAGGTCTCTACAAGTCTCTTAATGATGGAACAAATCCTTTCTATTGCAAGCCATAAGGATGATTGAATGGTTCCTCTGTAAAACATGAAAAGATATACGGGGGAAAATATTTTAGAAGATGCCACACTAAATTAGAAGTTTCACGCCTGTGAAGAAAATCTGAGAAAAATCTATCTACAGGATAGGTTTTTACTTTATTACAGTAGAACTCACTACACATTCATTAAAAACAATGACAGTTTTATAAAATGTCGTTCTTTCTGCTACATTTTTCACTTAATGATCCCAAACAGATATAATGTTAATATTAATGTTTTATACGTAAAAATTAGGAATTAAATATATATGTGGCACAAGCCTGCTTATGCTTAAATTATTTGACGGCACTCTATAGAATCAGGACCCATGTATGTTTTGGCCATACAAATTAACTGAGTTTAAAATACTAATTCTTGAACACTTTTGGAAAGCTACATCTCATTGTACCAGTATAATAGCTAACTTAACATTTCACTAAATAAATTTCTTATTATTTAGGAATTGATTATAGAGAGAGCTTTTCAGGAACTTCTTTTCTAGTTGTTTTGCAACTAAGATATTCTCAAGAGATTTTTTTTTTTTAACTTTTACACAGTTAAATAAAATTTTATGCACTACGCATCTCATTTTCATAAGGGAAAGTTGTAAATCATGCATTTACTAGCCAATATTGTTCTATTTTTAAAATTACCATCAAATTACATATGTCTGGTAACTCCCTTTGAAGTAAATGAGTAACATTTATTCTCAATAAAGCTTTCATTTTAACTAGGCACATTAGATATCATTAGTACAAATTCATTATAAATTATACTTCAGATTTCATACATAGTTATTTACCCAGCCCTTTTTTATATCTGAAAGTTAACTAAGATAATATTAGTTTCAGTAAATGCCCTGCAGCTACCCTGATTTTAATAAGAAATTGCTTTTACTTGTTTTCTATTATATTCACAAAGCACAAATACATAACCTAGGTTTATTTCACAAGTATTAAATTAAGTTCTGTATTTATTTTCTTTTTAATAATATGTCTTAATTTATAAGTGTAATTTGAAATGATACATTGCAAACTACTGTTTTGAATGTAAATAATTATTTTAAAAGGTACATGAATTCTAAATAATTGCCTAATTATAAAAGAACCTAACGCTGTTTTATATGATACTTCTTTAAAAAGCAGTTTCTGCTTAATGTGCTGCTTTCAGCTTCAGATGTTATTGTTGCAGAACTCACATCTATTACTTTTAGTAAATTTATGGAACAGCTCCTGATTTCTGCTCTGCCTCTAGCATGGATCTGTGCACTGATAGGAGCTGTTGTCACTCTGTTGAGCTGCTTGCTCTAGAAGGGCAGACGTGGTGTTTCTTCTACTCAAATCATACCTGTTGTGCAGTTCATTGAAAGCTGCTAGAGCTGTCAAGCATGGCACACAAAAGTACAAAACAAAAGCAAAGAGCAGGATGTAGAAAGGAAGAAACCTCAGTCTTCCACCAACAACCAGAAGCATCACCAACTCACTCTAGGTGGCAGCTGGAGAAAGGAGTCCAAGTTTCACTGCTGCACTTTTCATGCTCCAGATATTGCCTGGCCTTGAGCTTCCTCAGATGCTTCCCCAAAGCCAGACATGACCCACTTCTACCAGACACTAACCAGGCTTTGCCCTTGCCTCCTCTCAGCCACCTTCTCCCCTGAGGAGAGGCACAGCCTCAGACCAACAGGTAGGGACAGTGAGAAAAGGGAGTCAGCGATGACCTGATCCCAGCACTCCACGTGTTCATGCTGTACCAAGCACAGCTGGGCTTCCAGCCGTAAGTGCACACCCCTCCCTGTGCACCCACACCGTGGCCCACAGGGGAAAAAACAAGAAATGGAGATGAGAGAGTATGGAAGGAGACAAGCCTTGCATAGCCTCTGCACAGGCCATGTATTAGATTCAAGTAGCTCAGCACCTATGTCTAAGAGAAGGAAGTGCAACTGAGAACAAATTGCCAGAATTTTTCTGTCAGAAAGATTTATGACTTTTTTTTTTTTCCACTAGAAATGCCAAGAATGAATAATATCACTGAAGCAGGAACAATGAGCTAGATGTGCAACATGACCCTTATAATTAAATAAAGGATGCAAATGGCAAATCTAATGAGATAGAAAGCACATTCATGATCACTTTACCTGTTATCTTTAAATATTTGTTTTCTCTGTTTACATTCAGATATGTTTTCCTTTTCTGCCTGCCCCAAATTAGATAGGAAAGACAAGCCAGTGTTCAGGTAGGAAAGGCAGCTAGAACTCCAGCTGTGCCTGCAGCTTGAAAAGCAATATGAAGAAGGCGAAAGAATTCTTGTGCTCTTGAAAACAGCAAAACAGCAACAGAGTACGTAACAACCTTTTCCACCTGCCTCCCTTTTTCAATCTTTGTTTCAAATGGGCAAATCAGTTCAAAATGACTGTTCTCAAACAATCACCAGACTCACAAGATTTATTCTGTCCTCTGAAAACACAAGAAAATATAAGGAAAAGCTCCATGTGAAATGTAACATGGTCTGATTTTCAAAAGATGTCAGCAGCTGCAGTTTCTGAGATCTGCAGGTGTTTAGTAATTAAGTATAAAATATCATACAACTTTGTTAACCTAGCTATGCAATTTTTAAGAAGAAATTATAAAGAAATAAATTCAAAGAGCTGAAAGTTCCAGAAATAAGGTGGGAAGCCATAATCAAAGCTTTTGCCAACATTATTTTTTTTTTGTTTTATCAACATTGCAGAATTTCTTATCCATCATTAATACAGACTTGGTTAATTTTTAGTATTGTGTAAACCAAGACTGGTTTGAACAAATCTTCCCATCAAAACCTAAGAAAAACTGGTATGTGATCAGACAAGAAAAAAAAAACACAAAACAACAACAGCAGCAAACAATATAATCTCCATATGAAAAAGCAGATAGGACTTCTTCATGCTATTTCATTGAACACCAATGACAGGGAGATACACTCTGGGTTTGTTAAACCTGGGCTACACTCAGTGTTTTTCAAACTATGTGGCATCAAACTAGATACCACTGCTGCCTCCACAGTATCTTTCCATTATGAGGGCTGACTTGCACTCCTTGAGTACCTTACAGTTGCAGATTAACTCTGTTGCATGGTTAGTTTTCATTTTCATCAGTTGTATCTGCACTACTGAGCATGACAGCTCTGAGCTCAAAGCTCAAGACCACAGCTGTCACCCATACCCACTATGTCCTTCAGAAGCACCATTTGCCTCCCAGTCAAATAACTGCTGGTTAAAATCATCCAGACTGTTGCAGTACTTTCACTGGTACACTTTGTAGCCCATGTTTCTAATGTGCCCAAGAAATTGTATTTTGTAAATAAGAAACTCCTGGTATGAGCAATTCCACCTGCAAAGAGTGCTACACTTACAGTCTTCTTTTTGCTTTCCTGGAACTCACTAGCTTAAGTAGGACACAGACAGCATCACTGAAATTACCTCCATGATACAACAACAATTATTTGGTGATACCTCCAGATTGATATCCAAAATTACAATTCCAAAGTCTAGGGTGATATTAGTCCAATAAGCTTCATCAGAGCCCCTAAATTCCACACAAAAATAAGTTGTTTTTTTTTTTTTCTTAGGGTGGTATAATTAAATTATTAGGTATAAATTCATCTATACAAGCTCAACAATTTTATTATTTTCAAAGAAGTCACAATGTATCCCAGCAACTCATTATGATGTTTCACTTTTGCCTGCATTGCTATTATTTGACATACATAACCCACTTTTGGAAAAACCTAGTTCTTTCCAAAGGGAATGGAATCCTCTCAGTGCCCTGAATTACCTCTGGAAAAACCCACAAGTGAGAACACCTAGTTCTTGCCAGTTCACAAGCACGATCATCATGTGTGGGGAATCATAGAATACCAGATCAGAAGGGACCTCAAGGATCAGCTGGTCCAACCTTTCTAGGTAATACTATAGTTTATATGAGATGGCTCAGCACCCTGTCAAGCTGAGATGTAAAACTGTCCAGTGTGGGGTAATCTAATCTAATCTGGTAAATGTATGCTGTCTTTTCCCAATCAAAACTATCAATGCTACATGTGGCGAGAAAAGCCTTTATATCACTATAAATTTAAGTATATATTCCATTTTAATTTAATCCCCTTCATTAGTGACTGTTTCAACACATCTCTCAGGTAGATTGTGACACACTTTCAACATGGCTGCTTTGTATGACCTGAAATGATGACATCCTGGAAGCTCATCCTGCTAAAAAAGCTCTTGAATTTTTATAAAAATTCCCTTTCCTCATGAATTATTTAGTGTCTCTGACTTGTAAATGTTGGATTTTTTAAAAAAGGGAATTTAAGCTACACCAAAACAAAAGCATTCAGAAAATAACTTGCTTAATGTAAAGTGCCAGGATAACATTAGCCTTACTGGTACAAATTAACTTTATATGCATTATAAAACACAACTAAGAAAATAATGTAAAAAAAAAGTGTAAAATAAAATAAAACCAATGCATAATTAATGCCATAATAAAAGAGCAATATGATAGAAAACTGTAATGGAACTAAATACAGCACTGTGAAATGCAGCCCATAAATGTGCATAAAATATGCATAAAGGTGCAACTGCTCTGAGCCTGGTTGCACAAAAGAGTATTTCATGGAGTGACTTATGGTTCACTTGTTCCAACCTGTAGTCTAAAGAAGTACCAAGAGACAGAAATTTTGTCACTTGAACCATTGTATTGACTGAAGGAAGAGAAAAGCACCAGGAACGTGGTAAGGGGAGGGTAGAGGGGCTGCCAAGAAAGCTGAAAGAACATACGAAGTGCTGCAGTCTGCAGTGGAAAGGTTTGTTCCATTATCATTTATTCATACCATGGTAGTACCTAAGTACCTTAATCAGGGATCAATGTCCTGTTGTAATAGGGTCTCTGGAAACATTTTTGTTAAATGCAGTACCACTATCTAATTTGATTTGGTGTATTTTCAATGCCATACTAATTACTCTTCAGTGCACAAATCATCTACCCAAAAATACAAGAGAAGCGTTATATGGCATTTTTGCTCTTTGTTTAATTAATTTTGTAATTATTGCCCAATGCCATAAAAACATTATGAGAAGAGGTAAAAACTACATTTTTATTACAGCCACTGTCATAAGTCAGGGCTGCACTGTATCCCAACTGAAAAGATAATACTTTTCAATACTGAAAAGATAATCCATGACCCCTCTTTTTAAGCTGCATCTATCTTCCTTTCCTTTGGTTATTTGACTATTGGCATGGACAGATACCTGATTTCACACACATAAAACTGGGACACATAGCTATCTGCTTAAATTACTTGAAAACTGATCTTAAGTAATTTTGAGAATAGCTGAGATGAAGAGCAATTTCTTCCAAGCTAAGACAACATTGAACCATATATGACTGTTATATTCTTTAGAGAAATATTTATATTTTTCAGAATTATATGACATATTCCCAGCCAACTCAACACACAAGCTGTGTGTTAAATCCCTTTGCTGAAGCCAGTGTATAAACAGGAGAAACAGTTTTTAGTTTAGGATGAGTTATGGGAAAGTGGGCTCTTGAAAAGAAATGCAAGCAGAGAAACAGTCCTGAGTACTAGAAAAACAGTCATATCACTCAAGATGGTACAGCACATTTACTGTTACTTTAAACACACAGTGCAGCACAATTAAAAAAAAAACAAAAACAAAAAAAACAATAATATGAAAGAAAAAAATTATATACAAAGAAAACCTGGCTTTGTCTATGAAGAATTATGCTTCTCAATGGTAAACAAAACAGAGGATAAAGAAGAAGCAATGGATGTGATATACTTACGACATTTGAAAGGCTTTTGATAAAGTTCCTCACAAGAGACTACTAGGGAAATTCAGTAACCACAGGATAAGAGGTAGATTCTTGTCAGTGATTAAAAGCTGGTTAATAGGAAGGAAGCAAGGAGTAGGAATAAAAAGCCCATTGTCAGTATAGGCAAGATTAATAGTGGGATACCCTAGGGACTAGCAGCAAGCCCAAGATTGTTTAATACATTTAATTAAGATGAGAAATGGGCCAAAACAGAACCCACACTTCCAAATATTTGAAATCAGGATCTGACACTCAAAAATCTAGCTCAGACTCCTTTCAGCAGAGTGGTCAGAAGAAAACTGGAAGGAACCTCATGTAAACCCAGAAACTTAATGCACCTAGTTTAGAAAATGTAACATTACACAAAACGCACAATCCAAGAAGTCTGCATTTCAGCAGTAGCTGCTGTTATTTAAATAGAAGAGGTAAATTAATTATTCAAGTGATAATGACTAAAGATAAGCTCTTCAAATTAGTGCCCCTTCTTGACCTAAGCATTCAGTTAAAGTTCAGGACTCTATCAGAAGGAGAAATTTCTCCTCTGTTCCACTTTTTAAAAGAAATTGATACAATAGAGTATTTCTTTGAAGGCATGTGCAAAATCCTGCTTCTCTCAGCACAGGGGACCAATTTCTTAAATCATTTATCTCCAGTTTTTAGAGCAATAATCCTTGCAAGCTCTTCTGTTCATTCATTGATTTGTTTAGGGCCAAACTAAAAGCACATTGGTTTGGGGGTAAGGGTGGTGCTGGATTTGTGTTTGGTTTGGGGTTTTCTGGGGGGTGGGGATGATTGTTACTTTTTTCCTGTCCTTTTAACACTTTCTTTCATTTTCTTGTAATTTCTTTGCAGAGAAAAACTTTCACAAAACACCACCAGTCAAGTCAGTCACTGCAGATACTTTACACTTTTTTTGTCTTGTCTTTTGTCTGGAACTTCTATGACAGTTTAAATTGCTGAATATATATAAGCAGTCTATTTTTTGCACATCTTCTGGACCAACATGGACAAGTAAATTCTATAACACATTATTAGAAAATGAATCTTCTCTCTACAGATAGATCTGAGATGCAAGATTTAGCACAGGTGACTATATGAGATTAGTAGTTGTCTAACAGGTCTCACTTAGCATAGATTTATTGCAGTATCCTATCACTGAAACCTTTCGGGTCCTAGTACATAATATTTCAGAGATTAATGAAAAGAATGAAGGAAATCTAATTCTTCATAGCTCAGGTCTCACTGGCATTAGGAATGAAATTTGGCTGGATCACTGGGAGTAAGAAGGGAAAGCTGCAGGATAATATTGGGAATTGGAAGGGAAAAAGAAAGACTGTCTCTTAGTCTGGGCAGGACAGCTCAGCAGTTGGAGGGACTGTGTGTGCCAGTATCTAAAACAGAAGAGTGGAAGCAGATTATAGTAGATGAAACAGCTATTAAATTCTTTACTTGTCTTTTATTTAACCATAGTTCAGAGGATTATTAAGAAAAAAACAGGACCTGCACTCATAGCCATGGGGTTCTACTCAGAAAAGCTACTAAAAAGTATTTGCTGCCTAAGTATTTTAGTTTTTAATAAAGTATTCCATATAATAGAAAACCTTTGCCCAGTTTCACAATACAAGTAAAATTTGCTGAGAATTCTTATGTTCTAGAGAGGACAGTGAGGGGATATGCTGTGTTGCACATAGTGATACATTTACCTGTGCCTATGCTCAGGTACACTGGTAAATAAAAGACAGTTTGTTCTAAAACAGTGTAAAACAGATCAAGAAAGAGCAAAAAGAGCAACAAACTCTGCAGAGCTGCCCCTTTAGAGTCTAGATTGATGTCCCACAAAACTTGACATGAGCATGTTAATCAACATACAACACTACAAATTAAAATTGACAAGCAAAGGACTGAAACATCTGAAAGGGATCATGTTCAACATTGGGTTTGGGCATTCATAAAAAATTAGATGTAAGGAGTCACCTGCAGCCATGTAATTATTGTAATAGTCTTTGGGACCAAACTGCCAACCTAATGATTACAAAATCCTTGTGCATAATGGAGCTTTCTTGGTCAAAAAATCAATCACTTGCATATTTCAGAGAACTATTTACTTACTTGGAGAAGGAAAAATAAGGTTTTATTGCTTTTAATAAATTCCATTACCTCTACCAGAAAAACACAAGTAACAGCATTTAGGATGGCAATTATTCTTTGCATTTTTCTCCTTCCTGCACAACCCATTGGGAAGAAGAGGATTGTTTCAAAACTCCTGGTAACACTTGCCCTGCTGCATCAAACCCATTTATTACATTCTATGTTTCTACCTGCAAAAACCAGAAAGGATCTAATGCACAGACCATCACTGAAAAGGGCTAAAGACATTTCTCTCATCTGCAGCGTTCAATTTTGTAACTTCACATAGCACATCTCTCCATTAGCATTCATGCTAGTGAATACTAAATCTGTGTACCTGCAAGGGCACAACATCCCTTTGGAGCTAATAGAGATAATATTTCCTGTGTCTCAGCTTATTGGGCATACTATGCTGTCATGGTCAGCTGGGGTCTTGCTATCTAACATTGTGATGTGGAATGGAGATTTATGCCTAGCAATACACACCACTGCTCTTAGCCATTTGTTTGACATTATTTTGGTATATGATAGTAGTTAGTTCAGTGCAAACTAAATTGGCTATTTAAATAAATTTTGTATTTTTTGCATTTGAGTAGGGAGAACATGTTACATTATAAACAAAGGAGCTGCTTTACTTCAAAAGTACATTACAATTTTATGAAATGAATCTTGTAACACAGTGCTAGGCTTTGTGTGTCATCATAGTTAAGTCTGCAGGGAAATGACACACAAGCTTTCAACACCTTAAGAAAAATTAATTACATAAAAAATAACAGACCAAATGGTCAAGAATAAGGAGCAGCATCAGTAGTATTGACGAGATGCTACGTAGCAAAATTCTCCCATTACCTCTTCGTTCAATCAACTATACCAATTAATTGTAACAAGTTTTGTTGAATGTCATTGTTGCATGTTGAGCTGCTGAAGGTCTCTTAGTAATGGCAGGTCATTCCCCTGGATCTCATGTAGAGATGACATGAATTCTAAGTGAAGAAGATCAGGGTAAAGACATGGAGTCATGCTCTTTTTCTACATTTCTGATATTTCTGTGGATTTTAAATTTACTACCTAGATCAAGTGATGCTTTCATCTATTATTAAGAATTTAATGGATCCTCTTATCTCTGTTGATTACATTTGAGGTAAGATGCAGAAGATTTTCATCAGAAGGTGTTACTCAACCATCATTAGTTATTCACTAGTGAAAATGTTAACAGCACTTTTTTTTCTGTGTGTAGCTTGGTGTTCACTGTTCAGGTTGGAAAACTCAGCCATTGCTTAGAAAAACACTTGCTCATTTTATATCTAAGTTATCTTTTCAAACAGTAATTGTTTTTTCTCCTCCCTTCTTTGGAAATTGTGTATCTGCTGAGAATACTGTGCAGGCAATAAACTGTATAGGTTATCCTTTTCAAGGGACAGGATCCACAGTGCCCAGTAATTTATAAATGTTTAGAATCTCTTGATCTGCCTAATCAGATGGAATTTTAGCAAATAAATGTCATGCATTTACATGCATAGGACTACATACTCTCATTTCTGATCATATGGAACAAGTCTTAAAAGGAAGGGTTCACAGAGTTTTGATAGTTATGTATCTGGTCCTTCTTGAGTCAAAAGGTAATTTTAGTACATTTTGAATGCAGCTTTTATGGTTGTAGAGTGATTAATATAAAGTCAGACCTACCATCAAAAGAACCAACTTGGACCAAAATAGAATCACTTTTGACTCAACAAGATTCAGACTGCAGATGACAATATTAAAAGAAAACTGGCAGTACTAGCTTGGGTCAGAAACCAGAAGATGGATTAAATTAATCCAGCTGCTATTGTGCTTAAAAGTCAATATTGTATTTTTCAGTGTTAACTTAGGAGTCTTGACTGCTTATGTTACCTGCAACTATGGAGTCATCTGGGAATCTAACATATACAATTCAACTCTGGATCTTTTTTCCCTAGAAAATAATGTTTTTGCAGCTAATGACACATAGCTGCACGTATCACAACTTCACCTGCCTGTATTCACCATCCTCACTTTCTTCTGGCACCTTTTTTTCTGCAAAGTGTCAGCCTAGTTCTGTTCTCTGGCTTTTGCCTCAGGACCATACTTTGCACAACTGCTGTCCATCTTTACCTGCTATCTCCTGCACTGGACTGACTGGCAGTGTTGTCTTCCCTAATGATACTTATTATCTGTTATCTTCTAGGACAATAACTGGGGGGCATGGGTGTAGCTGCAGAAACACACCCAAAGCTTGATTTTAATTTATTTTAATTTACCAAAACAGATTTAAAAAAATAATAAAAAAAAAATCAAAGCATTACAAACCATGAGAAATCTGCCTGTGTCCACATCCTCTCTTGCTTCAAGGCCAGGTCCAGCTGCCAATACACTTTAGTATGTCATAAATATCTCAGGACACAAGTAACAGTTGGACTTGATTGTCTTAAAGGTCATTTGCAACCAAAATGATTCTATGATCCTAATCTTGTGGCCCTCTAATTATCCACCTCACTTAAAAGCTGACAGGTGAGGAAGAACAAATCTTACACTGGCCAAAGAATGGGACCTACTAGGAGCCCTGCAGATACAGTTCTCCATGGCTTCTGATAACATGTACAGCCCTGCAAATTTTTGTAATCCAGTCAGAAAATCCTGTGGCTTTGCCTGGAATATAGGGAAATGTTATAAGGAATATGTTATAAGGAAAATAAAAGCCTTTAAAAATGCCTTTTCTTTTTCTTTGTTGATGTTGTTGGAAATGGAAATACAGTGTTAGTGTTCCTAATATGATTTATTGCTACTTTGTATTTAGGATAACACAAGTCCATTTTGTTCTACTTGATGGCACATTTTTCCCATGTATGGTTGAGCATAGAATAAACAGGCTCATAACTGTCAACATGTAAGTTATTGCCAATGTTGCCTTGGGGCCATATTAACTTATATATCTAATTTTTCTTCTTCATTTTTTTTCTTTCTTTTTTTTTTTTTTTTTCCAATTAATAAATTTTCTTACATGTATACATTTAGCATTTTCTTGTTTAGCTGACATGGTCTCCTTTTTGGGTTTCCCCTGTGGGTGTGGGAGAGATTGATTAATTACAATTTGATGAAGGTAGTTATGGTAGCAGGAACTGAGAAATGGAATATTTGCAAAATGCCAGAGGTGAAGGAATAGGATACACATGATTAAAGTTGCTATAAAATCAAAGCTGTCAAAGCAACAATAGCAGTAAAAGAGAAATATTCAAGCAATGTTGGCTTCCCCAGAACATCCAGTGGTGCTATGAAGCATATTATTTAGGTAACTCTATGAAGAGTATAAGAGGTTTGGATTAGTTATTTTTCTCACTGACTACAAAAAACATGTGTTGAACTATAAACTTTGCCTCAAGAATTTAATCCAGGACAACTGGGAATAGCCATTTCCTAACAGCTTTGCAGTGTAAACACTTACAGCAGCCTATACGAGGACTGACTGCTTTGAAGAAAGGTAAAAATCCTAGAGATCAGACCTGTAGAAATAAAGCGCAGAAAAAGAACCAGGGTGAAAATGGCTTAGCAAAGGATGGAAGTAAGCAGAGTGTAAAGGATGTCTTTAATATAAAGTACTTTTCATTGTGGTCAAAAGTGTACAGTCAGACTTTTGGAGTATTGGCGGCTGAGTCACCAGCCACTCAAGTAAGAAGGGGCTAAGAAGCAACTAGACACCAGCTTGGCTCTTAAATATAATTTAGAATTGTGGGTTTCTTTAGTATCGCTTTCTCTCTTGTAACTTCGTTTCCAAATTTGTTGCCAAGAACTTAATGCTTTGCTAGAAATTGTTTGTTTTCATCTTTAAGATTAGGAGGGATAGGGAAATATGTTAGAAACACCCTATGTCTTTGAAGACAAAAAGAAAACCCTAAATGAAGCTCTCTGTTTGCAGACGAAAAACTCTGGGCAACTCTTAAGACTGAAGATTCTCAGGAGATACACATATTACCACATATCAGCCAGCATCCCTCTGGCAGAAGGTAGGTACGCAATGGGGAGACAGTTCCAACACAGGATAAACTTGTGTCATTCCTTTTCTCTGTCTGCTATGAACAGCTATTGAGAAAGAACTTAATTGTATTTTATATATTCCCTTCAGCAATGAACAAAAGGGAACAGCAAAAGAGAATGATGACTGCAAGAGGAAGAAAAAAAAAAAAATTAGAAATGAAATTAATAAATACTACTGTTAGAAAGAAAAGCACAGTAGAAACTGCTTTGTAGAGGTACTTAAAGATGTCAATAAGAAGCAGGGGCTACAGAAGACTGAAACAGACACGTTTATGAAAAGAGAGCATAGAAGCTGCTGAATGCTTCATCCCTGTTGGTAGTTCAGATCGAGCAGCTTTATCTGCTAGCGCAGGGAAACAACATGTTTCTCACAGGGAAAACCTCAAAAAGCGCAGGATGAGGTTGTAGAGCGGTGATGATGGAAAGATTTGGTGTCTGAAGTCACATTTATTGTTGAAAGATCCATGCCTTATTGCTCTTCTGTGCCAGTCCAAATCTCTGACAGTGATAGAGTTGACACTGTTGCCAATGGTTTGTGAGAAGGCTGTGAGAAAACTGACAAAAAAAATTTAATAGAACTAGATGAGATTTCACGTGATTCCAGCTTTTGTCATAAACCTGAAACTCAGACCAGATTTGCCTTTAAATGTTTTCAGTGACTCATGCCAAATGTTCACCTTGCACTTCTTTCAGTGAAACAGGTAACATATGGATTTGTTTATGTACAGACTGAGGAGTAGGTTCAGTTTGACTTAGAGATTCCAAAGCCAAAAAAGCAGCAAAAACCACAGCAGGTACAAAACTTACTGCTGCATTGAGACATTCTGAACAACACTAACAAAGGACCCATACCAAGGAAGAAAAACCAAATAATTCCCTCCTCTGTGCAGCTTTCTAAATGTTGTTTGCTAAGTACTGGTGACACATATGTTTAAGCCTAGGCTTTAATATTTTGTATTCCACCTTTTCTCTCAATCCGATAGTGAAATAAAGGATTTCAGGTTTAGCCCTGGAATCAGCAGAATTATTCCAGTCACATTGCCAGGTTAGAGGCTTGCCTTTTTCCCCCCAGTGCAGAAATTGGAGCAATGAATTTGTTTCCATAGTGACAGGATGATGTTACAGAGGGTGTAAGTTTCCCTACTTCAAGGAGAGTTGGGCTGCAATGGAGAAAGCCATTGACAAGCTATTGACAGTGAAGGGTCTTCAGTGAATGATCAGGTGCTAGAACTTCCCCAGGAGTGAGGTCTTTGCTTTTAATGTTGTTCTGCCATAAAGCTGGGATTCAAAAGCTGTCTGAAAATACCTAATTTAATGGGAGTTTTAGCACAAAAATAATTAGGATTCACTTTTCAGTTTATTTAAACAGAAAAATAAAAGATGCCAAATATTTTTTCTTGAAGACACTATATATATACACACACATACCGATATAATTGAGTTTTTTTGTGTTTTGTACTAAATGAAGTTTTTAGGAACACAGTAAAATAACATTTTAAACACAATGTACTAGAACTTTTGATATATGCTAGACTATTTATGCCCCATCTGTTCAAAAGACACTGTCTGATCCTTTATTCCTTCAAGTTCTTTATGGTCTCCTTGTTATATATCCTTGACACTACTTGCTGAATTTGTACACTGAAATATTTCTCACATTTTAATGCAATCTTCATGTTATCTGGGTTTAGCTTTCATTTTCCCTGAAGGCTTTAGCAGACACAGTGGCTATCTCACTGAAAGTAAGGTCTGGTACAAACAAACAAGCTTCAAAAGCAGTTAGAAAATGAAGAAATGCTTATTGTTTATCTTTTGTGCTCAAGCTCATTGAAACCTTATGCAGTAGAGCGCAGTGATTTGCATCAAGAGATTAAGATTAAACTACTCCTAAATGCTAATGTTAAAAAGGCAATACTAAAGCAAAATCAAATGGTATTACTCTTAGTTCCATTCAGTAACCAAATCTGATTTCCAAGGGTTTTTATGTAGAGTCTAAGTCCAGGCAGCTTGCTAAAGCATAAGCTTTTTGTGGAAATAGTGAACTTGCTAGGGTCTAGAGGAGACAGACAGAACTGTGCAAAAAACAAATCTTTGGAACATACGAAATTCACCTGGTTTTCTCTTTACAAACCTGAAGCTCTTTCCAAATTATTGCATTCTAAAGGCTGTGAGTAAAACTGTATTAAAAGTTCTCCAACTAAAGTTCTGGTCACCAAAGCAAAGCTACAGTCTCTTGTTTCAGACCATCGTCTTTTGGTTTTTTAATTTATGAAAATCCAACATATGGAAGAATGAGACCTGAAGACACAGGGATCTCAAACAAGACACAAGACAATGACCAGTATGCAATTGTACAAGCATATTAATTACCTTTGTACACAGGTGAAAGCTTAAAATGAGAAATATCATTCTAGAACAGCATGAACACAGTGAGACATAGAGTTCCTGTGATTGCTATCCACAAATTCTCTCCTGTGTTTTACATACGATATTATCTCTTACAGCCAAGGACATTTCTTATGAGAAAAAAAAAAATAGTATATACCCGTAGGTTTTTGCAGGTACTTGTATCTCCAAAACTATCATATAAGGAAGAGACATTAGCTGTGGAGGAATTGTTCCACAAAATACTAGGTCCTGGTATCATAACATTTGCAACATCCATTTTCTACCAAAACAAAAGGCGTACTTCAAAATTAAGCTTATAAGCAATGCTCTATATTACATCAAATGTATAAAATTGGAAAGCTACCTCACAATTCTAGCATAACACACTGTTTAAAATATGACAAAGAAGTAAATTCAAAGGCCAAATCATACTTATAATACTTATTCCACAAAATCAGAGCATGGGTTTTAAAGTGGGACTTAATGGTTCTGTTATATTATATAATTGTCTCAATTACTGTATGTTTACAAATGCAAAGAAATGTGTTTTTCTAGTCTTCTCTAGACTCTAGATCCTATTAAATTCTAATTTCTATTTTTGGCATCCCAAGCAGAATATTTTTCTTCTTCAAAGGGAGTAATCTGAGGATGAAAACTCTTTAAATGGAAATAGATTAAAAATGTCCATGGCACCAGTTTCTCCATAACACACTGCTTTTACAGTATCTTTAGGTCTGATACAATTTAGCATGAAATAACAGGCTCTGAAATATATTCATAGTTTTATTTCTGTAGTTCTTAGTATTTTTGCAGTGTAGCAGGATGCTCCGTCTCTCAATATGCTTGCCTCAGTTTCCCTCTATGATTCAACTGTTTTATGTTTCTCAGTTTTGCAGGCCCAGGCCTGAAGTGGAAATGTTCCCATGAAAAATGAAAAGGCCTAGCAAACTCTGAGCATTGCGGCATTTGAAGGGTTAACCTTTGTTGTTCGATTTAAGTATAAGTAGCAAAGTTCACTGCTAATATGCCCTTTGCATTCAAACTGCACTTCTGTTCCATTCTCCCAGTTTCCCTACTCTTTTGCTGTGCTTGTGCCTTGCATCCTGAATAGTTAAGACCCCAACGTTATATGCAATAAATCTCGATTGGTGCTTATACGTCTCATCTGCTCTCTGTTCCACCCGGGACACACAGTGCTGAGGGTGTTCTTAGACAATAAATACATAAATAAATAAATATCACGGTATGAAAACAATCTCCTTCCTTTACCAACTCTCCTTCACCGAAACCTCTTTAGCAAAGAAAGACCGTCCAAGTATTTAACTACAGTGTTATCTATCTCCATGTTCCTGCCTGGAACCTGCAATGCAGTAACAATCATAGTTCAGAGCTATTGCCTGTTTTATTTTAAGTGAAAATTTGGGAGTTTCCTGCCTGGATTATAGTTATGTTTTCACACATTCATGTAAGTCAAGAAGGTCACTGCACGGAATACAAGTGTTCCTTTTGCAGGAGAGTCATAATCTTTGCATGAAATCAATTTAAAGATCATACAGTGAAAAGAGCAGAGACTGTTAATCACTACAACTAAACATTCATAACTGCTCTTGAAATTAGTAAGGAAATCAATTTTACTCTATTTTCCACTAATTATTTTGTATCGCTGCACTTCCTGGATCTAATCCAGGGGTGGAAGTAGATCTGGGGAATACTGGAAAAAAGCCAAACAAGGGAGTTAAAGTCCAATCAGTCACATTAAGTGCCAGAGTCTAAAAAACAAGAATATTCTGAGAAAATGGTGAATGCAATAATGCAGACTCAGTCAGGTTCTAATATGAGGGATCTATTGGCAAACGTATCAGACACCTAGAGGTTTGCTTATAGCTACTGAGGACTATAATGAAGTCAGAAAATCTCCCTGTGGGAAAAATAATACGTTCGTTTAGTTTTGGTTTTAGTAACATTAACCCAGCACATCAGAAATACTTTCTTTGGGATCTTTGTCCCACTTACATAAGGAAGGAAAGTCCCAGCCACACTCTCCTCCAGGTGCAGTGCTCACTCTGGAGCACTTTCTTTCCTAGAGGAGAAAACTTACTGCCTTTCTCCTCAACTGCATGTTTGAACACAAGTTAATTCTGCTGAATTGATGGCAGCACTGTATAGATTAAATATGAAAACTCTCAAAACACTGTCTAAACTTATGTATTGGGTGCAGAGGGTATATTTGTGGAAAAAAATACAAATAAATAAAAATTATACTAAATGGATAATGGTATGAAAAATTTGTTTGGTATTTCTACAGAGGAAAAGCTCTTCAAAGGTTTCAAAATTATTACAGCTATTACAGTTTGTCCTCAACCTCAGACTAAGTTTTTATAACATAAGGAGACAGAGATTATTTGTGGTTTGGCAGCTGAACTGAGAGAGAAAAATGTTCCTCAAAAAATAGTTCAGAGTGAACAGAACTTAAAGCGATTAGGACTTTCATTGCTGAAATGAAAAACCCCCAAAAGCTCACCTTTTCTTGTATAAAATTGCAAAGAAAATGAAAGGACGGATTCCCATAACAGAAGACATCTTTTTAATAAATAGACCAGTTGGTAACAACTTCCACATGACACATGGGAAATACAGTTTCAACATCTACCTCCAGCTAAAGAGAGCTGACCCCAGATTTCGGAAGCATGTGTCGTAACCACCAGGCTGGAAGAGAAACTTAGCCCTTAGATTCTCAGTGTAAACAACTACTAGAAATTTTATATATCACTTGTAAGACGTGAAAAAGAGATGCCTTTCTAAATGTGTTTTGATTTCCAATACTCAGATACCCATTTAAGAATTTGGTGCACTTGCTTGTACAATCACACACTGGGCTACAGCAGAAAAATATTAGGTTTGAACTTGAGTATTCTATCTTTGTAACTCACAAAAATAGGCATTTGAAGGTGTGCCTCCCCCTCTGACTTTATACAGAGTATTTAGTGATCAAGGCAACAATCTTCTGAAAGGCTGTAATGATGGTGCTTGCTTAGCCATGCAGACAAAGGTACTTCATCCTGTCCCTGATCTTTAGAATACTAAACTATTTCAGGTAATAAAAAAAAAAGTTTCAATATTAGAGGATGGGTAGTGCACATCTTAAATGTCACAGACCCTTCTTGGTGTGTGAGCTCTAATCCCCTCAGACAGGGGTATGTGTGTGTATGAATGTGTATATAATATATATGCATCTATTTATGTGTATATACACAGATATGGACCTTTGATTTTCCACACCTTGAACAAATATGTACTTCTGAACCATTCAATGAAAAGTCAACAGCAGACTAGTAACTAAGATATAATCGTCAGAGATGATTTTAAATTCAGATAATTCAAAGCAGATGTTGTTAAAACAGGGAACGTTTTAAATTCTACATTACTTATCCATTGAAAAGCTGGGAGGACTCAGATGAAGCTGATGCAACCCTTCACTGACTGTTATGATTGGCTTTGTAGCCCTTTGAACCTTGGAGCACCAAAACCAGGCTGTAAAATGCAGACCAAAATCTGGCTCTAAGCCTTTATGTTTTCAGCAGTAGCAAATAAGATTAATGCAGTTTTGAGTAAGCACAATGAACTTCATAGACCCAACAGATTTTCAAAGTTAGGGCCAAGTACTTGAATGTAAAGCTACACATTTCTGTACAGTGTCTAGTTTCATATAACTGAGGTCTTTACAGAAATTTAAATGTTGACAGATAAGATGGAATGCTTTCATGTATTTAATGTCTCTACTGGCCTGCTAAATGAGAATTGATGAACCACAGGTTAACATGCTTGTAAAGAAAACTGCTTACAAAAATTTAAAATCGACTTTATTTTTAAAAATGCGGGGGAAAATGGTAAGTAAACATCAACCTGTGGTATCTAAAGTATTTCAAAGTTATAACAGTGTTTTTCTCCTGTCTATTCTGAACACTTATAACAGAAGTTGTTTGAAATGCAATTAGTGAGAGAAGTTTGAAAGGAAAGCTTGACAATTCTGTTCAATAAAAATATTTATTGTTATTTTATTGGTCTGAGGATGTCATGATTTTTCCTTTGGGGCTCAAAATTGCACTTTAATAACTTGATAGATCATAACTGTTAGGTTATTATAAAATGTTGACAGATAAGGCTGTGATTTGTGAAAGCTCCATATGAATTTTACCTTTAATTTCTGTTAACATTTGACAGAGCTTCGTGACATTAGAACCACAAAGTTCATTGAAATTCAGCAGTAGTTGTGTACCTCGCATACATTTCTCATTTACAAATAACACTTGTACATCTCCTGACAAAAAAAAAAATTCAAAATGAATCTCATCAAAAGCTGTAAGAAATACACAGTGTTTTATTTCACAATAAAACTGAATGCATCAAAGGGCCTTTGTGTTGGTAAATTACTCCAGTTGGGCATAGGGAGGAATTTTAATTGGTTTGCGTCTTTTCTGTTCTGACAATGTTATATCAAACACATCAAAAAGTAAATAAATTATTGAGGTTGCCCCCAAGGTGGCACGTCAGCAGTAGTATTCCTGAAAATTATTACTAAAATCATGAATGGTTCATACAGACTAACAGCTTCTGGAATTTTTCATTTATTTGTGTAATAAAGTATGGACAAGCTTTGTGAGTTATGAATCAATATTTAATGAATTCTGACTTTCATAACTGACATATTTACTTATTAACATAATCAGCTATTTGAAGAAAAATACACAAATATAAGACAATAAATTAAGAACAATAAATAATATAGTGCACAATATATATACTAATACTTATATAATAAATTTGGCTTTGCCAAAATTTTGTGCATTAGTCCCACTTTCCTGACTAGGGAGAAATATTATTCCGAACTGCCTCTGTATCAATGATTCACGAAAGAGGGAGAAGTAACCTGGGAAGAAATTATGAGCAGTTTTAAAAACTTGCATCATATGAGTGCATTTCAGAAGTCCCTCAGAGGGAAAGTAACACATCAGGGAGAACAACTCTCCCCAACTACAAAACTGCTGTTGATGCTAGAAGTCAAGCAGCTGAAGCCTGGACATTTACAGACCCTATCTCAATAATCTGTGATACAGAGTGGATACTCCAGATGTCTTTCTAAATATTCTTTCAGTCCTAGAAAAAGCATTTCCATATTCTTGCTCAAGAGCTATTGCAGAGGTTATGACCGGTCTATTTTTCTCCAGCAAACAACTCAGGGTCTAACCATAGATTTCTTTGTGAAACCCTTGAGATATTTCTCAAGGATGATGATAAGACAATGTCTAATAAGAATCAAATTTTCTTCATCACATAGATGCTATTGACTTTAAACTACCATTGATCTCAATGGAACATATGGACTAATGGCAGGTTTGTAATTTCATGTAATAGCTGCATCCTCTCTGCTACTTTATTTCTACTTAATTATCACTTTTACAGAACTGGAAGTGAGAACACCATTTTCACCTTTCTAGGTGGGATGAAGTTAATCCAACTCCATAACCTGCTTCATATTTGAAAGTATCCGACAGCTGGTTCAGATCACAGCAGAAGATATTGAGTGGAAACAACTGTCAGATCTGACTTATTTAGCATTATTCAAATTTACAACCAAAGGCTTTTAACTGATGTGTGAATTCTAGAGATATTTAAATGCCTGGTATTTTGATTGGGTTTTTTATGTTTGGTTTGGGTTTTTTTTGTTGTTGTTGTTTTGTTTTGCTTGTTTGGTTGTTTTTTTTGCAAATTCTACTGAAGTGCATTATCTTTTATCATTGTGACCAAGATCCTTTTGGTTTTGTCGAGATGTACGCAACTTGGGTTGTGGGTTTCTTTAAACTAGAGTTATACAAGATATTCCTTCCACAGCCCACACTTTACTAAAGAATTCAAATATACTTCTAAGGTTTTTGTTCCATTTTCACAAATATTCACATAAGACAACAGGTAGCTAGGTAGTTGCTGATAAATACAAAGGGTCATCCAGCCAAGTACTGAATGTAGATTTTCAAATGACAAATGTATGGATATCTTCCATTACCCTAAAGCAATAGTTTTATTGGCTATTTTTGTATCAGCAATTATCTTGTGCTGGGACAGGAACTTACTCTAGCTAATGAAATGTAGCTAATGTATTACAAATGAAATGCAATAACTTGACAGATGGACTACGATTTCAATTTTTGGGATGCTGATCTGACTTGATTTTCAAGCCTCCTAAAGTTGTAATACAAGTACAAAATAGAATGTTGTGTAAAAACAGACATGTTTATTAAAAAAAGAAGCACATTGGAATGGGAAATTTCATTCAAATGCCAGTCTTTGATAACTAAGTTTGGCATAGGAATTGTATTAAGAATCAGCATAAATGAACAGCTCTTTGGGGCAATACGAATGAAAGCAATGAAAGCTGTGAAATAAGAAGTTATCTTTTTTTTTTTTTTTTTTTTTTTTTTTTTTGGCTTTATACTGATCTGTTTCAGAAACAAGTGTCATACTCCTCGATATTTTTCACTGGAATAACAGCAGGACAAAGAGAAAAACACCCAACAACAAACCAGATACTTACGAACCTGATCAAGCAGAGGACCCTGAGAATCACAGGGATAAGAAAAAAAGAGCAACACTATTCATTTTTGACAGAGCTGTATGTACACCTCTAAGTGATTCATCTCTAGATAATCTATTTCAGATACAAAACTAGTAAGACCTTTCTTTGAAACATAATCTAGTCAGATGGAGGCGAAACAATAAAGGTCATGATACATTCTGGAATTCAGATACATACTGAGGTGCCAAACATATTCAACTAGAGAAATTTATCCTTAATGTAATTCTCATTCCAGTTCCCTAGACCTTCGTGAGGAAGAGTGAAGTGATTCTTCTGTTTTCTTATACTACCAGAGAGGAATGCAAGAAAAATCTCTGAAGGTGTGCAAGTCTAAGAAATGGTAACAATGTAGGATTTAAGACACAATTACAGAAGAGACTAGGAGTAAATATATGGCTGAATTAAGACTATCAAATTACATCTACTCTGGAATCAGATACAATCATAGGCAAATAATTAGAACTGTAGTCAAATAACCTTTTATAACCTTTTATAATGTGACCAATACATTTTAAACCAGACATATTCTACACATTAAATGCTTCTTCTATATACATTATTTTTAAGTCTAAATAAAGGAATTAAGATTAGGATTCTACCATGCTCTATTTACAGGATTTTTTGGAAGATGCAGTCACTGCAGTAGCATGGATTCCAGCAACTTGAAGTATTCTAAAGGTAAATATCCAGGGTATTCTGTTGTTATACCCTTCCACAAATAACGTTTTTTCACACATTGTGAGAAACAAGAAAAGTGATGCATGCAAAGTAGCAGCTGGTATCCAGTTTGGCAAATCACCAACAGAACCATTACGCATACAAAAGTATAAAACAAAATCATACAAACAGAAACAACTTCTGACAGTGATCTATAGCCCCCATTCAAAAAGGAAATCTTAGTTGAGTGACACATCAGGAATTGTAATAAAAAATTATAAGCTCAATACCACAGTCCCAGGCTACATCAATCTTTGTTTCCAATGACAGTATCTGATTTTGAGTCAAACTCTCACTAGAAAATCAAGGTAAGTTCTTTTGCTCACCAATGTCAGAGAATCAATATTCATGCCATGCATAATTATCTGAATAGAGAAAAAAAATATCTAGGATTTTTCCCAACTATGATCGAAGGGTTAGTCTCACACAGTCTTTGAAAAGACCTGAACGTGATTCTTTCTAGATGTCATAAATGTTGATTCAAGTTCAGTCAAACAGGATTAAAACAATGTCATGTATTGTTTTCCATACCATCTCCAGCATACTGTCCCTGAGCACCTGGGCATATAGCACTAATCCAAAGAAGGACTTCATGGTAATATCATGTTCTCTTTTAGTTCTAGTGGGAGCCGAAAAAACAGGTAGATGTAATTTTTCTCTAATTTAAGCGAGAAGATGGTATTGTTTAGCTGTTACATTTCTGTTTTCTTACAAGTTATCACCACAATATACAGACTCTGCCAAGAATTTAAAAATAAATAATGTCTCTCCTTTCTCCAGAGATCACAAAAAAATAAGATAGATAAGTGTGCATGTGTGTGTGTCTGTGCATGAGAAATTTAATGAGGGAAAGACAATTCAATGAACTGAGTTTTGCTGAATGCTTTGAGGTTGAGAGTAATTTTTATTTATTTCTATGGTAAGTTTCATAAGCTTAGTTCTCTCTGTGCTAGTGAGATTTCTTCTTCTGGTCACAGCTTTGTGATTTCAGTGGATTGTAGCTGTCAGAGCTTATAGCAAGGAGTATATTTAAAATACATAGGGCTCTGAATATCAGGGAATAAAACAATCTACATCATATATTCACTACAGAGCTTGAGTGGAATGCAGAACAGAGAAATTATGTTTTCAGTTGCTTGCAGATTCTACCACGTTGAACTTCTGTCATTATTTGCAATTTCTTTATAAAGAGTGGATTATAAGAAACACACCTGGAGGTCAGAAACCATTATTGCAACTTCTGTACTCAGAAGACTGAATTATAAATTCATGCAGTAATATATGCCAAATAGCAATACAAATTTTGAAGCCTGGATCAATCAGAAATTGCAGTAATATTAAGGGAACCATGATAGCTATATAATACACTTATAAAATATATACAATATAACATGTTTTTAAGTATTTGCAAAAGAAAGCAAGGCTGCTGAGGTCACAGACTCAGACACGTGAGGCAAAAAGATTCTTCAAGACTTTGGTTCAACATTCCTCTAATCTCCCCATCTCCACATGGCAGGAAAAAATGTTTTCCTTCCCTTAGAATTGTCTTTTGTTTTGTGCCTAAGTTTTAAACTACAGGGCAAGCCTAATTTTCACTTAACATAGCCCAGATTCAGGGCTTGCAAAAGAGCAAGAGGGAGAAAGAGCATCTTTACAAAGCACAGTCTCATTGCCATCAAATATATGAAATGGGACTAGAAAGTGGTAGATGCTCAAGAGGCAAGAAAGAAGATCATCTGTTGTTTCCATCGTGGTCTGAGTTAAGCAGACAGTGCATAGCTATGATAAATCACGTGTTCTTTGCTTTGGTGAAAATGATCTACATCTGGCTTTTAATTCCTATAGAGTTCTGAGATCAGTGGCAGCTGAAAGACACTGCTGTTGAACACTGCTATCTTCAGGCAAAAGTCTAACTGTTCCGTTACCTTGACATTCAGTTTGAAAGACCCTCCAAAATTCAACAGTGAGTGCTAGCTTGCCAGATATGAGGCATTATATAGAAAAACATCTTTCTGTATAGAAAAGCCTTACAACCCAAGGGAATATAATAAGAGGACAGTTTTTCCTTTGTTTTGGGGGCAATAGTACCTAAGTTTGACATGGATGTAATGGAAATTATATCATTTGCTATGTTTTACAGCATAAGCAACCAATTAATTTGTCCAGGAGAAGAGAAGATCCTACTCAGTGGTGTGTCAAAAGATACATCTCCAAAACAGCCTTATATTCACGGATGCAGAATACATGAGAGAAGGTTAAAAGTATCCAGGTGACATGTTCTATTATGCTATAATTGTGATTGATGGTCTTTAAAACAAATCAATAAACCTAAGCCTGCCACACTGGCATATTTCTCAGTCTGTCACTTGTAAATAACATCTTTGGTCAAAAAGGCTACAAGATCCCTACAGTCTAGAAGACATGCTCTTCACTGGAATGCCAAGTTCTTTCACTGTATTTGCATGCAAGCCCTTTCAATTTTCTTTTTCTTGATGAACTTGGAAACAACCACAGAATAACGACAGAATTCTATGAATAAAATACAGGTTCATGCTCAGGCCTTTACAGTAAAAAATCAACCAAGAATCAACCAGCTAAAAATTATATTTAAAAATAAATAAATATTGAATGCTTGATCATCTTGTCCTCTAGCCTTTTCATCAGTAATACTTCCATTAATTCTTCTAGGCTCTGTCCTCTGTAAGAATTAATTGTACTTCAAACAATTCTTTCATGTCTGCTGTTGTTTTTTCTCTTCACTCCTTCTTGCAGTTTTATATTTCACTGCCTGGTTTGTGATGGTTTTATATCTTTTCATTCTTTCTTCTTTTTTATTTTTAGTTCTTCTTTTCCCCCAGCTTTCACTTGAAATTTACATATCTTCCTTAATCATGTCTTTATATTTCATTGCAATCATGACATGAATAGGTGGAAGTAGAACTTGCCAAGTGTTGCAGAGAAAATACCAGAATCAAATTAGCTTTGGAAGGAACACTAAAAGTAGCTCTGAAAAGAAGAAATGGTCATTGGCTGGAAGACTTTTTAAGCACACAGCTGCAGATAAGGCATTTGTACAAGTGCTATGACCATTCAGCTTCTGTCTAATCCTGGAGATGCTTAAGCTTCATTGGCCTCATTTCAATTTTCCCTAAATATTTAGAATTGAAAACTTGGGAATCAATAGAATATTTTAGTCTAGACAAGATTCAACAGCTTGACAAGCTTGATCCAGGAACTAATCTGCTTAATATCAAACACAGAAGCAGAAATCTAAGTAGAGAAGGACCAGAACCCAAGAATCCAATCATCCTGGCAAGTGTCCTGATCACTGAACTATGAATTTGTATTTCTCTGCTCTCAGGTTTTCTGCATAATGGTACAACTGAACCAGGAGAGGAATGCATGCCACTGCTGCCCAGCTGGTTTGGTAGGCCAGTTCCCAAAAGCTAGAAATACCTGTTTAAATCTGCTCCACTACAGAAAAGTGTTTGAACTACCGGAAAGTCTGTGAAGATGCTAAGAATGGAGTACAAGCCTGTATACTAAGTGTTAGACTTAAAGAGAAGGGTTCTTCCCCTTTTACGTGTGTTTAAAAAAATAGCAATGCCTGAAACTTGTAAGGGCAGGAGGGATAATAGTATAGGCACACATCCAAGGATATAAAAACTACTCCCTGTGGCCCTGACTGAACAGTATTCACTTTCCTATAAGCCAACCCACAATGGCAGTTTTGAATCTCATACTGAGGTTTTTAACTCCTCCATACACTACTGGCGAGAGCCTTGCCACCTAGCTTCAGCTTCTGCCTTCAAACTGGACATCTAACAACTGAAAATCAGACAGCACAGCTTGTGTGTCTCAGGGAATTTAGCCTTTTACAGTGCATGCCTCAACACTCCTTGTAAATTGAATAATATTACTCTTTGTCTAAATATGGGTAAGTCTAAATAAGAGTATGCTTATATAAAAGTAAACTAAAAGAAGGTGGTGTAGCTTACATGTACTTAAAATATACTTGCATAAGATTATTATTTCAGCTTCAATGAATAGAATAAACCAAAGGACTGACTCCAGATCTTATCACTGAAGAACAACAGGCATAAAAATTCCACCATCATTCTGCAAGCTGCTCCTATAGTTGCCCCTGATTATTGATTAGGCAAATGAATGACCTTTTCTGGAGCTAGCCAGGATTTGAAATTTTGGTCAGCATTTTCCACTTTTTTCCATGTTTGCTTCCTGCATTCCACATGTTTTGTGAATTTCCACTGGGTTAATAATGTTATTCTTTTTGGTGAATGTCATCTGTTTGGTAAATATCACCAAATGTCAAATGTTTGGTAATTAATGTTAATTGTGTGCCTCAGCTAAATAGAGAGGTCAGACTATTTACATGTGTCTTAAATTCTTTATCACATGTAGTACAGAGTAGCCTGCCTGTGCTACAACCATGGAGAACAGAAATATAGGAGTAACGGACGGTTCTGTTCATAACCCAAAGCGTAAAAATTCTCAAGGATACTGACATAACTATAAATAAATACTGACACATTGTAGGTAAGTTTTGCTCAGCAGTCACAGACTGGAAAATACAGGATATTAGAATTTTAGAAGTTGCTACTTTTGTCACATTCATTGGCAAGAGTCAGCAGCTGTAGTGAAGAATTGTACTTTTGTTTAATCTGTTTGTTATTGGTTAAACCAAGCCCTCTGTAGGTGCTTGGCCAAGAAAATATAGAAACATATTCAGGTGTCATTGGATGCAAATTTGAAGTTTACACACATTTTTAGCCTGGCAAGCAAAAGTATTTCACCCAGGATATTATGCACGCACAAGACTGCCAAAAATATTCTTAAACATTACAGATCTACAGTGTTATCTGGCCAAACAGCTTTTCAGATGTAGTCTACAGACATAAGAGAAAGACAGTGCTGGATATCTCATACAGTACCTAAGGGTGCTCTATTTCCACATTATCAAAGACCTTATCTAAAATACAGGAGACCACTGCCAAGTCCATGAGGTCTCAAGAGTAAAATGTATTCACATATGCATTATGGATATATATTTAGATACATACAGACTCACACATATATTTATAATCTGTATATGAAGTGCTCCTTGCAAAGGTGACATGGTTTGTCACTATTCCCACTGATGTTAGTGGGACTAATATTAGAACTAACTGTACAATGCAAAAGCTATTCCTTAAGGATAATATGGGGAAAGAATGATGGAGAGATGGAAAGAGACAGAAAGAGAGAGAAAGACAGAGGAACAAAACAACAGCAAAAAAAGACACAACAAAAATCTATCTGCTCTCACTCATCTTCTTGATACTCAAGATACTTCTAATTATTCTGTTTTACAATATGTAGCAGGTACCATTTTGCCAGGTCTATAGCTTTGCATTTGGAGTAATTCAGTAGTGTGGCCTCACTCTAATTTTCTTCAGTAGCCAGCATTCATAACCTCTGCAAAAGTATTTTTTGAGTAAAAAGGAGTATTTCAAACTGAGAAAGTTTATGTATTATACAAGGGAGAACTAGCAACTTACTAATAAAAGCAAATAGTGCATTACACCAGAAATTATTAATAAAATTGCTAGAAACTCATGAAGACTCAATACAATAATTTAATACTAGAACAGAGGGGGAAAAAACTCAGAACCACAAAACAATTATAGTGAGCAACACACAGAAGAATGTAGTGTCTTTTCCTCCTTCTTGCTTCCATAGATTGTAAGCAGACCATGATTTCACAAATGCATTCATATTTAATATTTTTGTTTTCATTATTTTCATTATTTTTGAAATAATTTTAAAATAAAAATAAAATTGTTAACACTCAGCATGGGAAATTCTGAATGATTTAGAGTTAAGTAGTATCATGCCACTTCATAAGCAATATTAGTCTAATTTTCTTCTGTAAAGAACCATGTCTCTGAGAGAGACCAACCTGCGGGACATTTAGCTAGTAAACAGGATCAGGTATTTTGAAATCATTATAAACCTTGCCATGGAAGGAAAACCAAATTTTGTATGTGTCATTGTACAAAAATGAGATAGACTACTCTAAAATTGACTTTCTAAGGATAGAATCAGCCATCTTAAAATAAACTGATAAAAAGCAACTGCACAGGGTATAACTTTGGACAATATAAGCAGCTTCCCTCCCAGCTCCCAGTCCCCTGAAATCCTGATTTTTGGGGGAGAAGTGTTAAGAGTGTTGTTTTACTGCTGCACTAGAAATAATGTAATTTATTAAAATAATAAATAACCAACCATGCATTTTAATTTTCAATCACCAACACAAACTAATTGAGTAGGTGGGCTTGTTAGCAACTCAGAGGAAGGCAGTTATCCCCTTGTCTGGCTTGCTGAACTGGCTCTGTGCCAGAGCACTGAAGAATCTGTCATCGAACAGTAAAAACGAAGTCTATCCTGTGTCACACATCTATAAATAGGCATGTTATGTATATGTATGGGCATGTCTCCATGTATTTCATTTTCTAGTGCAAATAAACAAGCACATTTAAAATTCACTCCTGAGCATTTTCAACAATTAATTTTTGGCAATCTTCAACAACGTAGGAGCGGTGGAATGTACAGCCTGCATTTTATTCACAAGAATATAAACTGTATGCATTGCATTCACTTGTTTCCCATTCTCGTGTTTCAGGTACACCTGGCTGCTAGTCACTCCCTCCCCACACTACCCCAACACAATGACTGGATTTAATATTTTCTGAGCTGCCAACTTGATTGGCAGAAAGAAAGAATATATATGCTTGCCACATATATACAAAGATACATTTATATATATGTGCCAATAAGAGAAGAATACAAAGCACTAATCCAACACAATTAATTCTCCACATAAAGCACTACTCAAACAAACCTATAAACCAAACAAAATTATTCAGTATCTCTTCTTAGCTATCCTTTCCACACATGTACTAAAAGAAACAATTCAATATTGATCCACAAGCCCTTTCACCAGCTGATGAGTGGAAAATGCAGCTGCAACAGCCACTTCAGCTTCTACACTTGATGACTCTTCCTCCATCCTGTAACTATCTTATTAGAATAAACTTGTCTGCAACTTTTCCTAAGGGGTCAAAATGAAATTTAGTGTGATTATACTGGGGCAAACAGTCCCTGAATCTCTTTCATATCAGCTAAGAATCTCTTTGGTCACTTATGGCAGCATCCCTCTCACTCTGCCAGCAAGAAACACCCTTAGTCAGGCCCTGTAAAGAAACAGTAATGCAAGATAAAACCCACTTTTTTCCTGTCAGGATTAATAATAAATGAAGCTGAAGTATTCTATCAACAAGGATGAAAAGGGAATACTTAAATTAGAACGAAACCTGGTATAAACTGTATGTAATTTGATTAAACAGAAATCTAAGTGATCAGTGTTAATAAGGGTCCTCTTTGATAAATAGAGAAACATTAAACAAACTCTTCCCAATTAAAAATGTGGCCAAACTGCCTTCTGGTGCATTCAGTGAAATGAGGGTGGCCTTCATGGCAAGGGCTGCAGCAGCAGCTGGCAACCCTCCAGGGCACTGCAAGGGAGACACATCTTTCCTTAGATACTTTTCAGCGCCTCCAGCAGCAAGGCCGGCACCACAGAGTCCCCGGTGAGCAGACCCCGCTGCACCCTGGGACAAGATAGCTGGTGGCTACTCACTGTGTCTAAATTATAAATCCCCTTGCATGAAACAAAGCCTTTCCAATGCCAGAAAAGAGACAAAGCCTATGCAAAGAGCCAGCTCTCAGAACAGATAAAGCAGCTCCTACAGGAGAAACAGTGATTAAATAAAGTCCAACAAATGATGCCAATAAACAAGTTTTCAATTACCAAAGGACACCCAGGCAGCCAAAAAGAGGCTGCTAAAAGCTGTAATCACACCACTCTACAGTACCCACTTCAAAAAGTACAGAAACATGTAATATATTTTGGCTGGAAAGAACACGTAGAGCAGACTATTTAAGAAAATTGCAACCTTCTACAGAAACAAGCTTGAGAGCCTTCTATTTAAGTGAGTGGGGCTGCATTTCGGATCCAATTTCTTCAGGTGAATTATATCTCTGAATCATACAGCAGTTATCTGCCTGCATCTGTTTTTTTTTTGACACTATGACATCTTCCTGTCCTTGAACTCATCTGAGACGGACAAGCTCTGGGGACTGCTAATGGGGCTAAATTTTACATGAATATTTCCTTGCATTTATAAGTGAATTTACTTAAGCCATATTAATGTCATTTGTGTATTTGCTTTCTGAAAAAAACTTGTTCATCTGCATTTTGTCCGCACCAGTGTTCACTAACGTAGATTCCAAAGATACAGCCAGAGGTACCAGGACCAGAAAGAGGCTTTTAAAATGTACTGAACTGTGTCAATGCATTTATATTTGCACAAGAAAAATTATTCTCACTCAGCCATCTAAGGAAGAGAAAGAATTTGGAGGTTTTCTGGACAGTCATAATTAGCCAATATAGAATGAGGAATAAATGCTGAAAGCAGAAAACTACTGGCAAACAATCAAAACAGTTTCATGTATTGCCAAATAGTACTTAAACATTTCTGCAGCCTGGATAGAT
Organism: Chaetura pelagica; assembly: GCF_000747805.2. Lineage (NCBI taxonomy): Eukaryota > Metazoa > Chordata > Aves > Apodiformes > Apodidae > Chaetura > Chaetura pelagica. The sequence goes on from NW_009970724.1 coordinate 5,229,907, forward strand.
TCAAGGATGCAATATGGTCACTGATGACTAGGTGCAGAGAAGTCTATACTTTATCAGGAATAGGGTTTGTGGCAAATCGTTCATTGAGCTGAAACACTGTTTCACTGTTAGGTCATTTGTGTGTACTCCAGCCTCTAGTGAGAGAATGAACAAGAACTTCATATCATAAGGTGGTTGTTCAATGGCTTATTACATACAGCCAAGATCTTGATAGCACCTTTTTGCAGCATAATTGAATTTTTTATCATTTATGTTCCCAGTGATGATTACAGACTGGCTTGCCACTGATGCTGCCCAGATTTTTTAATGTTCAACATACCCTTTGTCCTTTCCATTTTATCTTCAGGCCTTTCTTAACTCAGTTTTAGGCAGCAAGAGGTTCATAAGCACAAGTTCTGGTAACGGTAACAGCACTGCTGTCTATTAAATACAATGTTTTATGATCTGTAGGTATAAATCATGGCCATTTCAAAAGGGGAGTCACAGCTTTGACCATTTAGATTTTCCTATCTTTTTTAATTTTTCAGAAAATTAAACATTCAAATTTTTGAAGGCTAACCCTTGCAGCAGCTGGACTAATATCAACATTCACACGAGTTAACACAAATATACTCCCTCTTCCCTCAGTACAACTCTCTAAAGAGGAATGTAGGCACAGTTATCTAGTCAGATGACCAACAGTGTGCCTCCTCCTTGGCATTAAGGACACGAGGCCTGAAGAGTTTTCAAAACAAAGAGGTAATTTTTTCTTTGTTTAGTAAGAGGTTTGGGTAATTCAGGTACAACAGTCATAACATTGATGGAAAAAAGTATTCTGAGATTGTGGATTAGACTGAGTTGTTTCCTTTTGCTGTGGGTTATCTTTAAAACTGGGTCAATTTTTTTTACAGATAAAAGTTCTGTAACTCTATGAGCATGACAGACAGGAGATTTAGGTTTACCAAACAATAGGTATTTTTGCATAAAGACAGTATCATTAGCATATTTTCATCATACACTTGCAGTCACAGACAAATTTCAAAAAAATTAGCTGCTGTAAGTGACATCCAAACTGATCTGAATCATGAAGTGGTCTTGGGTCTTCTGTTTCCCTGCCCTACCAATGCCAAATGAGGACATCTCATTAACCATTCACAGGCTCCCTTGGTCTTCACTTTAATATTAATAAGCTTTGATGTACTCAATGAAACTAGAAATAGTGGCTTGAGAGAAAAAAAAAAAAAAAAGGTATCTTTTTATATTAGGCCTCTACAAACATAGAATTGATCATATTTTGATAGTTCTTAAGTTCCTTTACTCATTCTTATGAAATATTCCTTTTCCTTCTCCATACAACCCTCTCATGTCTTTCAAGTCTTCATAATTGACCCTAACAGAAAAAATCGCAGTACTATTACTCTTGGCTGCCACCAAAATATAATCAAATAGATGTGCTCTCTACATCTCTACTAGGACTTTTAAAACAGCCTCCTAGGATAGAAGCTCACAAGCCATGGGAGATTTTTGGGTTTTGGTAGGCAGATCTATATTTGCACATATATTGTGCTACACCAAACTTCCTGAAGTACCTCGAACCATCAAAATTACTTGATCTGTGTCTCCCTGCTAAGTTGTCTCACAGTACCGGGACCCTGGGAAAACCAAATCAGAATGTGGGTTTGAACATAAAGCATAGGGGACTCTGAAGAACTAATTTTTATAATTAAAGTAATATGCAATTCTTAAATTATTTTGCTTTTAATTCCATGTTCAGGAACAGCAGACTAGCTGTAAATTACACTATATTTGGTTTGCTCTTTTACTAATCTGTCACACTGACAGAAAAAAGTGTATGTCAGCTCAACAAATTAAAGTCAAGTGCATTTTAATAATTTTAACTTTAGCCAAGACAATTAGCACAGCATTATTATATAAATCCCAGAAGCTGGAAGAGGTGTCTACATGGCAGAACTGCCACTCCTGCAACTGGGGAACTGCTGGGAAACAAAGACACCAGTAGCCTTTGTCCTATGCCTGATCCTACCCAGAACAGCAGCAGCAGCAGCACCTTACCTTGACTTGACAGATCAGGAGCTTCCTTCTGTTGTTCCCACCCAGCCTGACCATGTCCTGCCCTAGGCAATTAGCTGTCTGGAGTATTTTCTGCCCTTAGTAGTTATAGGAAACCACTGCTGCAGATTAGCAGCTTCTCCCAGACTCCCATTAAAGGAGGCCAGGGCATCAAATGGAAAATGTAAAGCTTTGTGGAAAACAAAGAGAGCAGGTTTTCACCCTATTTTTGCAAGCACTGCAGTTATTTAGAACTCAGAAACCTTGTTTGCGTGTGCTTTTTTTTCATATGATGCTGACTTGAACCTCTCTACTCTGAAAATTAATCTGAATTCTTCCAGATCAAGATTTTAAAGTACTTCTTCTGTGAAAGCAAGATACATAGCATTAGAAATTACCTTATATATCTTAATATTTTTTTGGTCATTTGTGAGCTGAGCTTTGAGGAAAGACTTTCCTTCTTAGGTTATTGAATTTTATTTACATTTCACTGTTCTTGTAGACCTTTAAAGGCATTAGCATGAGACTTTACCACCATCACAGGTGTTATATGATCTTGACACAATATGTTGTGATTCCCATAATTAGTGAATTGGCTTAGGAGAGTTACAGTAGATTAACTAATAGGTTAATTGAAATGGTGTATGTTCTCATTGGAAGTATTTGGATGTATTTAGATGTGGCTAAACTCGAAGCGCGTACTGATAATATATCTGGCAACCACGGTAAGCAATGATTTTCCTATGCATTTGATTTTATCAAACAGATCTTTACAGGGAAAGTTCCCAACAGACACAAATAATGATAGCTTTCTCTGGGAAATTTCGTACCTATTTGGAAAATGGTACCTCTTAAATTGTCTTACACAGGAGACCATCCAAAAGGACACACACTCATGCTAAAAAACTTCAACAGAGTGAGCAATACAATTTTTGGTGAACAGCCTAAAATCATAGCTGTGACATGCTAGTGTTGACCAACTGCAAGCTCAGCCTCACCAACACTGCAAGGATTTCCTCATCTGTCATACTCTGGAATCTGGTTCTTCTCTGTGTATTCCAATGTATCTTGACAACTTAACCCAACTTAGCTAAGTAGAAAATCTAGAAAAATCCTATATTTTAAAGAACTATGTTAACTATGGCAAGAACTATGTTTAACAATGTTAAAAGAATTATATTTTCAGAACACAGCCTTTCAGAATGGACAGAGGCAAGTATCTGACTCTCACAGTTACATGTGCATGGTGGGACAAAGCATGAACATGAGTTTGGAGAATCTCCCTCTGTATTAATTCCAAAGACAAAATACCCTCAGACATTCAAACAGACTCTGGTCCATGTTGCTTAGGTCACTGAAATGTAATGATGGGGAAATAACTCCACGCACATTCCCTGAATCCCAGCTCTTCCAAGTAGATTAAAAGGAAACCAAGCACAAGCAAACAATTCAGTATGGGAGAAATGTTTGCTCAAAAAGCCCAGGGAAGGACTCTAGCAAAGCTCTACTGAAAACCTGAGATAATGATTAAACACTATCAGGGAAGTACTGGCCTTCCTCCAGCTTCAATTTTAATTTTCCTGGTGAACGAAGACAAAAGGCTATTCTGTCCTTTGCTTTATTCTCAAATGCACTGACTTCCTTGTAACTCAAGCAAGTTTAACATCTTACCTAGGTGTAGCAGGACATAGTTATCCTTCTCTGTGTTGACCACTGGGAAGTTTGGAAATCACAGATTTGTTAATAGACTCTCACATGACACTGTAGTTTTTCATATACATGAAAGCTTTCCAATAGACATTATTTACACGTAAAGAAACAAGCGAAAAATTAGGGCCAAAATATTTAGCTCTGCAATAGTCGCATTTAATGGATGAAAGCCTGGGAAATTTGAGTTCCGTGTTCTGTAACAGATCACTCTGCCTGCAGAATTTGATTTAATTTTTTTTTTTTCAAGAGGCAAAATGGATTCAAGTTATGATCTCGGAATTTTGTGAAGTCATTGGAAAATGGGCTATTTTCAAAATGTAGCCATGAAAATAGTAATTCCTGAGGGAAATGTGCTAGGACTTTGAAAATCATCTGTCCCCTTCAGGAGTCCTAAAATAGTATCTGAATCCACCTGGAATTCTGTTCCAGTTGTGTGTGCTGGATACTTGAAATACTAAAATGTTACTGAAATTTTATTCTCTTATGCCTCACTGCATGATCCATGCATAGAATTACTGTTCATCAGCATGGGCTATATGTTATGCATTGGGATTGCTGCTTGTTATCCATCTGTGAGAAATGCACAGGCTGTAAAATAAGTTAGGAAAGGAGTGAAAGAAACTGAAACCAATGCAAATTTACATAGTAACAAAGGAACAAAAATGTAGTTCTATTTCTAAAAAGAAATGGGAGAAGACACGGATAATTTAATTAGGATCTAACATTTTCATACCCAATCACTTCACCTCTTTATGTAGACAGCACCTTCTAAGTTCTGTAATTTTGGTATATTTTAGGGATACTTCTCTCTGAGAACAGCTTTGCCCATGTGATAATACATAAGTTCTTCCCTTCAACTCCACAATTTTGTCATTTCTTTCCTAGTATGGAAGTAGCCTCAATAGATGCAGAAGAGGTTTCTTTTCTAATCCTCAGTTATTGGAATTGTACCTATGCCTTATGCTTGTGCTCATTTGAAGCTAGCAGCTCCAGTGTTTGCTAAGAAATTACCAGCATCAAAAGTAGAAATAATCATAGCTATAAACCCAAGCTTAACTGCTGCCAACTGTACCGGTACAGGATCTAGTAAACATTTTTCTGACTTACTCAATTCTTGAAACTTTTTTATTGGAGGCAATGTGGACATGTATGCTACAGAGACTCATGCACTCTGCAGACACCTTAACAGTAGTATTTCATTCCAAACTATGAACATATGAATTGGGAAACAGGAAAAGTTTAGCTGCAGGCAAACTAACAACAAGAATAACTTATAAGAGATCAAGACATTATCTCTCTTTACAAGGTACCAGCTGTTGTTATCATGATCTTTACTTAGAGAAAACAAATTGTTTAAAACACTTATGCTTCAAAAGAATTACAAATTACAAATATAGAAAACAGTGTAAAGATTTAAAGTATAGCTGTCAATCAAATTGTTTCCAGGATTTTCAATCTGTAGTGCTTCTCTTCCTGCAAACCTTTAGTTTTAAGCTTTAAAATTAAGCTTTAATTAAAAAAAAATAAATTCTTTGAACTAAGTTGAATATTTTTAGCTTTAATGGCTTAATTATATTTCTGCCCAATTATACAGGTATCTTAGAGACCAATAACATTAAATTGGCAACCTACCACTCATCAACCCTTGAATGACATCTCTTTGCCCATATGTAAGCTTTAGAAAGGCCACATAAAAACACATCTACAGGTTTTAAAAATCTCTGCATTTTGCAGCAATACAGTTTCATCGAGAAAGAGTGATCCCACCAGGTATAATGTCTTTTGAAAGTCTGAAAAAAAATAAATCCCCAAAATAAATCACATACAAGACATTGTAACTGAAGATAACATCATTGATATCTTAACTATATAAAGCCTTATCTGCATTTTGCTGTATTATTTATTACAGTAATAATAAAATGTTAATCATTAATAATTGCAGATATTTTCCTTTTCTTAGTTAGGAGGTTCCCTTAAGGTGTAGTTACAAATCCATGTGGCTAAACTACTGAGAGCTGTTTCCCTAAATAAGCACTGATGAATGATCTGCCAGTCTTTGTGTATGTTTGCAATATTTCTGTTAATTACTTGGAAAGCAACACCTTAAGCATTCTTCCTCATCCCCTCTCCAGGTAATTGTACAGAATAATAATAAGCATGCTCTCTATAAATAAAAATCCACTTTCCCTTCACACCCCTAAATGTCTACATTTCTACCAAAACCAAAGGTAGTCGTAGGCTATGGTATTTTTCTTCTTTCAGAGCCAAGTGTTATTTTTTGATACATTATTACTGCTGAAGAAACAGATAAGTTCTGGAGTGTTTGTGTACCACAGTTACATGTTTTTTCCATCTGGGGGAAAAATAAAATTATTAAAAAAAAAAAATTAAAATATTCCTCAGTCTCCTTTCAACATATGGAGTTTGTCACATCAATCACTGGTGGAGAAAATGCAGTGGCATCCATGTCATATGGGTGATAGATCTGTTTTACATAGTATCAGCACTGCAGATTCATGCCTTACCAATCTACATAGTGCAGACATTCTACTAGGCAATAGTACAGTTCTTCCAAAGAAGAGCTGTCTTTTGTCAAGTATTTTCAATAGAGAGATATAAAACTGTTACAAACCATCCAAAAGTAATAATCTAGGCACCTCAGCATGCTGTCTTTCTCTATCCTGTATAATAAATTTGAGCTGGGTGCTTAATACATATGGGAATCATCACTAGGGAAACCATTCCCTTGGTAATTGTACTCATATAGAAACCTTGTCTTGCTTTTGTGTCTGGCTCAGTGAGACAGTACTTCAGAGCAGACAAACAAAATTTCTAACAAAATATTGTCCCATTTATTTGTCTTTTAATTTTAAATGTAAGTGGAACCTGTGTTTTTTCTCAAACCTCTAATGTATTGTAATGGGTCTGTTATGCTCTGCCACTTTGCTGTTACAGATCACCTACTGCCACCATTCTTAATGGCTCCTTTCCTACAGGAAAAGGATGCCAGCTCCGTAGTATCCCTGTCCACTTGTCTGTAGATACCACCATGTTGTCAGCAATTATAATTTACCCTGGTAAGGCACTTACTGCCAGTTACTGTTCAGTCCATTGGCTCATTGACCTCTCTGCAAATAGCTAGATAACTAATTTAGGGTATAAATGGCTGTGATAATTATAATCCAATTTAATTTCCTTTCAGTGATTTACACACAGATGTTTTGATATCACTGATACCACACAGCTCCCACTAAATCAGGTTGATCAAAGCCCTGTTCAACCTATCCTTGAACACTTCATGGAGGAGGTATCCACAGCCTTCCTGGGCAACCTGTTCTGGTGTCTCACCACCTTCTAACATCTAATATAAATCCAGCCTCTTCACGTTTTGATCCATTACTGCTTGTCGTCTCGCTAAAAGTCCTTGTAAAAAGTCCCACCCCAGCTTTCCTGTTGGTCCCCTTCAAATACTAGAAGTCTGCTATGAGGTCTCCCTGGAACCTTCTCTAGGCTAAACAACCCCAAGTCTCTCAGCCTGTCTTCACAGGAGAGGTACTCCAGCACTCTGATCATCTTCATGGCCCTCCTCTGGACTTGCTTAAGGAGCCCCATGTCCTTCCTTACAGCCTTTGAAATATAACCCTATAAGCAGAATTAGCAGTGTTCATCTTCTTCATGCTTTTTAACTATTAATTAAATGAAGAGAACATTATCATAGGACAATATGATTTAATGTCAACTTTCCCAAGGGAATCTGAATAATTTCTTCCAAGGAATGCCCTAATCTTAGTGGACATCCTCTACTGTTGAAACTGCATCTGTCGCATGTAGCCTTAAACAACCATTCAGCAATAGAAAAATCTACTAGTTTAATATTAGAATATTGACTGTGAGGCACTCCTGGTTCTTCTGATGAGAAAGTCTCTCTGAAACAGGCCCTTCATATGCAAAGTTTTGTTGCCTGAATGCATTGTGTTTCAACTAATGAGCCCTTCATTTTTGTCTGAGGACTCAAGATCTATCCTCTTTGCAAATAAATACCCATCAACAATAGTCCTTATAATAACAAATTTCCAGCCAGTCAGTACAAGCAACAAATCCTTTAAGTTTGCCTCACAGAATTCCAATTGGCAAAGCAGAGCAGAAATCTACTTTGTCACTCCCAGAGACACAAGCAAAAATTAAGAAGTCATTGTCATATGGTCCCTGGCGAGCCTGATCACAATTCTTGACAAAGCGCAAATGTCATCAATGTCCAGGATAAGGAATGTATTCTTGTCACAGGACTTACTGGCATTAACGCCCCTGTAGGAGTTTGTCTAGAAAAGCAAGTTGTCACTGCTGCCTCTGAGTGTCCCTCTCAAAGGAAATGTATCACTTTGCTTTTAGAACAAGACAAATAAAATAAAGCACTGAGCATGACACAGAAAAAACCCCAACAAGGACCCTCTAAAAGCATGCATAGGGTTTCATGTCCCTTCCATGGGATTTGTTCAAAAAGGAATAAAATGACACAGATGTTTGACAAAAAGCAAAGCAAAACAACTATGAAGAATATGCCTATGATCATCCTGACAGGGAAGCACCTTTTTTCTAGCAGCCTGCAAATTTTGCAAGCACACAAATACATGAATGTAGAAAACTGGAGATATTTCTACATAATGCATTTTAGATGGTTTTCCCTGCTTGCAGAAAATGTGTGGAAACTGTCTGCAAAGGTGATTTGTATCCTTGGGTATAACTGTTTCATTGGGCTTCTGGCACCAAGCAATTCTTTGTCAGATGTGATGCTCATAAGACCCTTAACTGTAGTGATACTAACAACTGCCTCTATAATACTTAACACATAAAACAAATTATAACAATATCCTTAAGATTAGCATATAAGTAATAGTGCCATATAAAAACTCATAAAAACAAAATGTATGGCTACAATAACCATATTAAACCAACAATAGTTCTGCTTTAAATAACTGTATGAACCATGTTTGGAAAATATTATAGTATTTACTGATCAAGCATAAGGAAAAGTCTACTGTTGTCATCTCAGAAGAAAGAAACTGATTCCAGTTTCTATCCTTCCTGTAGGTATCAGAAAGCCAGTTTATGATAAAAGCCCAACAGAGCCATCTAACAAGCTTCAATAATCATTTGATAGTTTAAAAAGAGTTAAAATATATCCTGTTTATGCATACTTTTTGTTTGGTTTGGGTTTTTTTTTTTCGTTTTTTTTTTTTTTTTCTTTTTACAGACAACAGAATATGCTACATATAATAAACCGAAAATGAAATAATTTTCCTTTCAGGGAATGCAACTTTCTGACTGCACTGGTGACTTAACAAGTCAAACTTACAGCAATGCTAAAAAGTTAAACTTCCACTGGTGATAACGGGCATAGGTAAATTAATCAGGACAATACATCTCTTTTAAACAGTGGCGTCATTTAGGGCCTGGGACATTTAAAATGCAGAATGGATTGGTCTGATGGAACAATAGACAAGACTGTACCTAAATGTTGAGAATATTTTTCTCTGTGTGGAAATTTGCAGAGGAAACCCTTACTTTGTCACAGGACTCCTACTTCCAGCTAGTTTTAGCAGTTTCATTTTTCACCTGGCAGCTGAAGTGCTGAAATCCAGTGAAAACGAAAACAGAAATATTATGTTTCTGAGCGTAGTAAAAGCTAAAGGCCAGAAGATTAACCCAGTAGGTGGGGACCCATAAAAAGGCCTTTTGCACCTCCGTTGAGGTGCTCAGGGATGAGCATATGTTTGTGGAGAAACTATACAAAGGCTCAAGGGGAAAGGCATAACCAGATGTCTCCTGTGCTCCACAGGATCTGTGCTTCCCATGGCATGAAAGCTGTCCTAAGCCCAAAGTACACCAAAGAGGGATGTCTCAAGGATGAGGCAGCTCCCTACCTTTCAAATGTTCTTCCAGCCCTGAGCTCACTACAGTGACCCACTAACAGGAAACCAGGCAGAAAAGAGCCAATAAAGGAAACACCAGTCATTTTTCATTTGCTTATGGACAGGCAACTTATGATGATACTCTGATGATCACTTTCTATTGAATAAATCACCTTCTGACCCATTCTCCTCAGTCATTTTCATTGTACACTATATTTCATTTGCCATGTCAGACCCTCAGTTTTATCAGAGCCACTAACACAATTTTCCAGAGCAGCAGCATTAGCTCAGCTTCCTCATTTTGTCTCTGGTGCCTTGTAGTTCAGTTTATAGGTGGAAATAAAGACTTGTTGGAACTTGCCTCCTTCCCCCAAGGGTAATCTTAATCCAAACCCAAAGGTAGAATCTGGGCCTAGCCTCCAGTCTTTTTCTCCCAAGAGATGATATATCAGCAGATGATCCATATAACTCGTATCATTGTCATTTAATCAAAAGCAGTTTGCACTGTCAAAAGATTTCCAGCATGTAAAGATTCACAAAGATATCTGAAAAGGGAGCATGCTGTTCTTCTTTCTGATAAAAATAGGATGAGAAAAAATCCACCAAAAAACAAAACACCAAATTAAAAGAAAATTACAAATCAACAAAATGCAAATATAAATATGTTTGTATTGATTCATTAATCTATATTTACAATAAAATACTGTTATGTGAAAAAAATAATTGTCAACTTTGAATAGAACAGGGGATTACTAATTTTTTTTCCTTTCCTTTTTGTGGAAGTTTTAGATCTGCTTAATACTAACAGTAGCTTGATCTTGCACAGCATTATTTTAATCAGAATATCAGTCTCAGTATTGCTTAAAACAACTTAATTGAGAATTAACCATTGCTGAACTCTCAAAAACATGTACAGGGCAATTTCAAGTCCAGTTAGCAACTAGGAGCTCAGGACATGACTGTGTCATCCAAATAAAAATGAACATTGCATTCAGTGCTCTGACTTGTCAGTTCATTTACAGAAATCATAAATAACAATAGTGCAAGGATAGATCCCTGAGGTACTTCTGTAATGACATCCATTAAATCTGACATGATGCTGTTTAATAACACGAGCTGTATGTGTCCTCCTAAGTAGCTAGCACCCAGTTAATTACAGATGATTCCATACCTAAACTACTCCATTTATCCTGTAAAGAAATATAATTTATAAAATAGACAATAACAAACAAATTTAAATGCACTCCATACGTATCCCCTGGAAACATTCGCACTTACTCTGCAATGTTTCAAAGTCTTTGATTTTCTCATTCTGAATTAACTATAAACATGCTAATATCATTCTGCTCAAGAGTACCTTATTATTGGTATGACAAACGAATTCAGCATCTGGTCTTCATGCTGCTGAACCGCCAGCAAGGGGTGTTCTGTGGGAGCACACCTAGACTAGATTTCTGGTGTTCAAACTGGGCCTCTTCAAGGAGTGCTACACAGCTTCTGGGTAATCTGCAAGTCTGAGCAGGCCAAGCCTGGCTTCCGCCGAGTCTCACTCACTCTGGATACAGTCTATGCTGCCACACTTCTCCCCAGGGAACAAAGAAAAAGGCTGAACGAACATACTGGTGCTAAGAGGGCATCAATGCTTCTTTTGGAGATGAAGAAAAGGAGCTGATGTGATTCCCAGTGACAACCAGAAAGTGTGAGAGAAGGAAAAGGTGAGAAAGAGAGGGAGATCAGAAACACTGCCTTGGCTCGCTCTCCCACTTAAGAATGAAGGGAGAGTAGGATGTCTCCATAGCAACCATCAGAAAGCATGGAAAAGCAGAGAGCAACGATGATTATAATAAGATTAGAAGAGGTCACACAGATCATCAAAAAGTCCCCCAAAATCTCAAGCAATCATGAGGTAATAGCTGCTTAGTCTGGAAGCACTCTGGAAGTACTCCACATTCACATATCACAAACTTCATCCCAACTGATGAGTAATTTAAGATTTGTATTTTAAAATTTAAAATAAAATAGGAAGATTAATTATTATACTCTGAAGGAAAGCAGATTCAGAGAATGGATATCCTATATTCCTTTGACAGGAAGAAAACTACTTGGTGGATTTGCTGGGTGATTTTAGGACGAGTACTTCTTGTACTGCTCCTGCTTTTGAGCAAGGCAAGCACAACAACCCCTCCCCACACACACATCTGCCCTGAGAAGTCTGATCGCTGAGAGACTCACTTCCTCATTACAAATTTGGAACAACGTCAACCCTTAGGGTGTGAGCAAGAGGCATAATTGAGATTTCTAAACATTAAAAAGCGTGCACACATCTTGTCTCTGACAACATGTCAGTATAGGGGCATGCAGAAGGCACTTGGTTTCTTAAAGACCTATCCATGAAAAGGGAAATAGGCAAGGGGAGCAAGGTTGTAGCCGCAACACTCAATTAAATTCCAGAAAATAACCAGAAACCACAATGGTGAAAAAGATTTAAGACATCTAAGAGAAGGACCAATTTACTTCTCTCACTAGTTGGTGGGTGAGATTTTTCAAACAAAGGGCAGAGAAGGAACACTTTCACACACTCCTCCTAATGGCCAGAGCACAGGAAATAAATCTAGCTGCAACTTGCTAGACAGAATAAAATAAAGATGCTCAGTCTGAAATAGAATGATGATCCACACCTTTAGAAATATGCTGAGTGTTGTCATTTCCCTCTGATATTGGAAGAAACGTGGGAGAGACAAGAGTGCTTGTAGTCTAATGCACTTAACACTTGTTATTTAGAGAACAGTGATTTTAATTTTCAAATACATTGCCCTGGTTACAAATTGCTTTCAAAATCACGCTGATGAAAAAGCAGAAAATGCCCTGGTATAAGTCTCCACTAAACTGACACTGACCTGAGCTGCAGTTCATGGTGAAAATCTGTAACTAATCCCTGTATTCTCTGTGACTGGGGCTAGGCAATATAGACACATCTCTTATCTACATTCCTATCCACCACATGTTATTAAAGAGGGTACTTTATGTTTCAGAACTGCATGTTTCACGAGATCCTGAAGAATTTCAGTGCTCCAATAAATAGACAGAAAAGTCAAGTACATTATATATGTGTTTGTAGGACAGAATTTGAATTGGCATTCTTACATTGCATGACGGTTTGTGCTGCATTTTGTCGCTGTTGCAACAGTTTCTTCAATAGAAGTTTAGGTCTAATTGGGCAATTTGCATACCCTTTATGCTTGTCACATTGCTACCTGTGACACTTCCTCCAGGAGTGACTTGAAAGAGCAAGTTACATCCACGTTGTCATTTCTGACTATAGGACACTCGGGAAATGTAGCTCAGCTGAAAGTTTGAACTCTGTATGCACAAGATCCAATTGTCCAACCCTTGTGTGAAAAGCATCTAAGCTTAATGGCTGCTTTACCTGTAGGATGAGATAATGCACATGGCAAAATCAATTTCAGTTGATTTGCCTTAACCTGCCTAAGTCCTTCTACAGACATAGACTTAATTCATGTTTTACCGACTCTGTCCTTCCTTCCTCTGCAGGTATCTGTCCCAGGCTTGTGTACGTCAGCTGTTTGAAGCACCATTCCTCTATCTGTTTTCTTTCTATGGACATTTTCTACAGCTGTGGCAGATTGCACTGTTTTTTCCTTCCTATCAAAAGGCGGGGAGTGAAATGCAACATGTTAGCATCTTTTCAGTATGCCTGGCAGCAAGGCATATGTGCTTCTGCATCCCACACTATTTCTACATCCCCTGTATTACTGTTTGTAACAGATGTTTTCTCTGGCCTTTGCTTTTTCCTCTTGCAGAGCCCCTGGCTTCCACTGGGACATCTTTACCCTGTAATTTCAAAGTCTCCAACAGCTTCTTCTGCCAATATTGTTGCCATTACATGTGCTAACAAATACATCACACACGTGTGCTAGCCTGTATGATACATGTTCCAGCCAAAATAATTGCACCAAAGGCTTATGACTCCAACTGGGGTAGGGTCAAGGAAGCCCAACAAGCACCCTTGTGTCCCGTTCATCCATTATATCAGCACTGGCTTTCTACCAGAATGTTCACACACACAAGTATGTCACACTATACTTCTAGATAATTCCTACAATATTTTCTCAGTAGAAACTTTTTTCCTCTTTTTAAAAATTATTATTTATTTATTTTTCTCAGTAGAAAAAAAAATATTTGCAGTTCCACAGCGGCTAATCAACTGATAAGTCCACTAATGAGGGGCAAAGCAGGATGCATAGCAAGCCTGGATAAGGAGCGAAATGTTGCCTTATCTTTCCCTTTAATACTCTCTCTCTAACAGAAAAGCACCTAGTGGAAGTTCAACACGAAGCCTTGAGCTTTAAACTTCTGCTTGTCATATGGGGGATTTCCTGCCCTGTCGAGTGAATTCCACTTAATAATACCAAATTCCTGTAACAGAACAATTCCTTCCTGTGGGAATTTAAAGACTTCAAGACTGTTTATTAGATTTTAACTGGTGATTTTCCCTGCAGCTTCAATTGTATTTGGTTTAATTTCATGGAAAATGTTTATTCCCTTCTTATATTTTTCTTTCACAGTTTCCTCAGTTCACTTCTACCTTGCCCACAAAGATAAAAAAAGTTACTTTTAGTTCTTATTATCTAACCAATATGTAGGATGCACTTAAACCCACCCACAGAGAGGTGTTATTTGCAAAATGTATTACCTTTTCTTTTCTTCAAACACTGTGTGTAATCTCTCCCTTGCTCAGATCTCTCCGGTGTGACATGGGTAAATTTCACAATAACAAAGTGAGCTCAAACACCACCTCACTGTACATGATATGCCCCCCAGGAGACTTCATCTCATGTACGGTTATTTTGGACCCCTAACAAAAGAAGCAACACAGTTGTACACAAATAAACTTAAGTACTATTTTGCTTATGCCTAAAATAAGAGACCTGAGGGTATTTCAGTATTAAATCATTCATTCCACGTGGCCTAAGCAGCAGAATAGGGTTAGTAAACCAATGGTCCTGAACTGTGCACAAGTTGCAAGTAAGTTCATGTGGTCCCAGCCCAGACCTGGCACAAGCAGGAGCTGCTGGGGAATGCAGAGGCCCAGGCTGGGGAAAAAACAAGTCAATAAACAGGGAGTATGCAGCTGAGTGCTGCTAATTCAGTCTGGGACCTCAATGGACACCTTGCACTACAGCAAGACAGACTAACTCAGGGCTTGCATGAGACAAGATAGGAAAAGGAATTGTATGGTTGAAGGAGACAGACCCATGGATATTAAACAAGCCCTTAGGGCTGAGGTAGCTTATGTTAGGGCAAAGCATGTCTCCATCAGCAGATTCTTACTGCAAGATTTACAGATCACATTCTTACCTGTTTTAATTCAATGTAGGAAATATATTGATTGCATAAAGGAATGTTTTTTCAAGGAAAATAAGTAATGTAAAATAGTGAAAGACAAATGTAGTTAAAGTTATAATGCAAAGTGCAGACGGCTCCCATTTTCCCACTCTCTTTTCAGTTTCACACGTGCAAATGTAAAGTAATTTAATCAGCACGATCACCACCACAGAAACTTAAAAGGAAGGATCTGGCCATAAATTATTTGCATACCTCTAGAAACATCTATAACAGAACAAGCTGTATCACAATATTAAATTTCTACTTATGCTGCACTTAAGAGACATAAGGATTTCTATTTCAAATGTATTCAGTTTACAATAAAATATCTATCAAGTAATAAATATTTAGGTTATTTGATGAAACATACTTAAATCTCTACTTAAACACTGCAACTTTTAGTTGAGATATTAACCAAAGATCTTAAAACCCACATACTTCAAAAGAGACTGATTTTTGGTACTGAATCTGTAGCCTAGGACCATCTTTGAGGTATGTAACTAAGCTCTCTGATGATATTTGTTAAAATGCTTTTTGGAGCCAAACCTTTCCACAATGTACAATGTTGGTTTTGGTTTTTGTTTGGTTGGTCTTTGTTGGTTTTTTCTGAGCTACATTTTTATACCTTGGTAGTTTGTTGAAAAGAAAAAAAACAACACACACCGTAATACAGTTGGTAACCAAAGTACAGCAACCTCGTAACATAGATTACCACATAACTGTTACAATACATTTTTGCTTTTAATCTCATGTCCTTAATATGGACCACCTTGTTGTTATATAACATTACAGTTTTAAAAGGGAGATGTGTTCATTGATAGAACAGTTTTTTCCATCTGTAACCTTTTTGATTCTAATGAATGCAATAATTTTAATTAAATGCTACAAGTAATAGCATAGTACAACACTTTAAATTGAAAAAAAACATTTTCAACATATGGCTTTAAGTTTTATATTTGGTCCAAAAAAAAAAAAAAAAAAAAAAGGTGTTTTATTTAATATTTGAGGTTGTTAGACATTTTTATTATCATGTAAAGTTTCAGAAACATTTCTGAACTATAGAAACCAGTTTCAAGTTAACAACTCAGGTCCTGGATCCACTTCAAGGCTAGCAAAAATAAAATAATACTTGAAATTTAGATCTCTCTGTAGGCTGTGAAAAACCCTTTGATATTTTCACTTTGAATTTAGTTCACTTTCAAATTTTAACTACAGCACAGATAACCATCTGATGGCTGCTCAGTGGATAGTTTGAAATCAAATCAGCTTCAGCCTGTAAGATGTAGGTAGCACTCAGGAGCCACATTAGTGGAAAAACCACAACACTTTTTATCACCTAACGAAGTATGCATCTTGATCTGAATGGCTAAGGTTTATGGAAGCATTTACTTTCTATGCTAGGTATGCCTACATGCTTTCCAAACTATTCACAGTTTAGACTATGCAAACACAACTTCACGTTATTTGCATATCCATTCCCATATATTTTAAAATTATTCCCTCAGTAACCATATCCTGATGGAAAATGCTGACTTCCTACCTACAGAACAAGTAATAAAACAAAATACCAGTTTACATCTGCCTACACGATACCATATAGATTACAGAAAAAACAAATTCAGCTGGCAAACAAAACTTGTCACGGTTTAACTCAGGATCGGGAATTAAAACTGCAACAGCAACACATAAGAGAGAAAGAGAGAATAAGGAGAGAGACTTTCAGGATTGAAAACTAAACTGAACAGCTTTAATGAAGTACTAATGGTACAAGAAAATATGTACGAATACATATAAGTACGTTCAGGAATGTGCAGAACCTTGTACAAAGAATTGCAATACAATCAGATTTCATGATAAATACTCTATGCTCACTTATTTTCCTCCTGGCTTTTTCCTCCTACCGAATGGACAAGAGTAGTGAAGCAGACCTTTGAAACCTAATTTTTTTTTTTAAAAAAAGACGTAAATAATAAAAACATTTTTAAGAGTGAGAAATTTTGAGGTGAGAGTACAGGAATGAAAAGTTCCTGAACAAGGGAGATTGAGGTCAATCTTGCTTTTTTGTACCCAGTTTAGATTCAAATCCAAAGAGATGCAATTGACACTGTATTTCTAAAGAACTTAGTTGTGGAAAGGAAGGTTGGGAGCTTCAAAAGCAGCTTCAGCTCCCCAGACCTGCCTTGCTTCAGGATAAACCCCATGTGACTGCAACCATCTTTTCTGGCACTCTCCTCTCTTTTAACAGATTTCTTTGTTCTTTATTTTCTTTTTCAGCACTGATCTTAATTTTACTTAATTTAGAAGAGCTAAACTATTGTGCTGCAAATAAGTATTTAAATAATTGATATTATTGCAGTGTTTTCAATGATCATAAATCCAAACACTATCTCTGAACTGTGGTTTCACTAACACTGCAGTTTCAGTAGCTCTGTGCTGAACTGTTCACATGCATCATTGTGTTCTTTGCAACCATAAAGGCTGGAAAAATTTGAGGAGAGAAAAGTCTAGTAAAGGAAAACACCATTTTTCATCGTCAATAGCTACTAACTAGATTATTTCACAATCCAGATTTAAGGTTTGATTAACTGTTCCCAAGTTTCAGCTAATTTCTCCATGATCAGATCTGCTGTCTTACTGGATGAGTAACTGAAGGATTCTGCATACCCAAAAGATACCTAACCAAGACCCAGACAAGCTTGCTGCCCATAACTTGTTTCAGAGACATATCCACTGAGGCTAAGCAGACTATACTGAAAATTCAGGTCAAGATCCACAAACGGTTTAGGATGTAGGTCCAGTTTGATGGAAGAAGGCCAAGCACTGCCAGGCTTGCAGTCCTTCTAAGATGCAAACAAATATCTGTGCACAACTGTGCAGTGAATTTCTGTGCTTTACTTTTTGACTGCAGATGAGTAAGAGTATTTCCCATCTCACCAGGCTGTTGCAAATATATGTTTGTTTATTGTTTTCACCTCCACAGTTATGGAGGAGAGGGAGGCAAGAGCTATAACAACATTTGGCAGGTGACATGGATAATAAGTTACTGCTCTCATCACAAACCAGCATCGGTTCTTTGGAGACTACATTCACTCCAAGTGATCCTGAGTTTAACAGTCATAAACATTAGATTACTAAAAAAGTCAAACAGGAAAAAGGACAGAATAAACTTACAGGCATTTGTTTTCATATTGAAGATTCACTGATATATCAGCATGACAGCAAAAGACAGAGAAGGGAAGTTGGCAGTAACACCAACTTGTTTTCAAAAATATACTTTCATATTTGCCTCAGCAGGAGAAACCTTTTCAGCATTCATGTGTTAAGCTTCATTTAGAGTCTGAATGGTCATGTCCATGTTCACTTGCAAATAAAATATTATTTATGGGCTGATCTCACAAATATTTACTACTGAACATATGGGTGAATGTTCAGCTGGTATAAATCAGCAGAACTACCAATCTCACTTATATTATCTGAGACTCCAGCATGTTATGTTTATTACATTAGGGATCCATTCATGTGGATAGGATTTACCCTGGTAACCATCCATAGGTTGGTGAATCCAATCTACAGGTTGACGATGGTCACAGAATCCCTTGCCTACTTATGCTTTGTGCAATGCAGAGCTTTAAACTGTCATTTAATTAATACTTTGTTATAGCTTATATACAGATTTAAGATCAATGTTGCATTCCTCGTATTTTCATAGAAGCCAGCTGAAAAGTTACAATATTAGTTTGCAAGCCCTTAATTATACAAACAGTCACATTAAATACTCAGCGATGCAGGGTCTAGGCCATAAAGGTGTGAGCCATATTATAACCCTGAGCACTTCCTGGCAAGGGCAATAATCTTTTGGCTGCCATTCAGGACACTCAACACCTTACAGGATTTATTCAGTAACCTTGGTGTGGAATCAACAACTTCTCAGAATATTATACCGACATCACATGGGTTTCTGGAAGAAAAGTGACTAGAAAAGCATTTTCCTTATACATCCTCTTTGTCAAAAGAGGTGTTTTCCTTTATGCAAAGAGCTTTGGTGAAGTCTACTCTAACACTCACAGTGGTCCATTCCTACATGTGAATTAGCTTGACAGGTTATTTTTTTAAAAAAACAAACCCCAAGGTGCATCAGTGCCTTCATTTGCCTTTCAGCTCTGTACTCTGGATGAAATACAAAGATAAATCTAAAAATTACTCATGCAGTCTGAAACAGAAGTTATGCAACAGCAGAAATTTCATATATTTTGTCACTGGCAGTGTATATAACCACAAACAGCAATATTTTATTGCTAGATTTGCCTATCCACTACATAAACAAGTTATTATGTAGCATACAGGGAAGACTGGAGGTAAAACTGAATTTTTTCCTCCCCCTTCCAGCCTGTTTTTTCTCATTTTCTCTCAATGACCCTATTTTCCATATTTTTTCCTGCAGCATTTATGGCTTATATTTTTGAACCATGGAGCAAATACCTAAAAAGCATACTTCCTTCCAGGTTTTAAATTTCTTTACTTGTGGGTGTTTTTGTTGTTGTTTTGGTTTTTTTTTTTTTGGTTTATTTTTTTTACTTTTTCCAGACAACTGTTGAAAGTTGTTGCTTGAGTAAGCAGTAATAAAAGGTAGCAGACAACTGACCTCCTCTGTATTTCTGGAAAAGTAATTAGTGAAATCCTCCAGAGATTTGGAGACAAGGGTGATACATTACCACCTGTAGGTGTTTTAGAAAGGCATATTTTACAACATCCACACAATCATAATCAACTTACATATTTTAATATAGATGCAGTATAACATTGTTAGGTGGAAACGTGTTTTTTAAGCAATGTATTTCATTTTTTTTGGACTGATACTGTCTCCTTTAACACATCTGTTATTATAGAACCTGAGTCACAAAGACAACTGATGGTGGAGGCAGACATAATCAGTTAAAGTTTTCAACACTTCTTATCTCATCCAACAACCAATAAGGGTCTCGCTGCTAGGTTTGTGCAATAGAAGAAACAATGTAAACTAGGCAGACTCATTTTTCATCTTGTCCTTTGGGGATTTTTACTTGTCATCATCACTGCATGCATTTATCCCTTTATAAGTGAGACCTAGAAGCTGTCTTCAAAACAGTATTTCAGATAAAATGTTGAAGTGTGATTGCCAGCCAGTGACTTCAACCAAGACGTCTTATTTCCTCTTTTAAGACTAAAACTAAATTTAAGTATCCTTGAAATCACATTCCTTTCAGTACGTACACATTTCTAAGAATAGTGAGGATTGCAGATTTTCCCATTTTTCCCTTTAAAAGGAAAAAAAAATGAGTTTTTGAGATCATCTCAATGATAGCATTTTCACATAATGAGATGTACTACACATAATAGCATGACATATGGTACTTTAAGTGAAAACATCCCAAAAACCTGCAGAAATCCAAACACTAGGAGGAAACAAATGCACTACACATTACTTTTTCCCAAATAAATTATTCAGTCAGTTGATTACCTGAAAAAACTAAATTAAGTGCCTGTACAGTGACCTGAAGATGCAAAAAGGACAGGATGTAACTGAGTTAAAGAAGAAAACTGACAGATCCTCATGACATTGAAGAAGGGAAAGCAGTGTTCAGAAGGCTCTTTACAGGTTTTTTGTATTGCTTATGTCAGAGTCTCCACTAGAAAAAGAGGACTGGCCAGGGGCTAAAAGATGAGAGTTTGCATTCTTACTCCTTCATTGCGCTCCAAGAATGACCGAAAATGAGAAGTTGTGATTGCCAAACCTTTTTAGTTCCCTATATCTGTTGCTAGACACTGGTGCATTAAAAGGAACATGATCATACGACCCTCATAGTATTGCTCTCCTCCTAGTATTGGGACTAGATAGTGTAAGAGGAGGTGGAAATGGCTGGCATATCGCAGGTCCAAGATTTAGTTCAGCATGATATTCCACTCTCACAGATTCCTGCATTTACACTCACTTTACTTTTCTAGTGATTTGTTGCAACAGAACACCTTGTATGAGCTTTTGTCTTTATTTTAATCAGAAATGAAGTGAGGAATGCAAGAAAATAAGCACTAGCAGTAAGTGAATTCAAAGTTCAGTTCAAGAGAAGTACAAATCTATTTCTGATTGCATGAACACAAGACAAAGCTTGGAAGTAGTTCTTGATTACTAATGATCATGTTATGCATTGATTTAAGAGAAGGAGGAATGCAAATAGAAAATTACATGATGATTTCTACAAGAAGCCTTTGGGATTCGAATCCAGACTGAGATGACTTTGAAACCATACAGAGGTATTGTTCTACTATTTGGAATCAGTGAGAGCAATCAGTCTGGAATTAATTGTATGAAGATTTCTCATGATAAATTTCTTGCTGCTTCTAAATTATTATTATTTTTTTTTGTAAGAACTAAAAAAGCAAAATGGCATGGGAGATTTCTTCACACTGGTGACAACACCACCTATTCTGCACAAGCTCAAAGTGATATTAACCAATTTCTCTTTCAAAATGCAGATAAGAATGACAGTACAACTGACCTGTCTCATTATATTTGCCAGATGCCAGGCTAAAGCAGCTATGGAGGATTGGGATTGGGGCTGAACTGCAGCTGAGCGAGACTACATCATTGCACAGGCAAAGAAGACTGCACGTATTTCTGTTTGTCCATCTAGACATACTTGTCTGTGCCTGGGAAGATCATGGAACAGATAGATCCTCCTAGAAGACATCTTAAGGCACTTGGAGGAGAGGAAGATGATTGAGGACAGTTAGCATAGCTTTACAAGGGGAAAATCCTGCTTGACCAATCTAGTGGCTTTCTACAATGGAATGACTGCATCAGTGGACAAGGGACGACCTATGGATGTCATCTATATGGACTTCTGCAAGTCCTTTGACATGGTCCCCCACAACAACCTTCTCTCCAAGTTGAAGAGATATAGGTTTGATGGGTGGCCTGTTTAGTAAATAAGGAATTGGCTGCATGGTGCCATCCAGAGCGTAGTGGTCAATGGCTCAAAGTCCTGATGGAAAATGGTGAAAACTGGTGTCCCTCAAGAGTCCATACTGGGACCAATGTTGTTTAATATCTTCATTAATGATAATTGACAGTGGCGTTGAGAGGACCCTCAGCAAGTTTGCTCATGACACCAAGCTGGGTGGTGCAGACAATATGCCAGAGGGACAGGATGCCATCCAGAAGGACCTGGACAAGCTGGATCCAAGTTAGCTAAGCTTTCACAGAGTAAATTTGATGATCCTGCAAGCTTGCTGTTACAAAGGCACGTACTTTCAGTCCTGTCTCAGTGCATCAATAGATCTTTGCTTTTGTATGCTTCATAACCTTTCAGATCCATAACCTCAATACTCAAAAGTAAGTGTACAATGGCACAGCTGAATGTTTCAAACACACCTTATATAAGCACACCAATTCCCCATCCTGAGCTCTACTGATGCACTCACAACACTTTTGTGTCAGCTGAAGCTGGAAAGCTAGTAGTGTAAGCTGGTCTTACCTAAAGTAAGCATGCACCATTTGAGCTGCTGTAGGAAGCAGAGTGAAATGTGAATACATGTATAAAGTTATTTTTCACGTCACAAATATTTTCATGTAAAAATAACTCTTTACTAATTTGCTCTCAAGGTGAAAAGAAAAATGTTTTGCCTTTCCACAAAAGTAGGAAAATAGGATTTCCCTGTGTAGCTGAGAAGACATTTCTGTTCAGCTGTTACACCGCTTGTCTGCATAAGCCAAATTTTGCATTTGGATTGTGCATTACTCTTGCTCATTGTAAATAGGTGTCATCTAGGAGTAGAATTTGACCTAGTTTTTCCCCAAGAGTGTGCACTGAGGAAAGATACAGAAACTGATGAGATCAATTCACAGCTGATTCAAATTACTGTGCAGCCACTAAATCTAGACCACAGTCTCACAGTTTCTTGAAGATCTCTAGTGAAAGGAACTATCAGAAATGCCAAACATTGTTAGCTAATTCTGGAACTGTTACAGAGGTTTACTTTGATTCTACATCTCATTAATTTGTCATGACTTGGTACATTATTTGCCTAAATAGGCTTACTCCTATAATTTTGCCAAACACAGCTATGAGGAATTGTATGTTATAGTTATTAAAATCAATAGACATACTCAAAGAACTTAACCTAAAGGTGAGTCAACCAAACACAAATTTTGACTTTGGCTGCAAAGTCAAAAGTTTGGAGGCCTTGTTTTAATTTTTATCAGAGACTGTGCACAACAGATGCATCTCTTCACTCACAGGTGTTCTTAAACAACTGCATTGAGCCATGTGGCATAAGTGATCTGCATTTGCTGACATTGAATAATCTCCATTCACACGTACAGCTCTGGGACTAGTACAAAGGCTGAAAGGAGTTTATATCCTTCCTTCTTCTAGTCACTGCTTGCTTATCCATTACCATGTTAGTTTGCCTGAAGCTGTTCTTTTCACTTCACCCATACTTCTGACCTGGTATGCCCAGGAGGAAAAGTAGTAATGTACCTCATACACACCCATGCAGCTATCAGCTGCTGAGAGACTTCATGATTCAGATACTTTTTCTTCTAATTTGACTGTAATATCTCACAGCAACATGAGGAAACCTAACAATAGTTTTAAGAACACAACTTCTGCATTACTAAAATTATGCACTGCTAAAATTATGCACCGCTAAGTAGATTTTGAGGCAATTCTTATCAATGCTTCTAATAATATCTACACTCTTGCTGAACACAAATTTACTATGCAGTGTCTTTTCCATAATAATTCTTTGTTTCCTACATTTATATGGGAATTACCTTCACACCTTCTAGCTCTTCATTGCTAATCTGTCTTAAGTGAGCTCTCAGAAAGACTCACCAAAGACCCTACGATTTCCCTAGCTATTTACTTCCAAACTCTAGAATCTGATGCATTTAAGCCTCATGCTCTGTCAAAGGTAAAAGTCATAATTGTCTAATTATTTGCTTTAGTATGATGGTAAAACCTTTTAACATTTCGCTTTTCTCCATGGAGAGTGTATTGCAGTTCTGGAATGTTGCCTTACCCTCTTTTGGGAATACTTATGCATTGAATTCATTTTGCTCTCAGCTAAATGAACCTTATGCTCTGCCTCTGTAGCCATACTGTCTCTTTGCCTGGCTGTTTTACATTAAGGGTTACATCTACACTGAGATATATAGTGAATTCACTAGCATGTTCTCTTTGCCAGGTTCCCATCTCACAGTGATGTAAGTCACAATGTAAGTAATTTTATTGAGCTAATCAGAAATACTTCAGCTGTGCAATGTCATAATGTTAAAATTCCCCCTGGTTCAGTCCCTATACATGCTGTTCAAGGCTTCTTAAATTAGAGGAGCCCTGTGATGCTTCTAAACTGTGCCAGAATATAACTTCTGGTCTAAGCCTCCAAGAAGGGTCACTCTCTAGGTGAAGAGAATACAGTTGTAAGACATCTAGACTAGTATCTTCATCACTTTGCTCCTATGAAGTAACCCACATCAAATCTCTCCAACTGACTGTATCAGGAAACTAAAGCTCTTAGAAGCCTAATTCAGGTACAGAACTTGGGTCCTCGGTTGTAAACACAAAGATGTATTTTCAACCACAGTCTTTTCTATTCCTCTTCCAGGTTAATTCCTTCCTTTAGGTCAATCTCTCTATAAACTCTGTTTTTCTTCCCATCTACTTGGTAAGAAAACTAATTACAACTAATTACTAACAATTAATATTTATTTCTTCCTTTAAATTAAAAGTTTAATTCTCCTCTCAGTTTTTCATTTGAAATATAGAAACATGTTTACACTAAAATACACAAAAGGTAGCTTTAAATGGTAGAAGGAACAGGATAGCTATAGCAGCACAAAGCCCTTCACAAACAACTACTTGTTTTATTGATCAGCTCAAGAGTAAACCGGCCAAAGCTGGTTTGCTTCCAAAGCCTGAGGTAACTCACTGCTAAAGCAGTTTTGAGATTTGGGCAGCAGATACACTGATAATTAGATTTTCCTTTCTGTGCTCTTCATAATTGTTCCTTTTAATAATAAAAGCAGTACTTAGTCCTTACTGGCCAAGTTTCAAGTTGTGTCCCCATAATGCCAGAATTCTGCTTTTGTCCCTGCAAGAGTCCGCTGCCACTTGACCAGCAAGATGTGTAAGCTAAATCACTGGGACCAGGATATCTACATTACACGCTGTAGAGAGAAGCCTTCCTACATACCCCTCTGGCAATTGTATGTCCCACAAAAAGACTCCACAAAAAGAAAAGTTCAGCAAATGATCACCATGGATCACTTTTATTAGGCTAATAGAGAAACAACCTTGTGGGAGGACATCCTTTCAAAAGTTGCTAAATCTGCTGATAACACTGAGCTTAGAAGTAGTAAATACAGAGGAACTGAGCAAACAAAGTCATAATGATTTGGATAGAATTAGGCTTATGGGATGCTAAGTAGTTTATGCAGTTTCATGTAAAGATGTAAAAGGTAATAAAGCTAGGCACCAAAAATAATCACGGAGAATGGAGTCTAAATTAAAGCACAACACAGAATACAGACCAGGAAAAGGAAGTGGGAATAAGATAAAGTGTTTTCCATGATCATGCACAATATTCAGCAGCAATAAAAACAGCAAACAAAGTTGAGAGCAGGAAATTGGATAAGGTAGAGAGGAAGGAATAAAGAGGGAATTATAATTTACCAATGGAAGGCATTCTGGCACCACATAAAAGAATACTGAGGCCACATGTGGGATACTGTGTGCAATTCTCATCACCACATTACACTACAGAAAAAACATCACTAGGATGAAATAAAGCACTAGGTGGACATCAAATGTCTCACAATTTGGGAGGATTGGTTATTCATTCTGAAGAATGGTTATTCAGCTTCAGCATTTGCAGACTTTCAGAAATTATTTACAAATCATCAGTGTTATATCTCATTCTGAAAGGAAGAGCATACACTGATGACAGGCTAATAGTGAATTCAAGTACAATGTTAAATTAGATATCAGAAAGTACAATCAGTAATCAGCTAGACAATAACATACTTTGCCATGACAGACTGAAGCAGTTTGATTTAATTTAGGTCCTCAAAAGCAGGCTGGGTTAAGTTAGTGAGATTTGGCAACTTTTAACAGGCAAATATCCTATTAACTTAGCAGGAGTCCTGCATGAAAAATACTTGAAATTGAACTCATAACCCAATAGAGCTTTAAGAAGTTGAAAAAAGTTAAGAGATATAGTTCATATTGAAATCAAGGGCAACTATGTAGCTAAAATTCCTGCATAAATTATTGGAAATGGTGTTGTAAGAGGCTGTAACTCTGAGCAAAGTATGCAACTACATGCTTAATTTTATATATAGTCAGTAGACTTAGAGACACAGTCAATGAAACCACTAATTTAATTAAAGGCAAGCATGTGCTTAGGCAATACAGTGAACTGCGGATAAATGCAAGAGATTTGTAACTCTTTGGCAAATTTTTAAGTACGCAGGCTACAAACTTCTCATGTATTCTACATGTACACTTTTGCCCTTACATCTTCCCATGTAAAAATTATTTGAGAGCTCATTGCTGACAAGTTATGAGGCCACTCTGCTTGAATGCTTAAAGGTCTAGCATCCAAAACTTCCAATAGGAGGATTTATGGGTGTGTGGAGTCTCTGACAATCAGCTCCTATGTGACAAGACTTGTGTATCTAAAGCTTTTCACTTAAAACCACTTACATTCCCTTGCTTCCCATTAGGCATCCCCTGAACATCACAGCCAGACAGTGCTGCAATCTGCTGATGGACTTAGTACAGTTGTAAAACATGCTGGAAACAAAATGAAAGAAAATTCCTTGGTAGCAAGAGTAATGTGTTGCCAGTGTGGAAAACATTATCTCACTTTACCGAAGTACCTGCTTCAATAAACTAAATTGGTTCTCTCTCCTCAGAAAGTCACACTCTACTGACTGCTCTTACAATCATTTAAAATGTAGGTAGTAGTATAGTTTTTCCCCAGTTTCTCCTTCCTTACCAGTTTGGACTTTCAGGTTCTGCAAGTATTACACATATATGTAGCAACAGATAGTTTATGAGAACTAGAGTGAGGAAACCAAGCTAGAGAAAACAATTTCTGTGTTTAAAAGACTTTTTGAACAGACAGTCCTAGAAGTGTAAAGATTAGTTTTAAGTAATTCTCATTAGAGTTCAG
>NW_009970724.1:5257589-5274396 GCF_000747805.2 Chaetura pelagica
GAATTCTGCTTTTTCCACCATAAAGACTTTGCAAAGCCTTTAAGGAAAAATTAAGGGAGAGCTCTGGTACAGACTAAGAGTGGTTTAAATACTTCTCTGTTCTGTTTCTGACAAAAAATTCACACTCAATTACCTACATCCCAGAAACATTTTAACTAGCAAACTGTCACGTAGCCTGGAATACTCTTTTCTTTTGGTTTTTAGCTTACAGGCTTCAACAAAATTCAGCCAGGCAAGTATATATACAGAGCTGCCACATGCTGTAAGGCATTACTCTCTGATCAAAAAAATATGTAGCTATAAATCCCGAATCAGTACTCTTTTATGATCCTGTGTAATTATTGAGTTTTTATAATCTTTGGGAAATGCATCATCAGCTAAGCCCCTCCTAGGTATTTTAGCAACTATGTGCCAGAAAAAAAAGAAATTATGAAAAATAAACATGCAGATTAGGAGACTGACCACATTAGATATAAAGAAATGACAGATCAGTTCAATGTTCATCAATCAGCTCTTGGATCAAAGAAGTTGCAGTGGTGACACTGTACTGAGTAGATCAACTGTTAACATGCCCGCAAATGTCTATACATTTCCTAGTTATTCTCTCAAGGCATTACACTGTGCTACTTGGTTCCTAGAAAACTAGGCAATTAATACATTTATTTTATTGTTATTGGTATATATTATGCCATCTTGATTGACTTCACTAAGATTCATTTCTCCCTTTCAGGGAGAGCTATTTCCTGTAACAGTATCACAACCTAGTTGTCTTATACTAGCCAAATGGAGTCATGGTGTTTTTTATGGAAGGAACTAAAACTGTTTATTAGAGGGAACGGAGTCCCTCATCAGAGAGATCCATTGAGGATTTTGGCTGGTTCAGAGTTACTTAGGAGGCTGAAAGGAAGAAAATTTTTAGCAGGCTCTAAAACTTAAAAACACAGTTATTTAGACCTGAAGCTCATGAATCTAGAAGAACTTAAAAGAATGAAAATATTTTCTCTCCTGAACTTGAATCAGCATAACAGTGCATTCAGCACCTACATTAAAATAGAATAAAATAATATGGAGACCATATACTTTGATTCAGTTTTCTTTCCTTCTAGTAAATCTGGAGCCAAAAATGTTTTGTTTTGGTTTTTTTAATGGTTTTACTCCTGGTAAAATAAAAATAAAAATAAAAAAAGCACAAAAAACAGCAGCACAAAAGAGGACTCTATTTCATGTATTTGATGTGTTCATTAAAGCTATTCATTACATGATTCTAAATCTCCATGGTTCCAGCCATTTTGAGCAATTCCTAAATGGTAGCATGAATTTCACTGTGTCATTCTCCATAAACTTCCTTCTAAAACTCTAGATTTCAAAGCTTAAATTTGTAGGATCTGCAAGACAGATACTGATAGAAAAATGATATTTTAAAGAACAAGCTATTAGGATCCCGAGGCCTCTTAAAAAGTAAATGGTCAGTATCCCAGAAGAATGAAAGAGTATGTTTGATGGCAGATGTTTATTTTATGAAAAAAACCCTTGTCCTCCTCTGAGACTTCACAAGCTGGAAATGCAGTTTCTCTGCTGTCTGTCACACTCAGGTACTTCTGCTTAAATGATCCTTTCCATAGATTCCTTTTTGTCTTAACTTGAAGCTTGTCACATTAAGAAATGATGAAACACTAATGCAAGCAATTTTTACATAACAGATACAAATGGTATTGACTGCTATCTCTCTAAACTTCCTTTTCTACTGGATTAATGTAAACATTTCCAGTTAAAACACGTAGGAAGCCATAGATATAAAATACATTTCTGACATGAATACACAGATCATTTATATTCCCAGATATTAAAAGCAAAAAGGATTCTGCAATCTCACAATATTAATATCTATATGAATATAATGCAGAAAATCTTGCATTGAGGGATGGTGTAAATTTCACAACTGCTGTCCCTGAATGGGAAGCAGGGATTACTATGCAGATAATGCAGGACAACAGTGATTCTCAGTAAACAGATGTAGATCAGCTAGTAAAAATTCCTTCATTCTAGTCAGGATGGCTAAGTGAGAAATTCCTCATTATGATGTTTTGTCACAGCATAGGACAGGAGCTATGGCTTAGAACACTGTGGATGTGAATGAAGATGGATTCCTCTTTACAAGAACTTGGCTCCTCTAGACCAGTGAGGCTTATGAAGTTTTGAGGCATCTCAAGTTGGTGAAAGGACATTCCAATCTCAAACGTCAGTCTCAAAGATATCCCCAGCTCAGACACACAGCTTGTTTGCTAAATAAGCCCCAAGAGAATTGTGGTGATCAGACCTAGAGAATACTAAAAATGAGGAGGAGGAAAATTATTGCTTTAAAGGGCATATGCATAAAAGTGCTGCCTACTGACTTTCACATTACAAAGATATCATTTGAAAACATTTTGTATTTCATATAAAAGTGCTTTGGTATAAACATGGTTCTTTTTCTAACTCTTCTGCATGTTCAAATCACAATATAAATCTTTGTTAGTGAAAGTGGAATGGAATACTTAAAAGCAAAGTGTAAACATTTTCTTCCCTCTAAACAAATCAGGTTATCACAGAATTTCCCTAACCCATGTGTTTCAACTAGACTAGCACTCTATGAATTTGTTTGACCCAACTGGCCTACATCTTGTTTTATGTTGATATTACAGGACCCTATTGTACCTCCTTTTAATGTGGGACTTCCTAATTTCTCTACAAACCAATTAATCTTTCCACATTAAAGAAGAATGGAACAGAAACTCTACAACATATGCCAGAAATAAACACACATTTAAATGCTAATTATAATAACAGGTTTATATATTAACTATTTCTCTTTCCAAAATTGCTGTAAAATATCACATGCTTTTCATAAGGATAGATACTAGGATAAAAGTACTACTACACTGATGGTACTTTTCCATGTGGACATAAAAAAATTTAGAAATAGTCAAGACGAAAGGCTAATTCAGATTTTATTGCTAAAACTTCCAGTCAGCATAATTTTAGTCACTATATTTTTAACGATACTTCTTTTTTAAGTAAATGGGTAAAGTACTTGCATGAAATAAGTTTCATAGAATAAAAGACCTTAGTATGACTAGCATGACTAGCTTTTACCATCAAAAGAGCTGGCACTTTAGCACTGGCTTAGAAAGCATTATTTTTTATTCTGATATTGGTCCCTTTTTGACCCTAATTTAACAAGACAGGGCAGTAAAGTGTCTTTCTACTTTGTGCACATACATCCACTGATGTTTGCATGTACAACAGCAGCTTATGGCTCAACAGCAAGATTTCAGGATTGGAACACACATACGACTCCAGATATCAAAGTTAGCTTTAGTTTGACTTTGTGAGATTCTAAAAGCAGCTGTGCTTTGTTGCACTTCCTTAGATCCCAATAGTGAATTAGTTCTGAGGATTATATATTTGTCTCTTATGTGTCAAAAGTCTTATCCCTAGTGACATTACAACTCTGTTTTTGTATTTAATGTAAAAGCATGATAGCTTCACATTGATGATTGTCAGCAGTTGCTATTTATCATCTGTCAAAAGTTTTCCTCATGGGAAGACAGAAAATCAAATGGATTATGGCTGGTTTTTTAGTTGCTCAAAGGAATCTTAAATGACACAGGCTAAAAAGAATGGTGAAACTGCTCCTGACAACCAAGTTAGCATTCATAGCAATATGTGGTTTTATGTACATAGCAGGAGAACTGTCAGCTGTCTTGACAAAGTAGCACATTTGAAAATGCTATGTCAGTTCACTCATCTGACCTCTTGGTTGCAAGACCACCAGACACTGTAGTTGCGTATTTCTGAAACTACTTACAGTATTCCCTAGAAAAAAATCCCACGAAAAACAGACTGCAAATAACATGACAGATGAAATACCTAATATTAGATGGTAAAAATGTCTAGCAATTACATCTTCACAAAACCTTTTGGTTAAGATTTTTAGAATTAAGAGGGAATATACTCTCCAAATAGAGAAAGAGGAATGAGAGAGCTGGCACCTGCAATAGGACTTGCCTGTGCCCCAGATAAACTTCCCTGAACTTATTCAATACACAAATATAAGATAATTAAGATAAATGTGCTATCTGTTATTAATAAGGTGTCCAAGAGTTGGAGTTAAATATCCAAGAGGCAGGATGTGTGAATCTCAAATACTTGTAAACCATGAAATCTAGGAGTTAAATTCCTTCTGAATAGACTCTTCATTCAGCCTGCATTCTGGGAGCAATCATGGACCTGGTTCGTGTTGTAAGGTGTGGAAAGGGCTATTTTAATGATATTTCATTTGGAATCCTAACTACAAAAGTGGTTTGCTGGTCCAGCATCCTCCATGATCTCCTTAACCTGTTTCAGTTTTGATATACTTTTATCTTTAAAAAAACTTACTGAAAAGGATTCAGTGTTTCACAAGATAATTATGCCCCACCTCTAATTTCAGTACATTATAAGAGACAAATTAAGGGAAATTCAGGGAAGCAATAGGGATTTAAATGACATAAAATAGGATAAAAGATTTCAAAATCAGTCTTTTTAGTTTCACCTTACATTGTTAGATAGAGAAGCTAGCTTTATTTCAACCTTAATGGTCATGTGGAGATTACTGGTCAAAGTGCAGGGAATATAAAGCTCCTGTTATAGAAGTACTTCTGAAAAAACTGAAGCTTAGATCTGGGCTTCCACCTTTTTTGAAGCTTATTATGAAAACTCATTCTATGACAAATGTCCAGGTAATGATATACTGTAACAATACCTTGGTTTTCAAGAGCCATCTTACAGACTT
This sequence comes from Chaetura pelagica, assembly GCF_000747805.2. NCBI lineage: Eukaryota > Metazoa > Chordata > Aves > Apodiformes > Apodidae > Chaetura > Chaetura pelagica. Next base: position 5,262,403 of record NW_009970724.1, read on the forward strand.
GTGCTGCACTGTACCACCACTGGAATTATACCTCGAGAAATATTTTATGTCCTTCTAGAGTTCTTAAAAGTGACAAAAGTCAGAACAGCTCTACAAATCTGAGTTTGAAAAAGGTGACATAGCCTGGACATGGCCATGCAGGGACAGTGCTAATATTAGGTTAATGCACAACAAACCCCCAGTGATTAAGCTGATTAGATACAGAAGGATGTATAGCAGCCATGAATTTCAGTAATGATCTGGAGTCATCATAACACCCCCCACTGCAAAAAAAACACACATGCATATGCAAACCCAAACAACACTGATGAGATCAGTTAAAACTATAATTTTTTAATACCATGTCTGAACAAGTTTCAGTCTCAGGCTTCATTTATATTTATACTCACACACTGTGGAAAGGAAAAAGGGATTTTTATACAAGACAAAAGAATAGTTCTCAGAAAAGCTAGCTTTTTTCCTCCAACTTTAGCATAGGTCTTCTGCATTAATTTGACTTTTCCCTGAAGCTTTGGTAAGAGTGTTCTGTGAAGACAAGTTTTGAACATTCAGTGATAACAAATACTATGACAATGAGTACCATCTAGAAACATTAAAAAAACCCTGTTGATTTTGTGTTTTGTCTGCATTTACTAACTGAGTTGGAGGGTTTTGACTTCCCTGTTAGATACCCTATACTTGTGAATGGGTAGAATGAGAAAAGATGTACCTAAACACCTCTGGATGTCTCTGGGTACCAGTGACAGAGAAGCACCTTATGGATGAAAACATGGCAAACCCAGGAATTCCTAGGTTTTATTTTCTTTTCTTTAGATGGATCAAATTTATTGACCTATTCAAAATTCTAGAATTGGATAGGCCTCTTCTTGACTATCTCACATAATAGGTTTGAAAGGTGGAGACATAAAAAAGTCTTCAAGAGAGATCACGAAAGAAAAAAATGAAAAAAACCCTGTTGATTTTGTGTTTTGTCTGCATTTACTAACTGAGTTGGAGGGTTTTGACTTCCCTGTTAGATACCCTATACTTGTGAATGGGTAGAATGAGAAAAGATGTACCTAAACACCTCTGGATGTCTCTGGGTACCAGTGACAGAGAAGCACCTTATGGATGAAAACATGGCAAACCCAGGAATTCCTAGGTTTTATTTTCTTTTCTTTAGATGGATCAAATTTATTGACCTATTCAAAATTCTAGAATTGGATAGGCCTCTTCTTGACTATCAGAACATAAATAAAATCCATTTTGCTAACTGTCTAGGCTGTATTTTAACTTTTTTTATTACATTCACAGATGTAACTGTACATTCATATATAGCTATGTACACTGCACAACCTCACACACACTGGGATTTTCAAGCACACAAAATCGCAGATGGGGCTATGCACTGATGTGTAAAATACCGTCATATGGAAGGTCACATTCAACACATGCATGGATTGAATCCAGTGATCACATTTTTCACATTAAACAGTCATCACTGGAAGCCCATAATTGCCTACCTATGCTCAATATTCATTTGTAGGGTTCACTTAACTCACATGACTCTTTCAAATGGTGCCTTTCTTTTTTAGGAAAGCTACAAGGAAGTGAGGACATATTCCATCCCACTGTGGGCTTTCTGCACAGCAATAAAGCTGGGATGAGCACTATAAAAAAGGCAGTGCCTGTGGGTGTGAATTTGTGGAAATTAGTCCATTAAGAGAGCTACCCCTAGGCAATTAAATTTTTTTTTAAGCTCTGTTTTTCATACTGAACGGTTCATTTTAATGAACACTAATGTCCATTCTGATCAATATCTGCAGCAGAAAGCATTACTGCCACTTTCTCTGGTCATACCCTAAGTAAAAGAGAGAATTTCTAGTGTTTTTTTTTCAAACAATGTAAGAATTCCAGCCAACCACTCCTTGACAATGAAATATGGAGAAGCACAATGAACATGAACACTTATAGATCTTTCTCCTCTTGATGGCTCTTCTTAATTTCATGACAGTGCTGTGCTTGATACTGTCAATACTGATGACACAAGCCACTTCTCCCCGATTGTCAAACTGCAGCAGAGCAGCAGCAAACCACTGGGAACACACATATTGTTACCCATAAGACTCTCACAGCACAAAGGATGTTGAAAGCTTTTTACAGCAACTCACAAAAAATGAGGAAGAAAATCCACTCTTAGGCCTGCCCTTTTTGTATGTTACCATTTTTCAGGAATCTATGCATGATCTTATCTCTTTCTATGAAAATGCTGATACTTGTTTCCTAGTTCTTGTACAAAGTTTTTACCTTTTTTCCCCACACACAGAGGTGTTGAGAGCAGTGGGATGTGATTCCCTGTCATGAAAGACTGGCTGATACTTGCACTAGGGGAAGAACAACCACTGTAATTCAGAAACTCGGACAAGGATGTAATTAATCCCCCCATCCTCTTTCAGCACCACCCTGTCAATCATGACAGTCTTCATTGATCACAGCATTACACACTTCTGATCCTTGTACCAGTTCTCAAGTGTTGACTTCACTAAAGACAAATGAATGTCTGATGAGCTGCTTCAGATCAGCTGAGCACTACTGAAGGAAGAGATATATTTCACATGCCAACCAAGAACCTAAAACTTCTACTGAATTCCATTGGTTGATGAGGTTATGCCATGATGCCACTGTTTCCCTCACAGTTCATTATCTTCCAAGGCAGCAACTTGTTCCTCAGGAAGACTATGACACTCACAACATAACACTGACCACAATCACTAAAACCAGAGAGGAAAAACTTTGGTCTCATCCTGAAAATATCTTAGATTTATCTAGACTCCTTTAAGCTAATTTCTCTTCACGTAATACAGTCCCATTGCCTTTAAAATCTGCAAATCCTTTTGACTTAAAGGAAGGACAGAGATGGAGGGTCTTTAATTCCACAAATCACTTCCAGCAGCAAGCGCCTCACTTACAAGAAAAGGGAGGGAATACCAAAAGAAAGGATATTCCTTTTGTAGGCTGACATTTTGGGCAAAGAGGAAAATAATACTCTAGCTGCTTTTTTGGGGGGAAAAAAAAAGGGAAAAATATCCATACTTAATCTGAGTTAGCATAGTCTGAATTCAGAATAACTCATCACACGTCAACATGATTCTGTCAGATGAAATTAAATTTAAATCATTACAAAGGTAGCATATTTCTATACTTCTGCTTATAAAAGTAAAAGAAGAAATGGTAAATCTAGCAGTTACCATAACAGTTCCAGAGATGAACAGCATACTTCTATGTAAATAAAGCATGTAACATCTTTAATTGCCGACCAACTTCAACACCCACAAGTTCTCTGTGCTTAGAGTATCTTTCTCAATAATAATGACATTCCCAGTCTCCTAGCCATCAGTGAAGGCTAGTAAATTTATATGTTAATATTGAACAGTAAATTCATTCACTTGCAAAAGTAAACTTCATTCCAAATATTTTCATGTGCCCTGTCTGCAAAGAATTTAAATTATTATAGTTTGCATAAATAAATATGAATGTCAAGAAATTCAGGCAAGGTCTTGAATACTTTTCTGTTTTGCAACACATTCATGCTTTTTGCTACTACATTGAGAACAGACTTTTTCATTGCTTCATTCAAGATCAATTTTTTTTCTATTATCATCCTTGCCACCTCCACCTGTTAAAGTGTCTCTCTTGCATTGACTGGTGGTCTAACAGGAAAAGCTTGCAGCTTTCTTCAAAGGCTGTTTTCCAGCATTGTTTTGAACAGACAAGACACAAATAGATGTTACAATTGTTCCTCCTCTCACAATCCCTTAAATACCCTTCAGGTATTCTTTGTCCCCAAGCCTAGTTAGTTATTCTGTTGGTGCTTGCACAGTAATGACAGACTGCCTCTGTAGTCTCATGCTGTTTCTAGTTACTGCAGCAGTGCTGCAGACTACGCTCTCTATAGGCCTACCAGTCTGATTTGATGGGATTTACCAGTCCCACCGATAACTGACATAATTCAACCATAAATATTTAGAGAAGTGTCTATCCCTTTCAGAGTCACATCTGCATATCTTGACACAGTGTGAAACCGCACTGTGGGAATGCATTGGGTTTGCACGGCAAGGTTTTCATAGTGGTGTTGCTACAGGGGTGGCTTCTGGGAGAAGCTGCCAGAAGCTTCCCCCGTGTCCAACAGAGACAACACCATCTGGCTCCAAGATGGACTCACCAATGGCCAAGGCCAAGCCCCTCAGCCACTGTGGTAGCACCTCTGTGATAACATATTTAAGAAAGGGGAAAGTTGCTCTGCAACAGGAACTGCAAATGGAGAGAGGAGTGAGAATATATGAGGAACAGGTGCTCCAGGTGCCAGACCAGATTCCCTGGTGGCCCGTGTAACTCTCCACAGGGAATAATGACTCCAGGCACAAGAGGTATTTATGTATTCCATACTAAAATTTATTTTTTTATTAAATTAGTTAAGATAGGGACACAACAAAGTCCTTCATGTCTACATTTTTGGCTCAGTTTTCAAGTTCTTAGTTCTCTGCCTTCCCACCTTTTCTGGATGGCTAAAAAGACCAAGCTCCTGCTTTCCAGTTTAAATGGCATCAAAGAATGAAATTCTGAATCCTGTGCCTATGTAACTTCTACCACATGGGGAACATCTTGTAGCACAGATTTCGGTGTTTGTTGTTATTGAATCTGAACCTCAGTCCCTTTGCCTAACAACAATTTGATCATAGTCTTTACGGTAGTGCCCCGTGTGCTTAACCATGAGCATGTGAATGCTCCCACCAAAACCTGTGAGGCTATTTAACCTTCGTATTATCTAACACATGCATGAGCATTTGCAACACTCTTGCTTGAATGTGCTCATATTGCTCATCTCAACAAAAAACTTCAAATTTATCATTTGTCTGGCAAACCATTTTGATTGCATAATGTCTATATGTAGAATTCATTCCTCAAATGTATTTCTTAGAAGAGCAAAATAATTTTAAACATATAGGCAACAAAAAAAATAAAATACAAAACCAAACCTGTTTGTGCACAGCACTCCTCAAAACTGATCCCACATTACACAGAAAACTACTGTGAAGGGGCTTGAGAAGAGCACAGGGTCTCAAACACGTTCTGAACACTGAGTCTCCCAATGCTGTTTTCATTAATTATGGCTCTTCATTTAAATATCAATATTCTCACTGATCCTGTGACTTACCAAATACTTCTAGCCATAATACTCCCAGAAGAGAATTTAGTTCTGCTTTTTCTGATTCAATTTGAATAGAGATAATTTTGATAGAAGGAGGATTACTATTTTCAAAAGTGCATTTTTATGATTATGATTTATTAGAGGCAGTAGGGAATTTAAATGTATGAATCAGTTATAGCAAGTATTTAACTAACCCCATAAGGGTCCTGAGTACAATGCTGTTAATCCCAAAATAAATATTTTAATCCACTTTTCACTAGAGTCTTAAAATAATGCTTCTTTCAATACATATAATTTTATTGTTTATTTTTCTCTGAATAGATTTCCATGGATGAATTAGTAAAAAAGCACAACTTAGAAAGAAAATCAATAGTTCTTGACTGAAGACCACTTACAAAATACAATTGGGTAATAATTAATTTGTATACAAATTTGTTTTTTAATTCTAATCACATGTAACTGGAGTAAAAGCATGAACAAGAGATTATAATTTTTCTGTGTACTAGTGCTTCCAAGTGTGTCACCTCTGTAATGATCATAGTATAACTCCAATAAATTAAATAACATTTGAAACTAGCTCAGAGCCTGCCAAATGCACCTTTTATTAATGCAGGAAGACGTGTTTTGGCTGGGATTTACCACTGCATTTATTGGAGAGCTATTCCATAGCAGGGGAGAATAATGATTTAAATTGGGTTCAGCACAAATGTGCCTAGAATAAGATAGTGATTTAGTGTTACTTCAGAAACAAATGGGTCCTATATTGCATAAGTCAATAATAGCCATTTATCCAAAGGAGAAATCCTCTGTGGTAATTCTACAGGGAACTGGATCATATCAAACCAGTATTTGAAATTTAAAAAAAACAAACAACAACATAACCGGATTGTGTTTTATTTGTAATTGTTGCTTGTAATGTTCACAACAAAAGCACAACACCTGATAAATGGCTTGCTACTAGAATGAGTTAGATACAGACTTAAGGTCACTGTTTAAAAAGAATAAGTTTATTCTACCTAAGTTGCTATAGCATACAACACACTCCAAGACCCATCAATTAAGTGCAGTATTACATTACAATCTTTTAGCCTAACACTCGCACATCTTTAACTTAGACTTTGTGACTCAGAAGGTGCAGCATATCATCAAGGTCACTCCTAAAGGCTTTAACTCAGGGTGCTTTTTATAATAAAAAGTGTAGTGGCATGACAAACACCACTGTAAATCCTGAAGGAGCCCATACTTCTGCATGTTTTGTTACAATCAAAGACTGTAGGTTAGCAATACATTGTTTTCTGAAATAAAATTTCAATAATAGGAGACACCAGAAGTAATTTGGATTTAGCTGTTTTGTTTGAGCACATTGCAATCCTGCTTTTAATTATTTAAGCACATACTGTTTTTCTAAGAATTCCTGACCCCATGTTTAGCATAATTGATATTAATTTAGAAAAGTGGGTATTCTACATTTTGTTTCATCATGATAGTTCCATGTTAGGACTGCAGAAAATATCAATAACTCTGTTTAATGAGTATACTTTGAAGTGTTGCTCAGTGTGCAAGTATGCGTGTGTGACAGAAATATGACTTTTTAGAAGGTAGTTTGAGCTTCTTCCCTAGGAACTTAGAGTCCATGTATTTGGTCCATTTAGTTCAGTGAGCTACATTCTGAAGGCAAAAAGCATCACTTGAGATAATCATAGGCAAGGGTGATTTTTATAATATAGAAGGTAGGGGTGACCTCTCAGAAAACAGCACACTTTCAGTCTTCAAGAAGACTAAGCAAGAGGTTGCATAAACCACTAAAACCTGCTCCAGTATATCACTGTAAGCTATAATCCATTTCAGTGGTGTTTAAAGTTCAAGCTGAGTTTTCTGAATTGCAAATAAGCTCCCGCATAAAGAATATTCCATGTATGTACCCAGTTAGGGTGGTAATGTTGTTATTATAGCACTGTCTGCAGTAACTCAGCTGTCAAATTCACTTCAGGCTGAAATTCAGCCTACATGGTCTTCGCCGGCCAACAATTTTTTCACATACAGTATATTTAAAATGTATTCAGACTGTTACAAGTCATGAGGTGGCAAAAATAATTTAAAAAAACAGAACCACAAAGCAACACAAACCCAAGTATTTTACAAATATATGTAAAGAAAAAAGTTCCTAGGAACTTTTCAAAGAGGGTGTTACCTAGTTTTGTCTCCCACTTAATAGCACCAGCAGATATTACAGGAAAAAAAAACAACTTTGTGACATCATGTATTTAAATTGTTTATTGTATTCTCAACATTAATTTTAGGGCCAAACCTCTTTTTGAGAAAGATTTTTCTACATTACCTATTATATTTAGCTCATTTTTTTCCTAACACAGCAGTAGCAAAGCCCACATTCTAGTCTACTCACAGTAGATACACGAATTCTGATCTCTGTACATCCTAATAAATACATTGACAGTAGTTTGAGACAAAAAAAATATATATATATATGTTCTGTTACTTTGAGTCCTTACAAAAATCCTTTAATCTATAGCCAGCAAATCTTAATGGAATTTAAATGCATAAGTTCAAACACCATGGAGTCTGGAATCTCAGTTGTTGTTACATTTTTATTTTACACTGAAACTTCATAGGAAGTGTCTACCGTGAAAAACTCTTAGTGAATCAACAGCAATACTTTTTTTGAGACTTTGATCAGACTCTACTTAAAGAATATGCAACATTAATATATATCAAGAAAACAACAGAAAAATGCAGAGACTTCAAACAAAATTCAATATCAATATTTAGTTCTTATAAAACGTATTTCATGTTAAAATCACAATGAGCTTTATAGAGTACAGCTGATAGCTGCATTGGCACCTACATAGTGCATACTACAGCAAACACCAGACTAGAACTTTGCTATTTGAGAGGCAAGACAGGATAATAATTTTATTTAAAGAACATTTCACTCATCAAATCTCAGGAAGCTAGAATCAGCCATAAAATTGAAGATATTAATGTCTCAGCAGTAAGAGAAATTGTTGGATTAAAATGATGAAATATCAGAGAATGTGATACATTATAAATAATGTATTTAATTTTTTAAATACTTAAATTATTTAAAGTTTAAATAATGAAGGGAGAATTAATAGCTAAACCTTATAAACTAAAGAAAATGGTGAATGACTGCCCCATGTGTTAATACAAACATGGCTGCCCCAAACAAAATGAGTCACAGGCAAAAGATTAGCAAAGTGAAGCAGCAAACCATGTCTTACAGTGAACTTTAGTCAAATTAAAAATATTTCAAGTGCCTAAATAACCCACTCTGTGTTCTTGGTTGACTTAACACTTCAAAAAACAGAATCAGAGCGCAGAATGATCAGTAAACTGCTTGCTGCAAGCAATTAAAAAAAATTCCTACAACTCAAGGCTTACAAAACCTTTAAAATTATAATGGATAGTAAACAAATTTTAAAATCTATTTAGAAAAAAGTCCTCTTTCTATTGAGTCATACAAAGTTGTCAAATATAAAAGCACATGTTTTTAGGTTTGGAGTATCAAACTCTAAAATACATCAAAGTACTCTTTTCATGTTAAACACGTTGATTATTCAGGCAATATTTACACAGGATTTTAGAAAGGCATAATAATTTTAAATATTTTTTTATTCTTAAAATATCCTTATCTCTTCCATTTTCCAATTGGAGTGAACTACTTTTAGGTAGCTTCAAAGGAAATATTTACCATTATCTTCTTTTACCATAACTGTCAAATGTTTCACTGATTTACCTGTATAACATGCAGGGTTTTTTATATATTCTACACATCATGATCTATTACTGTTGACTATGAATTAAGTTGGCAAATATTTATTAGATTATTTGAAATACAGCAGGTGCTTGAGATTTTTCATAATCTTTATAACTGATTGCTTCTGACTGTCTTTTCATTCTTTTGTGTACATGTCCTTCTATGAATGTATTTTTAAAGTACTAAAATGCACTTGACAATGTCACTTTAAAACAGTCTTTTGTGTCTTATCTCACTAGCTGTAATCACTCTGAAATATTAAAGCTGTGTCTTGTGCTGCTAAGGAAAATGAACTCCTGTGCATGGACAGAAAACGTGTAGAGAGCTGTGAAGTACATAAGAGGTTGCACAGTCTGTCATCTTTGGTTCTAAGGTTAATGCCAGCGCGCCAGAAACTTACAATAGCTGTACTTTCAGATCTGACAGAAAACGTCATGAGATAGGTGAGGTGATCATCAACTGCAGTTACCAAGACTAGACCGGTTTGAGTATGGTTGAATGTAAGAACTTAATGCATCTCCCAATGAGGCTCTTACTTCTGAAGTACAAGCTCCTCTTGCAAAGCCAGCAGATGATCAGTTTGTAAAATGAAAGGTAGCCTGCAAGGCACACATTTAAGAGGATTTGTTTTTTCCCCAGTATATGGGAGGTATTGAAGAAGAATGTTACCAGTGAGGCAAAAAGGAGAAAATAGAATTGCTTTCCTTTCCTTAATTTCTTGGTAACTAAGGTACAACCATGATAAAGACAGACAACAGTTGAAAGCTATTGAAAGAGTAGAAAAAGTAAAGAAAAAAGTGGAAAGCTGTTGAAACACTAGAGTTATCTGACAATTCAATCACATGGAAAAGAATTAATTTCCTTAATGTACAAGGGAAGACTAATAGAAACCTGAGAACCAGAATTGTTCACAGATTCATGAGTAAAATTGAAAAAAAAAAATAAATTAAAAAATGGGTTGCATATCTTCCTGTCACAGAGATGCCATGTAGCCCCTATGAGTTCCTGTAGCATCACTAGCATATCACAAAATTGGACAAAAGTGACTGCTAAATTCTTAGAAGTTCTTTCCCAATGCAGTTGTTTCCCAATACTTTAGCTGATGCAGTACCTCATAAGCACAAACAAATTCAGAGGTCTAACAGCAGGTTGAAGTATCTTGGGTCTCCTGTACTGATGTAACCAAAAAATACATTTCAAAAATACATGCACACATGCGGAGGTTAAGCGTGTTATTAACTTATAATGCGGTATGACAAATGAAGTTGGTCTCTCCTGGACCGGAGTTTTTTGTTTGGCTAAAATGACATATTGCACAAAATACAGAAGGCAACAAGTATTTTTTCTTTCTTTTTTTTTTTTTCTTTGAGTGGGAAAAAAATAATAATAAACAAAACAAACAAACAAAACTCCCCAAAATGTATAAACTGTTTTTTTCTAGAATGCTCAACTTAGTATCTCCAGCTCAACAAAAATGTAGACCTGAAAGACGGGATATGACCATAACTTATTTGGAAATGATTAATCTCTGGTAACTACATTTCAGTTTAGGCATCTGTGTCCAATGGTCTTGAACAAAATTGTGATACTTCTATTACAATTTATTTTATTTTTGTTTGGAGTCATGTCTGAAAAGCAAATAAATGTATTGATGAGTAAACAATAGTTCATAGGACTAAACAGAAGGTCACAACAATATACTTTAGATGTCTATGATCTAAAAGCACTGGAGGAAAATGTTAATGCCAGTTAGGCATACACTTGCATGAGAGACTACTGCAAAAGAACAGGTGAACTGGATGCAGTCATACTACAAATGATGAAGTTCCTATACAATGTTTTTATCAACTTAATGTTTACAAATACTATTTTTAAAAAGTACATCTGGAATACATTGTTAGAGAAGTGAACCATGAGTTCAGGTTAAGGGGAAACAAAGTTATCAGGATCATTGCACATAGTCCCTACTAATTTATCCATTTAATTAATATAATTATATACAGTTTCACCAGATAAGGAGTATTTTGGTTTTGCATGGTCAGGGTCACCTGAATTCTACAGAATGTGAACAAAAACATTTTTGGAAATGACTGTGGGACTGCACTGGAACTGATCACTTTAGATAAGAAGATCATCTTCATCATCATATTACTTGGGCTCTGCGAATGTCATCTGGCAGATGAAATTATGTTTAAGCAAGAGCTGAATGTCTTAATTTGAACATACTTATAGGAATTGCATTTGGCCATTTTAAAACACTATTAGCTGTAGATTCTTTCAAAGGCTACTGGTTCCAAAACATTACCTTCCCTCTGACAATTAACTCTGTATGAACCACACATTTATGATTTTTAATGGAAATATTTGAATTGTAAATATGGAAGAACCGCTACTGTTCATGCATTGCAACTTTTCGTATATTTTAATATGCATATTAACACAATTATTCCATATTTGTAAATCTGATCTTGACAGATAACAATAACTGTTTAATACAATTGATAACACTGCTTATCGAAAGTGACCAAGCATTTAATATCTTCTATCTCTTTCACATGCTTTAATTCTGGAGAAACATGATTTTAACTGTTCAGTATGGTAAGTTCAAAATTAATCATTCAATTATCATTAAGCACAGATTGAAACAACGGTGTTGCCTCACCTTACAGTGTCGAGAGTTTTAGTGATCCATTTAACAACATCAGTATTCTTCATATGCATGAATTGCCTGGAGAGACAATACCATGCAATGCCTTCAAAACTAATATTTACAGAGCCACAAAGAAGCTGTGAATCTGAGGTGCTTCCTGGTTTATTTCAGTGGCTTTTTTTCTTCCAATCCATAACTGCAGACTGTAGGAGCCAAAAATCAGAACACAAAAATGAACACTCCCGGGGAAAGGATGTTGCTTCACTGACATACAGAGACAATTATTTGGTCAGAACACCAAATCCTAGCAGAAGAAGTATTATTGACAAGTGGAAGAACTTTGTAGCTATGCAACAACTC
>NW_009970724.1:5274568-5314526 GCF_000747805.2 Chaetura pelagica
TGAACCTTTGCCATGGGGCAATATTCAAACACACACATTTTGCCTCATGGTAAGAGGAATTAAATTATCTCCCTGTTTTCTCTGATTAGACCAACATAAGGCAATGTACAGGAGCCATCTCTTAATTTTATTATGGTCAGATTTTAGTAAGGATTTACTTTTTAAGAGCATCAATTCCAGACTGAAGGATCACCTGAACTTCCTGAGGAGTTTCCTCAGGTGAAGACAAACAGGAAATTCCTTATCTTTCAGTCCTCAGTGAACCCTGGCTGTCAGACAGGTGATCATAACAGGGCTTAGGTGGACTTTACTCCTCAGCTTTTGATCTTGTCAGTCTTCTTTACCAGCATAAATGATCAGACAGCATTCACAAACATTGCCAGTTGCATATTTTTGAAAATATGGAAATAAAAAAACCTGGGCTCCTGCCTGTTGCTTTTGATCTGAATCTCTGTTTTCCTCAGATTCATGAATGCAAAGGTATGACTTGAGCTATACCTATCACATCCCATTTATATTCACTATTTTCATAGCAAATATTTTGGAAATGTTTATTCTCAATTAAGGGATTTTAGAAGAATTCCACTTTCTATTCTCAAACTAACCACTACTTCTCTCCTTAATCTGACTGGATAAATTGCTTTGGAAGAAATGCACAATCACAGACCAATATTCCAAACAGCACTGATGTCACCGCAAGATTAAATTAATGACTCAGAAACACAACCTCTCAACTCTACCTTATACTTATTCATAAAGTCCATCTTGACAGATAACGATAATTAAGGATATAATTGATAATAACACTTGTCAAAGGTGACCAAGCATTTCATAATAACTCCTTAATTCTATACAAATGGGATGTGTATCACAGATCATAAATGTTCAATGTCGTAAACTCAGATTTTGTAATTCAGTTATCATTAAATATAATTTGCCAAGACAGTGTTTCAGGTGGATGCCAATTAAGTATTACCTAATTCTCCATCAGGAAGACAAGATGCATTGACCCTATTATGAAAAAATAAATATCAAAAAAGCAGCAGCTTTCCAGTAAACAAATACATGTATCAGGATAAACTATCTATTTCTTTGCCCAGGTAGGGTTGGTATGCACCTTGTGCTGTGTTACAGACTTTGGTTCACATTAAACTGCAGAAAGGGAAATGTGATGGGGCATAGAGCATGTACAGATTGGCTAATGGCACAAGGATCAAAAAAAAATGAAAGCTGCTGCTGATGAATGTAACCTAGCATGTGGATCAAAAAAGACAATGATGACCTTAACTCCCTTTTCTGTGAACTTTAGGGGGCTTTGAGAAAACACCCACTCTGTGTGTCTGCAGTGCACTGGAGAGAAATTTCTACTGCCTATTTACCTGTGTTGGTGTTCCTACAGATAGAGAAATCACCACATCCATCAAAAGTTTGAGGGTCTGGGTTGGTTTTTTTGGTAAGATAATATAATGGTTTCAAGAAACTGCTTAATCTCAGTTGAGTGGTACTGATAACGTACTGTGAAGCTAAATTCTTCCTCCATGAGGCTATATATCTATTCTTTAGACACTAGACTGAAAAACATTTTTCACCTTTGAGCAGAGCCAACATCTGCCACCTGTGTCCCCTAAGAGACTGCCATTTGTGTCAAATTTCAGGAGAGGAGAAAAATGCACACTTACAGTGTTTCAGAGCGATATTCAAAATCCTTCCTCACAGTACTGTGAAATACTTTTTTGTAAAAGCTATATTTGTTTGTTTTGAGGGGGTTGTTTTTTGTTTTGGGTGGGGGGTTTTTTGTTTGTTGTTGGTTTTTTTGAATACCATAAGGCTGTATTTTTGTTAAAGTTGGCCAGATTTTGTAGTTTGGGACTAAGAGCTAGCTAAATGCAGCTCATCCTGGAACTCCTACAGGCAGGAGAAAGAGGGAAAAGGACACATCACAAGGCAGAGCAAAAGAGCACACCCTAGGCAAACATGGCTCAGTAGGAAGTAGTACAGACAATTCCACTGTCATCACTGATCTCAAGAAGGTCACAACCACACTGTTAGGATGGTGCCAAACAGAAAGACTACATACCTCGTAGGAGGCTATGAGGAACAAATAGGCATAAACAGGCCTATCAGTACATTTATGACAACGGTCCTCACACCTTTTCTTGTATTGACTCATTTATCTCCCCAGAAAAAGGGGCTGAACTCCACAACTGCAGCTTTATCATGGGCAGTGCCTCTGAGTTACCACATCCACTACTCCTTATAGCAACAGCTTGATGCAGGGAAGCTAGGACCAACAACTTCACTCAAAAAGTTACTGGCAATCACAGCAGAACTCACCACCAGTATAACGGTATCTCACTGCAGAATGACTTACTGAGTGAGTCGTGACATTCTGTATTAGTTCCCATTTCTAAATTATCTCAGGCTGTAACCATATGCAAAACAGATTAGAGCAACCTTGTTTTAAGTGAGAAAAACATAGCTAAATGTGGCAACAATTGTACTGCAAAGATTTTATTCTTCTCACCAGGCTATGGTGAAAGAGCAAACTCCTGGCCAAGACTGTGGGCTGCACATCTGGATGCAGCTTAAGATGAAGCAATTACTTATCCTACACAATAGCTCCGATGCTTCAAGATGTTGTAGTCCATGTGTATCCTATTTTATGAGTCTGTGAGGCACATGTACACAACATGTTTTCCAAGCAGCACCAGCATTCAGCATTGCTGTGCTTGTACATTGTGGTCCTTATGTTCCCATATAGAAGAGGATATAAAAGCTAGAACAACCATGCACAATTATCCTTGCAATGTTAACCCTACAGTACTGAGAACTGCAGAGTCTGAACAGAAACCAAACTAGAAAAATTTCACTGTCAGCAACTGTAATGGTAGTAAGAAAAATTTGTTTTGTGGAAAAAAAATACCCAACTGTTTTAGATGGAGATACCTACTTTCTAGAACTTAATACAGTTGCCCAGTGGGCACCATCATCTAGGATATAAATTTAGTGGAGAGCTCCTTGCCATTGTCTGGTGGGTCTAATTAACTGTAGCATGCAAAAAAAAGTCTCCTTCAGCTAACTAGATTCTGATATTTGGAGAGGAAAAAACCCCAAGCTACCAGCCAAGCACCTAGATACACACAACATAATTTTGCTTCCAACTGTAGTACCCAAAATGACAAAAGAAAGTTTGAGATGTTTCTTTTCCTGTTGATGTAGTAGAACAAAGCTCAGGAGTTGCCAAAAAAGGAGAAGGCTTAGCAAATTATGTTAGATTAGTTTAAAATGCTAAGCAAAGCAATGCCCTTCAGTTAGGATCCTGACAAGGAGGCAAGTGTGAAAAAAGTCTAGATGTCTGCTGTTAAGCATAAACTGTATCATAAGACAAAATGGTTGATGTTCACATCAGTGAGTGTTGTTAACCATCCTAACAAACATAATTGGAGACTCCAGACTCTGACTAGCCTTTGCAGTCAATATAAAACAAATATTTCCTTGCTGACTTTAATGGGCCATTTTCTGCTTAATATAAGAATTTACTGTAGTGGTTGTGATTGGTCAGGGTTTGCTTTATTCTCACAGTCTCCCCATAAAAGAGGTTAGGATGCCTTTCTGATCCAGTGGAAGCTGTAATCCATTTTCAACATAGCAAGCTAAAATAAATAGTCTGCTAAGACTAGTTTGCCAGGTCCAGAAGGTG
This sequence comes from Chaetura pelagica, assembly GCF_000747805.2. NCBI lineage: Eukaryota > Metazoa > Chordata > Aves > Apodiformes > Apodidae > Chaetura > Chaetura pelagica. Next base: position 5,278,269 of record NW_009970724.1, read on the forward strand.
TTATAATTATTTCACTCTACTGAGGCAATGTTAGGGTCTGAGTAGTCTGGAAAAATAGCTATCAAGATGAAGTTTCCCAGAAGTATCTATATTAGTAGAGCTTTACTTTGTTCAGCATATGTACGTTTGATTTTTGATGGCTATTCTAGTATCTTAGCACCCAGGTTAAACTCAAGGATGGTATTTTCTTTTCCTGACCTTCACATGGCCGAAATTTAGCCTTTTAATCTGCTGACCAACCGAAGCTTGAAATAGCAGAACAGAAGGTCACAACTTCCTTGCAGTGCAGGATCCTAAGTATAGGATAAATCACATTTTTTCTCTGCTATACAGTTACAGTGAGGATTACTGGAGAGGTTTGCATGCACGGAGGAGGCTGTTGTTTTCAGAACAATCTGTGCTATACTAATCAACCAATTTGACCAACTTTAGTCATTAAAATAATTAAATAACTGGAATGAGGCTGTGAACCATTACCCACTTCCTTCTTGCTGCAGTTACTTGAGAAACCAAACAATTATTAAACTTTTTAAAATAAGTACCAGCAGCCTTCTGCAGGTTATCTGCAAATGGCAAAGCAAACATTCTCATTAAAGGGCTTCCACTTCATCTGGAAACCTGTGGGATTCCCATAGAAGTTGTATGGGATTGCACAAAACAAAAGTCCTCCTTCGAGGTTGCAGTACCTCCACCTGGACAGTCAAGGGAGAAAAATTCTTGAGGTCAGTCCCAAACTTAAACTCTTGGCAAGGAAGAATGTACAACTGTCAGTTGAGCCTTTGTGCTGACCCAGAAACTGCAAAGATTATAATTTCTTTTCTTTTTAGATAAAGGAACTTTTACTCTCCCTGTTAAGCTTTTTAGTGAGGAGAAAAAAAATAATAAAAAGCAACTAACATTTTCTAGCTGCCTTTTTCTTCTGTGTTCACTGTCTTTTGTAATCTACTTTGACTTGCTGACAATACATGACTTTCTGTACTCTCACTCTGCCTTTTAATCACACACAAAAAAACCCACCCACAACAAAAAAAATCCACAAAAAAACCACCCAAAACAAAAACACATTAAAAAAACTCCACCCAAATCCCCTGACTGTCCATCCCTCACAATTACCAATCATCCCCTTCATCTACTGGTCCAGGCAGAAGGAGGAAGACACAGCAAACTTTTTTCTTTCTTTGGCTCCTTCCCCAGTAATATTACTTCCTTTGCTCCCAGTACTATTTTGTGCTTTATCCGCATTGCCTATAATTCTCAGATGTGTCAAGGGCAGCCAGGCACACATGCAACAACAACGCCATTCCCTTCATGTGTATTTTCAAGCAGCTATTCAGTACATATTCTTTATTTGGTCACATAGATGTCCATGACTGATATATCTGCATTTCTGACCGTTTGGTATGCTTTAATTCTTAAATTTGATGAAACCAGATGTACCAATGTGATAGTAATTTCTCTTTTTAAAAAGGGCTAAAATTACAAACATTAAAAATTGCACACTTTTTAAATGCAGGGTTTAAGTGTTCATACTGTGACAAAGGCTGTGTTATCTATGGATTATATCAATGTGCATATTTGTGTATAACCCTGAAAAACTGTCAGACACTGCAATTACTGTAAAACAAACAGTATAGATGATCAAGGGCTTTTGTCCAGGCTCTTCAACAACATCCATGCTGTGATTTGCTGTGACTACCTACAGATCAATGTATGTGCTGCAAGATTTTTTTTGGTTGGTATATGAAACTGTACATCTCACAGGACACAGGAGAAGACAGGACTGCAATGTTATCATCCCACCAGGATTTGTCAGGCAGGTATTTGCTGAATGTTGAGTGAGTGACTGTATCTTAGTATAGAACCCATATCTGAAACTCTTCCCTGTACCATTCATCCTGCAAGGAAGATTCAAGACTCTTGGTATCCTCAAGTACTTGAATATATAAGTTAGTCATAAAGCTAATTGTCAGATTTCTTTTAAAAATGCTGGCTGAATTTCCCTTCTGTTTCTGCAGCATTCATGATTCAGGTTTTCCTGGTTTTATCTGCAGGCACAAACTCAGCAAAGGAATCAAAACTTAAATTCTCACATCCATACATCTCAGGGAGTTATTTTTTTACTAAAAACACAGAACTCACAGGTTCCCTGTCTGAATATGGGCTGGTGCTTCTGTCTCTACGTGGTGCTCATTATTGTAGTATCAAGGAGGATACTACATTGTTTCTAAAAGGAAGGGGGAAAAAAAGTTCTGTATTTCATTTCTGACCTGTCATCTGGCAATTCAAGGGTGTTTTTTGCTACACTGAAATAAGTTCTATACCTTAAAAACAACAACATATTAAGAACTACTTACAAACTCTCATTTTGGAAGGAAGAATTATCTTTGGACCTAGTGCCTATCAGCTTCTCCATAAACCTGCCACATAACTGAGCAGACACTGACTTCTGAAGCTGAACTGTACGATATTGAAGTCCAGATTGATTATCTGTGAAATGGGTATAATGACTTGCACTACTCAAGCAGATTAGATTTTGAGGTGATAAATGCCACCGTAAGTCATGACAGGTAAACACATGGCATAGACACCTGCCTTAAAAATGCTTCTTTTGTAACTGCAGAAAAGTTTGCATCAAAATCCTGATCAGCTGTTATGAGGCTCCTCCTGATGTACGCTATATAGCTAAGAGATGTTTTCTTGAGTGCATTTTTTGTGCAACATTACAGAAGAGGTACTGTTAACAGGAAGCTCCATCTATCTTAGTCATGAGCATGCTTTAAGCTGTTGCTTTTGAGCTCTAATTAACAAAATTAAAAGAATACTGTGAGACACACTTCTCCAGTGCAAGAATATAATTTGTATTAAGAGCATCTTCCCCAACCAATGCCAGAGAGGAAGGATGCAACTCTCACCATCTTTCTTTGGAAGCAAATTTAAATTATCAACCTATAATTTAGTTAGTGATAATCTCTGCTAAAACATTTGCTCATGGCTTCCACCAAATATGCCATTAAGATCTGGACTACCAAGTGCTCTCTCTGCATGAAGATGCTTGTTCAACTTTGAACTGGGTACTCACTGGCTGCTGGGAAAGCAACTTGCTTTTCCAAAAAGAGTATCCACATATCATGTATGACTTAAAGGACAAACTGGTCATGTGTCATCTTATTAGGAATCATAAACTATAAGACATATAGAGCTTTAATCACTGTAGGAGAAAGAAAAAAGGAAATCCTCTGTTAAACCCTTTTATCACAGGGGAAAACTTTAATAGTTCTGCCACAAAACAAGAACAATTTTCCAGGTTGTGCTTAAAGATGCAGAGCATATCTGAGTAGCATTCAAAGACAAGGACAGTACAGGCAGTTGCTCAACAATTTCTGTCCCGGGGAGAGTTTCTGAATGTATTTAATTCTTTTCACTGGAGAAGTGGTACTGGATCAGGAAGAGAAAGACACTTGTGAATGCCAGCACAAAGAAGTAATCTTCAAAACATGATGGCAACAGAGATACAGTGTAAAATACTGGGTAATCAGAGGGGCAAGACTGGAAGTCAATCAAAGTTAAAAACAGTGAGACTGAGATGAAAGACAGAGTAAACATTTGTACAGGTACCACAAGTGTGAGTGATCCCTGCTCATGCTTATAAAAAGTCAGTCCTCCTCTTGGTTAAAAACATTGGTTCTGAATCTTCATTACTGCACCCTATTGGTATAACTTATCTTCTGCAGCACAGATAAACTTGTCTGGTTTGCAGGTTCAAATTATTTCAGAAAAAAAATAGTCTTCATGTATTGCTGAAGCAGATATGTAAAAAAAATAAGTAAATAAAATAACCTCAGGTGCCATTTCGATATATCTGAGATGCATTTGAACTAACAAGCCAGATTTGAATCCATGCATTAAAAAGTTCCTTGGGCAGCATGACATGGAAGTGACGGAATACAGGGTTCTAACTACATTTTGATTACTCCTTTCATCTCTGTTGACATAAAAGTGAGCTGACTCAGTTTCAACTTCTTGCTACTCTTTAGCTCCTGCTGCTCCTGCTGCAGTCTTTCTTAGCAGGACAAATTTACCACACTCTGGAAGACATTTAACCCCTACAACCAACTCAAGAAAGCACTGTCTACATGGTGTACAGAAAAGACAGGACATGGAGTATTATGGAGCATATACAAACTAGGGACTCAGGATTTAGCAGTAAATAAATTAGCTCTTTATGGATACTCTGACAGGAATTTATTAGCATGCACCCAGACACCAATTTACTGTCCAGAAGAGCAACAGCTAAACAAACTGAATCTCCCCCTTGTCAATGAAGTGTCTTGGTTTAATAAGAAACACACTTGCACTAGTAAAGTAAGACACACTACTGACAAGAAAGCTACTAGATGCAGTGCAGGAGCACAGAACAGATGTTCCTTCTCTTACTCCAAATTCTTGAGCTCTGCTCAAGACTGCAGCAGATTAAGTGATTATAGGGAATCTAAAACCACAATAATTAGTCTTCCAGGATAGAACTAGCTCAAGGCATCCTCGCACAGCAATCCATGAGTGAGGCTGGACTGCTGAAACCTAGAAAATGAAGGAATAGAAATGGGATAGTCTCTCTTTTACTATTGGAGAAGTGGGTGCAGTGAGGAGCAGAGTGGGAAGCAAAGGCAGCCGCTTTTGTCTTCTTCACACCCCCTCATTCCCGCAGCAGTAATTAGCCCAACATTAGCACACAGAGTGAGTGCTGGGCTACAGCTGTTTGGCTTTATCCTACCTGGTGCTCTAGACAGGCATTTTTACTTGCCTCCAGCAGGTCTTGTCCCAGACAGTACTTGAAGTAATTACCTCTTCTGTCCATCCCCAAGAATAGAAAGTCTGCTCCCGAGGAAAGAACCCTTATATTACTTTGCAAGGCTCCAAGGAAATAGAAGGAGGCAAAATGGGAAACTTCAGCCTTACATTCTGGTAAAGAATTACTCTAATGTTGTTCCTTCGCTATACGTGGCCATGGTTTCACAGTAGTAATAAGAATGTGTAAGGCATAGGAAGCTATTTCTACACTAGCACTGACTGAGATGTATGCCTATAATTTCATACTTTTAATCATACACATCAGGTCAGTTATGCATATGAAGTATTTAAAATCTTCTGCTCCCTGGTCCTGCACTGGGGAAATTTAATACTGTGTCCAGATGACTGAAAATTCAATTAATGCAGCACAAATTAATGGTCAATACTAATAATACAAAGTTTAAGATACTCAGGTCCCAGACAAACATCACTGTAAAAAAACATTTCCACTATTTAGTGAACTACTTATGTTTCTCATGCTCTTTAACAGACATAACAGGACTACAATAAACAATTCCATATCCTGATTGTTTTTTCCTTGATCAATTTTTTCAACATAATTTAGAAAGTTATACGAAGAACTTATTACACACGCCTATATTTAGTTGAATATCTAACACACTTTAACTTGTATTGAGCTTAAGCATGAATATTCCAAAATTATTTTGGCATAGAAATGGTAAAGTATAGTCCAATTCAATACTTTTTCTTATAGTCCAAAACCTATAAATAACCTTGCTTTCTCCAGTCTCAAGGCTTTTTACACTTGTAAATGTGCTACTGAATTTGAAAGATCACATTGCTCATACCTCACTCTCTTCAACAGGAAGTTCACAAATGCAACAGGAGCTGAAAAGGTTTAAGCACTTTAAAACAGTTCAAGCACTTGTTTGAATCTATAGTGGTCACATCAGCACATTCGCCCACTGCCTTTAACAGGCACTGTGACAATGCAGCCACCGAAATTACTGGGACTAAAAGGCACTTATACAGCTGTGGAATACCAGTGCTGAAGGTCTGCAGTCTTTTCTTAAAGTCCAATAGCTGTTGCCCACTGCTGATAGCTCAGGTCAGCTCTGTTTCTTCCTGTCTGCATTAAGTACCCAGTTATAACCACAGAGATGAAGACATTAGTTTTCTACATACTTGCTACATATTACCTCCTGCACTGCTAGAACGCACAAATGTTATATATATCTCTAAACAAATAAAAGCATTAGATGCAATGTAGCCACTATACATACAAGAATTATTACATTGAGGTTTATCTTGGCCTACACAAGGATCACCAGAGGACTAGAAAGATCTAACATTTCCCACTTTATTTCACTGTTACACCAAACCCTCCCTTTTTTCTAAAAATCTCTACCCCATCCCCAGCTCCATGAAGGTATAAATGCTGTCCTTGAAATAAAACAAAACACTCAGTGACACAGGCAATTGGTTTCTAACCAAGGTGATATCATGATGCAACTTGGAGTGTTACACTGCTGAACAACACTGCCCCTCCTTGCATGGAAGAAGGTGTTAAGACCACTAACAGAGTGGCTGCAATACTCAGAGAAAAGTCAAGTCTACAACACTGATTACAGATGTTAGCCCAGAAATTATGGGACTCCTGACCATAAGCCAGCCTTTGAATGTTATTGTCTCTCAAACACTGATACTAGTCCTCTCTTTCTCCAGTTCCTTATTGTGGAAAAAACAGGGGTTTTCCTAGACTAGAGGAGTTGACAATGAATAAACCAAAACATGTCAACTGTAAATCTTCTTAACTGAACACATCAGTTCACAGTCCTTTCACTGTTATACATTATTCCACACTTCATCAGAAAAACAGGTTGTTTTCAAACTGATCAGGTAGAATTTGGTGTTTTATTTCCATTCTAATTATTCCCCTTCTCCCATCTATGTCAAGGTGAAAAACCACATTAATAAATTTTAAAAAAAATCATAAAATAAACAAACCAATCAAACCCCAAATCCATTAAACTTTTTCAATTTAATTATACATTGTGGCAGCAGGTTTCATGAGCTCATTAACTACCATGCAGAAAAAGTATACATTTTTAAACACTTGCATTTCTTTTTAAAGCATATACTTTTAACACCAGAAAGTGCAAAGATGAACACACAGTCCACTCAGTCATCAGTCATATCATTAGTCTGAACAAACCTCTGTTGTGTATCTTCTTATTCACTTTCTTCCTGAGCTAAACTATCAGTTGTTGTTTTTTTTTTCTGTTATTGTTTCCTATCTAGAAGTAAGTGCAGGTCCTTAATCACTTTGGTTGCCATTTTTTGACACTTTTTTCATTGCCTCTCTTTCCCACAAAATATTTCAGTCTTAGATAGATAATATACAAGTATAATATATATAGTTTTCCTCACCTACGTTTCTCACTGTCATTCAAATTGATACATCAATAACAAAATGTTAAGGAATTCATCACAACTCTCTTTGCCTTCTGACTTCAACACTCACAAACTAAGTACATTTTAGTTGCATTGGAAACACAACATGGCACTGTTATAGATGGGAAAGACAAGCTGATTGTTAGCAAGAGTTTTTATTTTATTTTTAAGAAAACATAATAAAAAATGCTCTGACTACACATTGTTCTTCATAGAAGACATTTCTGCCTATACAATATTTCATTTCAGCATAAAGTAGAGATCTTTTCATGAGTGCCTAAATAAGTATTTAACTATGTAATTGTAGATAAATTAAATATTTGTGTTAAGGTTTGTTGATGCTTATGTTTTCTCCAGCTACATTTCTGCTTTATGTTCCTTTCAGTTTTTAATGAAAGAAATACAGGACTTTAATCAGAAAATTCTTGTCTCAAGATGCAGTATATATCCAAAATGAAGATGCAAATTTGAATTGGCAGAAGTTAACACAAACAGGTCAGATACCTATAGCAATGTATATCTAGACTCCGGTACACTATCTACTGTCAAATAACTTCTAATAAATATTAAGGTTTCTAATTACTAATAGATATTAGGGATTTGCACAGAAGCGGTATATTCAATCCTATAATTCCACATCTTTTAAAATTCTAATTTGAAGTAATATCTGGAAAAAAATTACCTTTAGCAACTACCTGTTCTAAGGCTGTAAATAGTTTAAAAAATAGGCAAAAAAAACCCAAACCAAAACCAACCACACACAAACAAAAAAAGCAAAAATACAATTATATAGAGCCCAAACCACCAAAAAACCCTCACACAACCAAAATCAACAACAAAAAAACCCCAAACAAACCCTAACAAACAAACAACTCCCACCACTTGGCCAGTAAGAAAAGAAAGCAAGTTTTCATACCTGCAATATGTTCTTCTACAAAAGAGACTGTAAGTCACTTTTAAATGTAAATATTTTTAGTTACACCCCCTTTGGCATCATATTATTGGCTGATGTCTCAAGGATGACTACTTTTTACTTTTCAGCAACAGAGAAATCCATAATACCAAATGGTTATGGAAAAAAAACATCTGCAGAGATTTAGCTGTGGTTATAACATGAAGAAAAAAAGCACAGGGTGACTTGCAGACTAATTACAGGTAGATAGAGGCAAACAGCTTATACTTGAGAACTCTTTAAACAGGTTCAGAAGTCCGAATTATTAAATTAACGCTTTTTCCAAATATCCTTTAATATACACTATTTTCAAATCCTTCTTCCTTAAGTATTCTTTCAAAAACACTGTTTATGACACACGATGAACAGCAGTGCTGTTTCTTCTTCCTGATTAATATCCAAACTTTTATAAAATAGGAAAAAGGAACTCTGTTGCATTAAACTCTAGCTCTGTATTTGATTTACATAAATATTATTAAGATGTATGTCAACACATGGAAAATAAAATAGCAATTGCTGTAATCCTGAAAATAGATTTGAAAGAGGAATGGATGTCTGATCAACAGCAAAAAATTTATATCAACACTCAGGCATTTATCCTCAGTACTTTGACTAAGAGAGAACATCCTGATAATAAGCATACTTCACACCTCTCACAGAGCCTGCTGCTTTCAGCTCAGACAACTACTGCAGATTCAGACAACAATACATCAGTTATCACCTCATTTTGGGTGACTAGCTAACATTGCCAGTTGTTCATTGCCAGAAACGTTAGAGGCATTTTTCTTAAATTTTAAGTTAGATGTTATGGTTTGATTCAAATGAGAATAATAATGCACCATATTTAGGGAACACAAAAATCAGGATGGAAGAGGTTCTGAATGTTTCCTTTTATATGGATTTTTTGTTTACTGTGCATACATAAAGCACTCTCTGCACCTACTATTATAGATATTACAGGTGTTAGTTACAACAGCTTGTAGATGCTTGAAGTATGTGTGGCATTCAGAATTTACAGTGTTTGTCTCGAACAATCCAAGAGATAAGTGATGGTCTGTGGCATCTGAGAAACAACATCTGTTGAGATCTGCAGAAGGACTAAAGAGATCTGCAGCTGTCTCTGGGAGTAGGCTAACCTTGTGGTGCCAGTGGCCTTATCCTCCCCTTCGTTATGCAGACACCTCAGCAAAAAAAGACTATCTGCAGGACTTAACCTGGTGCCATACCTACCCCCCCCTCCTATCTCGGAGGAACACAAAGAAGCCCTACTTTGGAAAGAAAAGCGTGTGTGTGTGTGTGTGTGGTGGGGGGGGGGGGGGGGCAGTGAGCAAGAACTGTATAAAAGTTTGGGACTCTGGAATGAAAAGAAGAAGAATGAGAAGAATAACTACTTTTCCACCAGGAACCTCTTCCCCACCAACGACATCACTGCATCGTGGGTGGTAACTATGCTCTCTCGCTTGCTATCCTCTATCTCTCTGCTTTTTCCTCTCTTTTCTGTCTCTGTTTTCCTGCCTGTCCTATCCGCTCTAGGGACCTTTGCTTTGTTACTCTAATATAAGTTTGTTGTGCACGTGACATCTGACCTCGTTTGTGTCTTAATTTCACCAGATAGGATCATCTTTATGAAAAATTGCCACGTATCAGAATACCGGATCGTGACAGTATGAATGCTGCCACTTTTCCTTAAGTTACAAAATAGTTTAGTTTACTTGTGCCATGAGTTGAACTTAAATCAAGAATTTAATTGGTCATCTGACAGTAGCTCAGTAAAGGAAATCTAAGAAAAGGATTAAAAATGTCGAACTAGTGAAACACAATACTAGCACATGTAATGAGTGCATTAAAATAGGAATACAGATTTTGAGACATGTAAGTAGACATAACATGGATTTAAAGTCAGTTTGTCTCAGCTTCTACTGCAAAGAGTTACACTACACTTCTTTGGTCCTAATACTCAATATTTTTAACAGTCCCAAGATAACCTGAAGTCAGTAGGCACTAGATATTCGGCATGTGTGAAATTTTTGATCAATTCTTCAAATGTCATTCCCAGTGAAAGGAGTATGAAGATTCAAGAGAAATCCAAAAAAATCACTTCATCAGCACAGGTGCCTTCAGTGTCTGTATTCTACAAACTAAACCAGCTATCCCATATTCCAGCATTTTCTGATCTGTCAGATGACAGTTGGTGATATAGCAAAATAATGCAACATGCAAAATTTAATCATACTCAAATTCGTCCTCCTTCCAGAAAAGCAACATCACCCTCACCCCATCCCCAGCAAACAAAAGCACCCCTTACCACATCAAAGAACTGTGGGTATGCGTTAATGATGTCACTGAAATAAAATGACTGACTGCTTAAAGAAAGTAAAAATGAGCAAGCAGACCTCCTATAGTATCATATATTGAAATCTGTGCTCCAATTGATCACATAAGAGGAACAGGGAACAAACCCCAAAACCTAGTACACACGCACATCTTTGTAGCAAAATACAAGTAAGGAAAAGGCTATTATCCCTATTTCTTACCTAGTTTCAGGGACAGAAAGAAGAAAATGCATTTCAGTAAAGGAAAAACCAAACCTTCCCCAGGTCTGATACTCCCTATGCCTATTCCAGACAAGCATATCAGCATAAGAATGGCAGACCCGCAGTAAAATCTCTGTGATGAATGTCAACACAGCAGCAATCATCTTTCTGCCAAACAGGAACATAATGGACAAGCTGCAGGAGCTTACATGTTTGGAGGGAATCTACTAGGCATAACTAAGAGCTATGGTGAGCATCTCATGCCAGCCGGCTGAACATCTGTGCTCACATGGTTCAAGCCACTGGCTTGAATCTTTTTTGAAGTGCATCCCTTCCACATCACGTTTCACCATTAACTATCCCAAATAAGTCTCCATTATATTCTAAATAGGACTGTTTGTTACAAGCTGTGTTCAGAGTAGTCTGCAAAATAGTTGTACAAAATGGGCAAGAGGAAGGGCAGCTGAGCTTGAGGAGGTCTGAGTTCTGTCCCAGTTTTTATCCATACCTCACTGCAAGGAATATTCTGTGGTTCACCAAATTCATTCATGACTCACTTTCTCCCAGGTGAAAAATGGGATTAAAAATGGCCACTTAATTTTGCAAAGTACTTTCTTTAAAAGAAAGTTGAAATAAAGCCAATATACTTTGGGAAAAACCAAAACAAAACCCCCCAAAAATAGTACTGATTTTTAAAGAATACAACAGAATATTAAGAATAGTAAGAAGAAAAATTGCTACTAGAAAGCCACCTGCCTATCTGTAAATTGCTGCAGCAAGAAGCAGTAACAAAAATTTGTACACTAAGATGTATTAAGGAGATGCTAACAATGTTTTGTATTAATGACATTCTTGGGTACACAGTGATTTGAAGTATTTTTCTATAAACTCATCACTTCTGTTCCAGTGTTTTCCTGTTCATTAGGATTCACGGTTAACGTGACATGTCCTGTCTCCTGACACTTTTTAAGGCAAGTTTTCCATAGGATACTAAGTCTGTTGTAATAAATCAGATCTCATATTCTATTTCAAAAAGTGTTCAATAACAGATGTCTTAGGAATACTACTAGAAAATATGATCTGTACTATTTGTTTACTCCAGGAAAAAGTGTTCCACCCAGAATTCTGATCAGATGGCTTACTTTTATCTTGTCTTTCTCTAACTTTTTTTGGCCAAAAATCTTCACAAATTCCTTTAGTAACAAAATTGAGGGACCTAGCAAGGACTTTCCTATTCCCTCCTCTGCAATTTTTTCCCCTTACAAATGCTTTATGGTAGAGCATAATGTGAAAGTCTTCTGTCTTTCAGATTGTGACCAGACTGGCTGCTTCCACTACCTTTTGATTTATTTCTCATTTTCTTCCCCATTTTTCTCTGTTTTATCTTGTCTGCAATTTTTCTGTACCTGGTTTTCTGAGATGTCAGTAACTTTTTCTCCTTTGCTACGTTTCATAGTCTCAACCAAATCCATAAAATCATGAACAACCTTAAGATATTCTTTGACTATTTAAATTGCTCTATAAAGTTTATTTTTGTGAAGGTCCTATTGTTTGTGAAGGTAGAATATGCCACTGAAAGCTACTAATCAAGCAATTACAGTCAAGGGAATCAGCAAGCAGAAGGTTTTCACTGAAGTAAACCCCAAACTCTGTACTTAATTTCTTAATCACAGGGAATATATTATGCTACAAATCCAATTTTAACCTGATGCTTCTTAAAAAATCCACCCTGTCCCTTTTTGTGGAATTGTGATAAGTGCATAACAAGAAAACATCAATATCCTTGGCTAATTTTATTACTACCTTTGCCTTAATGTTTTATCCATGTCAATCAGATTCTTTTGGCAAAAATGCTGTTGAAATCATGTCTGTCTTCTTAGTAATAGTTTGTTCAATTACCAGATTAGAGAGATGCTTGTATACCAACTATTTATTATTTACTCAGGTTGTTATTTGCATTAGCTTTGATACAGCCAGATTTGTGCTTAAGTTTTTCCTGTTATGATTCAGGAAGCAGTAATTTGCAACTGCTATTATTTCCATAGTGTCTCAAGGGTTTTCATATTAATATTATGGAAGTGTTATCAGCCATCATCACAAATGTTATTATCCATACATAGCTTTCTTATCTTATCATACAGCTTTTCTTATTTCCCTAGCTTTTCCTGTTGTGGTAATGTGTAGCCTCTTATTACAGCCTTCTGTCTACTAATTCCATTTTGATTCATTCATTACAGAGTCTCCTAGGCCTAGCAGTCTTCATTTTCTCTATATGGAATGTAATTATTTTTTATTTTTAGCGATTAATCTGAATGTGTAAAGTTAAAAATAATATGTTTAATCCGCTGACTTTTAGACCTATGCATAAAGATCTCTAGATGGCTATAACTTTCCTGGTTAGAAAGAAACAAAAGCAAGGAAATTATAAAGAAACAGACAAACTATCCAAAATAAAACAAAACCAAACAGAAATACAGTTCTTTTGCATTAGAATTTTAGGATAATGCAAATGCCAAGTATATGACACAGTGTTTCATTGACTTTGGCTTTTTTACAAGAGGACACACTATCAATGATTTGTGCAGGGTTTAAATCAGTGCATTTGAGATGGAGAATTCTTTGGGCAGCACACACAATTGAAATAAATTGTGCTTAATCTTTTTTCCTTGATATCTGAAACCTCCCTTATATTATTTTTTAAAAATTACTCCAGCAATTAAATAATTAGTAGCAACAATTTCTGAGACTGTCTTGTCCTAGATGTATTGCAGTATCTGCACTGAAGGTACTTGAAAACTTCTAAGTACTCAGGAGATTTCTGAAAGACTTCTGTCCATGAATACTGAAGTTTACTGAAGTTTTTTTCTTTAAGTTTTAAATAAAGCACTGAGATGATGCAAGATGAGAAGAATGCATATTTAATAATGAGGAAGTGCCTCCATCGGTCTACTGGCTGTGCAAACTTAATAAATGTCATTTAGGGTTAAACAGTAGGTGCTCAGCAATGCTGCAGAATTATTGAGAATCATATTTCTGAGCTGGCAATTATCAGCTCTGTTTGACCCTCAGTTCCAGAGGGCTGCAACTGATTTCCTCAGTAAATAGCTGCTTTCAGTAAATTTCTCAAAGCAAATTCATTATAGTGCAGTAGTCCCTACATTTTTTCCATATTCTGTATGACATGTTAATAAAGAGATGCATATCTTCCTCCCATCTGTATTAGAGACACGAGTTTCTTTTCCATTCATTTCTTAAGTCTTCCTGGGGCAAGCACAGCAATTTCTCACATGGAACATCTATTTTACTTAATGTAGCTTTTTTAGCTTCTTCTGATGCAACTGAAGAAGTACAAACAATGAGATGAGATCACATAAAATAACTTATCATCCATGAACCTCTAGTAAGGCCTGGCTTCCTGGGTAGCCATCTGCTACTTCTGCAAGGAGAGGGAATATAAATCTGTATTAAATAGACAGTATTGATTTCCACTTTCATTCCCATCCTTTTAAGGGAATAAGGAGAAAAAAGAAGGACAAATGTGCCTCCCTGAATACCCACTCATTAGAACATAATCTGAATGTTGTGGAGATAGCAAAGGTGAGAAAGACTTCCAGGCACAGCCTCAGAAGTCTGGGGACTGTTTACACATTCCTTAAAGATCTTCTCTCCTATCCAATATATGTTTGCCTTCCAAGCCTAGTTCACTGCATTTTCCAGCACCTTCTGGGTCCTCTGCATAATATAGGCACTCACTAGCTCTGACACCTCCATTCATGGTAAGGCCCATTTTCCTTTCTAGCATTGTAGAGCTAGTTAGGTTCTTACGGTTCTGTATATCAATGCATCATATACCTGCAGAAGTCGACACTAACGTTACTTTATTTGGCCACGATTCCTACATTGTGGGATTATTTGGCATAGAGCAACATAACAGGCAATCAAATGATTTAGTAAACTGATTATATGCTTGTCTTCCCTTTAAGTTTAGTAGCCTTCTCTTCATTCAGAATATGTTTTATACAATGCATTTACAATGGTGTAAGTACAGCAACACTATTACTTTCTCATCCCCATGGCCAGTGTTTTCCAATCCATCTTTTAAAGTCATAAAGCAATAAGAAGATGCATCAGAATTTGAACACTTCACTTTGCAGGAAGAGGGAACACAAAGGTACAATGTTTTAGGAGAAAAACTTAAAGAATTGGGTATGTCTCACATGTCAGTAGTCTAATCTTCAACACCGATATACATCACTTCTCGGTGTAAAATACTTGGTTATATCTCACTTCAACGCCAGTACTTGAAACATGGAAACTGGGATTTATCGCAGTATGTGGTACAAGTGCTTGAAAACTGCACTCTTTGTTAAAAAGGCATAGAGGAACAATCCAGGAAATGATCTAATATTGTATATCACCATATAAAAACATTAACATTCTTGGCAAACTACAGAAGAATTGGATATTCACAGGTCACTGTGTCTCTCTGGAAAGCAAATTTGCTTCCCCGCTAACTGATACATCACTGGAACTCAAACACTGCTGCATCTATGCATCTATTTATATGATCTATATATGCCTGTAGTAGAGGGGTTTCTCATCTCTGTTCTTGAAGGCATAGGGAGCCTCTACAGGTTCTATAGACCCCCTGCACATGCCATATAATTTGAACATTTTGAGACAAATCAAATGAAAACCAGATATTTCCATTAAAGATGTAATTGACCTGTAGTATATAGTCTTTCAAAACTTAGAGGAGCTTCTTCATAAACCAAGCCCATGGTTTCACAAAACAAAAATTATGAACCTGATTCAGTTGTCAATTAGATTCTCTTCCTCTCTCCCTTGCCCTCACCCTTGATACTCCAGATTTTCAATATGGCACAGAATTACGCATGCTGTTAATTAGCACTACTAATCCAAAATGCATTAACTAGCTCTAAACTCCACGGAATCAGCCTTTGTAACATTTAGCTAAGCATTATTGTAGGCCTTTAAAAAGTTCAGCATTTTACAACAATCACCAAACTACTAAAACTAACAGATGTGTACATACGTGATCAGCACATCAAATATCCCAGCATAATTTTCTGTAAATACCAGTTTATAAAAAGATTGATGAGTACTGTCAGTATCTTCAGATTTGACCAGTTAAATAGAACAATGTTATCCCAGTTGAAAAAATAGACATTACCTCTTGCTTCCTAAAAACACGTTACTGACCACAGTACAAGATTCACACTTCACCAAATTTTGATACAGTTGATAAGCTGATTTAATTGGTTTCCAAAGCAATAGTAATGCTTTCCTCTTCAGATGCCTGTGTTGTCCAGACATATTTTGCTTACATATCTCTCAGAATATTATGTGAAATAGCAATTGCATATGTGAAATAGCATATTGGTTGTTAAATAATGATATGTATTTGCTCTAAGAGTGATAGGAACCTGAATTCACTGCATTATCACATCTCTTCTGCTATATCTGCTTTTTGCCTGACCCAGCTTTGCTTACATTTTTTCATTCCAGGCACTATCTTTGTAGAAACATCTGGATGGTGTTTACTTTTTTGCTCACATGCCTGTGCTTGTACATCGTATTCCACTGCACTGACTCTTCCCTTTTTCTATGCCTGGCCAGTACGTCATATTGCTATGGTAGCAAAAATAAACTATTTCAGTTCATACCCCCTAACCTGCACCATCATGCAGATGCATATAGAAAAACAATATAGGGAAGTGTACCTCACTGGACAGCAGACTGGGATACTAGTGCACTGTTCTAACTTCATCAGCAAGCAGAGCCAAGTATCTTTGACCTCACATCTCTCTGCAAAACAGGAATGCTGCTTCTGTTCTTCTTCATTACTTTTTTACTGTTCCCTGTAAATCTGCTTGGGCTATGAATGGAAGCTAATTTGCCAAGCATATGAAAACGCTAAATGGTCAGCAGGCAAATTTTAGCTGATATTGTCTTTGGTAAAGACTCAAATGTCTTTATGTCACAGGTGGCAGAACAGCAATCCAGATAGCAACATCAAACTCAGAGATGCAACAAAAGTAGAAAACACAACATGTAACGAAAAATAGCATGAGTCAAACAACTCAGTTCTTTCAGGGCTTTCCTTTTTTAAAGTTAAACCAGAATCTGCAAGACCTGGAATGCCTGTGGATTTGGACCAAGACATATTTGGAGATACTGAGTACCACAGAAATAGAAAGAGGAAACTAATACTATCAGGACAGTCATATTTAACAGAATCAAACTGGTAACATACAGGCTTTCATTATTTTGATTTCTGCATGTACCGAGAGACTTGTTAGCCAAGGGAAGAAATCACAGGTGAAATTAAAACCCAAACAAACTGGAAAAAAATTCCAAAACAACAAAAAACCTTTATTGTTGACCTTCATTCAGCTATGGCTATTTCCTGTATAAAACAGAGGGCACAACCAGGAGCATCCCAGGTACAACAGGACAGACAAAAGAGTGCCTAGGGAACACGGGCAATTCTGATGTGTATTTGCTATAGCTTTTGAAATAAATGTTTCTAAGTAACTAGGTTTTAACATATTCAATAACAGTGTTTAGTAGAAGATTACATCAGATAAAATTATACACAAATACAGATAGTGGATTACAGAGGGGTTTTTCCTTCCACTTAGTCCCAGGTTGATGAGAGAAATCCTTCAGTTTAAAAGATAACCATGTGACAAATTATATTGTTTACATTTCATCATTAAGTACTTACAATTAGTTACCTGCATGCTTATCAGGTTACTAATAAGTTTAGCTACCGCAAGCTCTTTAGTCACTTAAAACATTGTAATGGGATTATTACTTCTTGATCCTTTGATTACTACTATATCCTTTCTAAGATGTCATTTAGGCATTGAAATGTGGATTCTGAATTACATAGGATAACCATTAATTTTTTGGCAATATGATTTATAAATAATGTCTTTATATATGTTACTGTTCTAAATACTTGGGAATTCAAATTACAGATTTGATTCCTTCAACACAGTGCTTCCAGAACTGAAGCAATTTGAAGCATTCTCTGCTCCTACCCTGTCATATGCACACAAGTTGTTCCCTGGTCTCACTGCTGCTCTGCCTCCATTATGTCAGATATATAGACATACAACAAAATTTTGAAAGTCTTGCCTTGAAACTAAAAAAGATCATATTTATCATCCTTGGTGTATAATCTAATACCAATAGCATTGAAGCTTTAAGAATCTACGAGACAGAATTTACTTAACACACCACAAAGTTTAGCCCCAGTCTCTCTAGCTGTCACATCTGCAGTCTGCTCTGGTGGATACAAATATAAGGGAGCCAGTACAGTACACTTTTCCTTTTCAAATACTTCACCAGTTGATTCCTCCTAACTGAATTCTCAGAGTCTGACTATCACAGTCCCCTAATGAAGGTTTCATAGCATTCTTTTAAATTGATTCCTGCCAATATCAAAGTAGCACAGCAGAAACAAAAATACTAATGTCATGTTAGAAGTCACAATGTTAACTTGAAAAGCAGCCTTGGTATGCAGGTTAGAAAAACACGTAGTTCTAGAAAGAGGTGGATAAATTAATGAAAAAACTGGAAACAAGCAAAATGGCCATTGGAAAACATAAGTCTTCAGTCCTACTCAAATAGAAAAATGTGATTTTAAATGGAGAGCAATGTTGTCATATTTAAAATCATTTGTTCCACAAAGAGCAGAAATGGCCAAAGAAAAGTGCTTTAAAAAGGTAATTACAACTCAAGCTGTTATTTCACAAAATGAAGCTATGAAGATTGAGCAACTGATCTATCTTTCATCAGTTGTACTAAATATAAAAAGACTCTTTGGAAGAAAGTATTTTCCACTTCTCTGGACTCTGATGAAAATTGCCATACATTCAATAAAACATGAAGCCTGCCCATGGTTTTCAATGTTTTCATGCATTGTTCACATCTAGAGTATTTGATTACATCAAAAATAAGGTTTGTTAAAATTAAATGCCTGCTTAAGAGGCCCTAAAAAAAGAAGCATAATTTGACATTAAACATAATTCAAGACTTTATTTCCTATTTAGATTACCAATTTTGATTTTTTTTTTTTACTAGGGCTGAAAAATTCAGTATATTTAGATATGATTATGTGTTTATAATGCTACTACCTCCATTCCCTGTGCCTTGAGACTTTGCAGTTTGTTTTGTTTGTTTTGTATTTTTTTTTAAACACATCTCAGTAATTTTAGTCTAAAATAACTTTGCTTATTAAAATCTGAAGTTGTCCTGATTATTCTAACACAGCCAAATGACATACAATTTAGGAGAAATTACTTTAAACATGAGATCTAGAAAAGGAAGAAATTGAACAGACTTTCTCTATGAGGCATTTGGAATGTAGTTAAATGGGTTCTGGTTGTTCAGAAGGGTAGTGGAAATTTAAATCCTACAGGCAAAGCCGAACTAGTAATGCAAGGTAGTATAGTCAAGTTAATCTTCTGGTGTTCAGTTTATTGGGTCTGTGCTGTGAAATTGCTCTTGAGGCTTTCATGTGGAAAATGAGAACGTTCTTTAATGGATGATGGGGGAATAAAGAAGTAAATACAAAGAAACTCCAACAAGCTCTTATATTAACTGCACTAAATAAGTATAACTAACTGCATTAAGTTACTGATTTATCACGCTTGACCAAATAGCATCCTCATTTGCTCTTTTGAGGGAAAAGGATGAAAAAAGAATATTAGACAAGCCAACTGGTAACAGATTACTGAAAAATTATACTGTTTATACCTCCAACTGTTTCTGAAAACTACTCAAGAAACAATTAATAATGACCTCAAATGGACTAAAGCTAATTTGCTTTAGCCAACAGAGTTTATTGTATCTCAAGTAAGATGCATTTTCCTGAAAGGCAGAACCATTTTCAATTAGGTCCATCCTCTTAAAAAAATATTTTAAGTATAGTAACAAACACAGGACAAGCAGTTACAGGAAAACTACTTTGTTGATATAATCAGATCAACACATCCGATAATTCTGTTATTGCCACATATCACAAAGACTGAGGAACTGAGATAAACACTCCAGTTTATTTACAGTGAAACTATTTGAATTATGTGCACTTATGGAAAAGTCAGTGTCCTTAGGACAGAAACAACTTGGAGACTTGTACTTCAGACTTATTGAGGTATTTTCCACTCTGTTAAAACTTAGAGCTACAGTGGCTTTGTTCACAGGGAGATCTGACAACTAGTTGCAGCGATGTGTTGGTCCCATTTGAGCTGCAAAATCAATTCTAGTTGGTGATTAAACTTGTGAACCATTTTAAAGGCAGAATAGTATGTATGGAAGTTTTAGGGCTTTTAAGTGCAAGTCCCAAAAGTGAGTTTTGGCAAATTGTAATTCCGATTACCTTCCCTGTCTACAATTAAAAGAAAAGCGGGTTATGTGCACATACTGTAAAAATCACTAAAAGCATCTTGTTTCCCTAACTTGATAGAAGTGGCTAGCCTACTGAATGTTACGTGCCAGGTACAGTGTAAGAACCACTTGCTCCATTAGAAAAAAAAATGTAAATAAAAAAAAGAGGAGATAGATGAGAAAATCTCCTCACCATGCTTCTGTCTACCCTACATGCATTCAAAATGTAACCGTGTGCAAGAATTACTAATTATACAAAATATTGTATCCACACAATTTTAATAATTGCACATATGCATTCTGGTTCTTAACATGAACAACGTTAGCCAGTTTTCTGCTACTTTTACAGCAATTACCAAGTGGCAGCTCCTCACATGTCTTCAGCTTAGTGCAATTGCTTTCCCAAGAAGAAGAGGAAGAAAATAAATTACACTATTTGAAGTAGAAATCACTTTGCAGACCAAAACTTAATTTCAATTTTTTGAACACAACCCAAACATTAGGTTGTTTGGCAAACCAATTCAAAGGTTTGGTTTAAAATGGATAATGGATGTCTAATAATTCTGTTTGATTCTTGCCCATCTGTTTTGGCTAATAGCTTGTATTCTGGTTTTGTGTGTGTATTTCTTGAAGGCAGGGAATGATTTTATAGTTGCAGGAGCCAAGTTCAGTAAGGTTAACCATGCCAGATCTAAAAACCTCTCTCTACAAATTGATATTATGGCCTATGCTCAATCCAGCTTGAATGTTGAGTCAGGGAAACATTATGTTTATACCATACACTACTGAGATAATTTAGAACAACAAAATACAGATAACAAGAACTTGAAAGAAAACAAAATTTACGTTATGTCAATGCCTACACCAAAGAAATAATTGTATATCTTCTCTACCTGTTCATATATTCACTCAATACCAGACACAAGAATTGTCTTATTGAGGAAAGACAATTGAATTTAAATGCAGTTCTTAAACATAGATTTAGGTGATCAATGAAGATAAGAGTAATGCTATTTTTCTGTAATTGGACATGAGTAAAGACAGGATTATAAAGACATCCTCAAAACTTTCAAGATCTCAAATGTATCAAAGATTTTTGAAATTAAAATGTACAAATAAATACATACAAATAATACAAATTAAGTCATATAAATTACACTAATTAACAGTAAAGCACTTGTGCACTATCATTTTAAATTCATATTACCTGCTTTTTATAGTTTGTGAAAGGTATAAGAATTTTTAAAACAATATTTGATTAATACTCTTCAGACAGTTGTACTAGCAACAAGATGAGGAAGTGATGAATGTTACCTAAACATTTCTGTGTTTTAATGGGTAAACAACATATCCCAGTAGTGTCAATTTTTACTTAAGTTTCCTCACTGTTACTAATCAAGGTAGATATTATCCTTCTTTCTCCACAATAACAGTTAGTGATTAGCTTCCTTCTTGTTTGACCCCAAAATTGTAGCTTCAGTTCAGGTCAGTTGACCGATCCTCTGTCCTCAAAAGATACAAGGCTGAAGTATCGAGTTGTGGCTAAGGTTTTAGGCCTCATAACCCATATTAGGCACACATTTAGCTTATAAGTGGATTTGGCCTTTGTGAGAAACCACCTTACTATTCCTTTTGCAAAAGCAGAGTGGTATTATTTCAAAGGCAAACATGACACAGTAGACTATTATGCAAATATAGTAACATGCAAAAGAAACAGCAGCTTTCCCAAGGCTTCCCACTGCTCAAACCGTCTGGCAAACTACCTGTCCACATACACAGTAGAATCCAGTTGGAATAAGGAATTACAGTTATTTACCATAATGCAGATTCTGACTTTCTTCTACCAGATAATATAGCCATTTACTCCCAAGTTAAATGAGTTTTTAACACAGATATTTCAAGTATTTCATGCAGGTTACATTACCGAGAAATTCACTACCACTACCGAAAACACAGCTTTGAAAACTTGCTTTAACAACCAATGTGAGATATAAACCCCAAGTTCAATGGCACAAATTACTGTTTACTAATCCCTTTTGTCTCAAGCAATGAAGAAAAAATAATGCATATTTCTGAAGCTTTTGAACTGAGTGAGAAAGGCTTTGCCAGAAGTAGGGGGACACAGGTGGTATACCCTGCTGGAAGACTTTAATACGTTTTAGACTAGATCCTCTACCATTTTAGACTATTAAGAAAGGAGGAAGGAAAAGCATTCCAGCAGAGTTTCAGTAATAAAAAACTGTTATCTTAGGCTGGCAAAAAGAACTGACATTATGCCATTTATCTGGAGGTTTTTGACTGGTGAGTGATAGCTAAGTGACACAAAACAGATTCCTGAGAGCAGTGTGATGCTCCTACCTCAGGTCTGACTGCTATAGAAGAACCTGGAGAGCATAAGACCTCTCATAGCACCTCTGGTCAACTTCCTCTTTTTTGAGTTTTCTTTTTTCCATTACGGTTGACATTTCTGAGTATGTGATTTGTTGCAGAGTATTAGCTTATCACTGTAAGCCGCTGAAGTAAGACTCCAGTAAGAGACAGAATACATATTTTAATTTTTAAATTAAAATAAAAAGGATAGGTTCATTTTCAGCTGTATCCTTGAAAGATATTTTTAAGCAATAAGGCTAGGAAAAAAAGGTAATAGATAACGTAATACATTATTCGAGGCAAAAAATGCCTTTCTGAATTTATTTTATTTTAACAAATCTAGGGATAAATGAACTTACTATGTGATTAAATTTGTATCTAACATACTTTTAAAAAAATAAGTTACATAATTCAGGAAGTAATGAGACAAAATAGCAGCTGGAAGGAAGAATTTTGTTCTTTACCATTCTTCTCTAATCATATGAAAAGTGTTCTATTTTAGAATAAGAAGTATTAAATAAGACTTCAATACCCTTCAAAGCACATGCTTATCTTATCTTGCATGTATAAAGTTTAAACTTTACTCTGACGTATTTTCCAAGAACAATTTTGTGAGTTTCAGGTATCTTCATTTCATAACTCTACTGACTTATCAGATTTTGAGGTGATAAAGCTTTTCTAACAGCAATCTAAACATTTATATATGGATGACTAAAAATTATATTGGGCGACATCACATCTGATGATGCAAGTTACCAAAGATATATAACTAACTTGTAAGAAAGACAGAAACCATAGGATATTTTAATACATTGTAAACAACAACAAAAAGATTCCCCAAAATAAACTAAAACTGCCAATAATCTTGTTTTCTGTAGGGCATTTTTAAATACATAGTAGACAAAGTAGCTCCGAAAGGGGAGCTTTCTCAGTAACATACATGAAATAAAAAAAATAAATAGCTCTGTGTTCACTTTTACCATCTTACTTTCTACACAAATATGGAGGTCATTTAATTAGCAATACATACCTACTAAACCAGTAAAGTGTTATACTTGTCCCTTACAAAAAACCCCACACATCTTCACATTTCCATATTGGAGACTGAGAGAACAAAGTATGTCAAACAGAAAAAGGAGTAAGAGCCTGTCTTCTGTAATAAAAGGATGTACCTGAATTGAACACAAAATGGCTGTAGCTTCCCACAGAAAGCAAACTCAGCAGGTTAAATAGACAGCCTTGAAAAATAACAACTCTACAAGCAGCTTGGTGTGCACCAAGAAAGTAAACAGGATCTGAGGTATTGACCAATGTACTGACTTGTATCCAAATCACAGAATTAGTAATTAATTTCACACATACCATTGAACTCTTTTGTCAGTCTTTCCTATTACAGGAAGCTTAAGAGAGATACTCACTAGAACTGGCTCTAGCTACAGACCCTGGTCGAGTTACCAGACTCGACAAAGCAGCCAAGGACAAAACAAAAAATGCTAACAACTTTTCTCAAGCCTGGAAAATTAAGACATCCATAGATATATATCTATGTTTATATATTAAAATATATTGCTTTTACATTTGCTGTACCTGTTTATGCATGCAGCAGAAGAGCCTGACAGCACCTTTAGCTGAGAAAGTGACACATCTAAGTTCCTTCAAAAAGAAACTGCATTTAAAATCTAACTATCTAATTTCTATCCCTTTTTGTAACTATGAAGACAGGATGAGGATCCTAGTTAAAGGAAAATCATAACAAATGCCAAACCTAGTGGGAAAGCTAGCAGTAAATAGCTGTAACACTAAGAAGCAATACTTACTCTCCACAAGGTCTCAAGGCTTGTACCAGTTCTTTGATTTCTGTTGCTGCTGTTGGTCTCCTTTATCAGATCAAATGTTATTGCATATGCCTGTTAAATCTCTTCCCTCTCTACTCACCTCTTAATTAGATATTTTCATTCCCTGACAGGTTTTGGGTGAACCTATTAGGGCTGCTATTTGCCATGTTGGGCAGCTCTTGCATCTCCTACAGCATGCTTCTCACATCAGCTCCACTACTATGTGCAACTCTTCCTTTGCCTTTCCAGTGCCAGCATAAA
Organism: Chaetura pelagica; assembly: GCF_000747805.2. Lineage (NCBI taxonomy): Eukaryota > Metazoa > Chordata > Aves > Apodiformes > Apodidae > Chaetura > Chaetura pelagica. The sequence goes on from NW_009970724.1 coordinate 5,302,904, forward strand.
GTGAAAAACCAGCACTTCTACATCTATTGGGTTTAGAAGAATCTCTTTAGTGTTGTTTGCATCTTAGATTAGCAGCTATCCCTTCTACTTGAAACAGGTGCTTGCCTGCAAAAACCTATACTGAGAGAGACTAATAGGGCACACCTGACCTAAATAATTTGTTAATTTTATTTTTTGCCTCTAAATTTGGACCGTGAAGGGAGGTTAATTAAATAGCAAGGCATTACTTGGAGTCTCAGTGTATCTATGCTACAGCTGGCCTATTAGCAAGAGCTACCACTGTTTCCGATCTGCTCCAATTTCTGAGTGATGCAAAAGAGAAAAATATTTTTCGTATTCCTGTTGTCATATGCAACACTGAGATGTGACTATAAAATGTAAATTGTGCAGCGTGACTGAGAATTGAGAGGCACCATGCATTCAGCACCATGCAAAACCAATGCAAATACACGGTACTCAATCAGAAGCTTTAAAAAAGCACGAGAAGTAAATGGAGTACTGTAGACAAAATCTATCTCTTATAAGATAGAATCTTCATTCCAGAGGACTCTTAAATGCTACCAGCCTTTAAGGTGGTTAACAGTCTGTGCTGTTTTCTTCAGAACCTGAATACCAGTTTTCCTTTTCATACAGGAAAGCAAAGTAATGGTTACTAAAATTCCACCACTTTTTTCTTAACATCTCCTGAATTCAGAAGTTTTTGCTAAAATATCAATAATCTACTCATTCTTTACATTTTTCATACATACACTGAGTGTATCATTAAAATAATATAGGAAGATGTACATATCTGGCACATGACATTGCCTATGATAACAAAAGTAACAGGACTTCATCCTGCATTCTTTAAGAATTTCACTCATTTCTTAACAACTTGTAGTTTCAACATGGAGGTTCCTACATTCATTTGCCATAAGGATAAGTTTTCAACCTCAGAAATATTTTGTGTATCATGCAAAGATTAAAAATAAAAGTAAATTTTTCACTTAGTTCCATAGTTCTCACAAGTCCTACCTTCTGCCATTTCTTGCTGTTATGGCATCCTAATCCCTAATTAAATACATATCAATGATATAAAAGTTTGAAAATTGAGAGTTGGACTCTTCCACTATGAAAAATCAGTTTTAAAAAGTTTGGAATGTAGGCTCTTCAGAACAATGAATTCTGCATGTCAACAGGAGACATTATTGATTTTTTTGAAATTCACACTGAAAACTATTGCTTCTTCATCATTGTCTTGCCTCACTGCTGAATGCCAACATTCAACATTGATTATTTCTATCAATAAGGCAATTCAAAACTTGAGTAGGTCTGAGCAGATTACAACGAGGCAGTTACAGTAGACAGGGGCTCTGTTGTCTTTCGGTAACTATCTAACTCAAGATCTTCACTTCTCACACTAGGAATGTTAATCTGTGGCTCTAAGCCTCCCAGAAAGCTGAAATATACTAAAAGGAAATAATTTTTTTAAAAACAAAAACAAACAAACAACAAACAAAAAACCCCCTATGTATGCCACTTTTTCCACATGTAAGTTTTCAAAAACAACAATTCATTCCTGTAAGCTGCATACAAAGTCAGCCTGCATATAAAAGCAGTACCAACAATTTTTGAGGCTGAAGTGGGGGCTATTTGAAAATTTGACTCTTGAAAAGAATAAGCTTTTACCTTTACAAATTGATATTTTTTTTCCTTTTATTGTATCATATAATGTAAATTCCTTTGGTAGATGTACCTAAGTCAGTTTTCAAGGTATTTCAATTAAAAAGTTATCTTACATCAAAGATTTTTCTTTTTCCCTTTAGAGAGATGACTCGAAGAAGAAAGGCAAAAAAACCCCAAATCAATTCTGCTTTCAGTAACACCTGTGCTTTTTTTTCACAGATGTTTCTTTGTTTTAAGCAGAGCTTAACCTCTGTTTATTGCCTATAAGCATGTATCCTTTGACAAGGATTTTGCAAAGTGACAGTTCAGACTGTCAGTAAGTTCTTCAGGACACACGATATCATGGTGAAATTTGCTACTGATTCATTAGCATTTAAACATTTTGCGCTGTTTCAGAAGCTTCCTCTAACTCCCTTCAAAGCTAGTGTACCATCATTGCTGTTTTATACTGCAAAGTGCATTCAAGACAATAACTATCATTAACTTAGCATACAATTCAGAGTACATTCACTAGCTGCTGTGCCCTTCAGTTTTGCTGTGTTTGTTACTTTAGCACAAGGATACATAACTTTGCATTAATCTTTATTAAACATAATCTGCATTTTTGCAGCACTGTTCCTGAATTCCTTGGGATAGCAAGTGGATTTGCAACATCAAATTTGTTAAGAAAACTTACTCTCTTCCCTTCATTTCTGTCTACTTTTATAGGGTAAAAACAAAAATAATAAGGTAGAGACTAAAGAAGCAAGGATATCAGAGCCTTTTTTCACTACTGTGCACAGTAAATGAGACTGGGTTCAGTATCACAGATAACAAGAGTTGTAAGCCTAACTCAAAGCTTAAGAAATTGAAATTGTAACTGACCTTCTTTTGGTTTTACAAGATCCTCATTTTCCAGCTCGCTTAAAATAATCTTGATTAAACTTCTATGATACCGCAAATGATATTAAACTTATTGCCAAAGTTCACAGCACTGAAAGCACTTATTCAGAACTCTGTGTACAGATACCATAAATTAATTAGGTAACTTATACTAAAATAAAAGAATTCAAATAACTATTTAGATTCTGAAATTATATATCTCTTTGGGATACCATCTGGTAAACCTTCCCCCACTGTGTTTAATGTAATAGACTAGAGTGGGGTGTGTCTGAACACCACCAAATACCACACAGAAACCCAAAAACACAGCTGTGGATTCTGAAAGCTCTTCACCTCAACAGTGCAATTTCTGCTGATAATAGATTCGATGTAAAGCGAGCTGAGGAAAACTATTTTTAAAAATATACCGTGGATTGTATTTTATCCTTGATTTTTCTCAGGTTGAACACTAATAACTTATGCATTGAAATGATTGCAGAATCACAGAATTGTCAGAATTGAAAGGGACCTCTAGAGATCATCTAGACCAACCCCCCCACTAAAACAGGATCACCTAGAGCAAATTACACAGGATTGCATCCAGGCAGGCTCTGGATACTGTGAAATCTTTTTTTAGTTTGCTTTACAATATAGAAGCTTTCCTTACTCATGGAATGAAAAAGACACACTATCTTAGGCTATGGATCCTATCCTGCAGCCCAGGATAGGGTCATCGCTGTATCCTGTTTAAACAAGAGTATAACAGACAGTCATGACTTAAGCATTTACTGGTAGCCTCAACTCTGAGTTTCTTAGTCAAAGTCTAATTATATTCTTCACACATTTCTTTCTTGAGAAAGTATATGTGTGTGTCTGTGTTTTTACTACAAAAGTCACTGCACATGGAAAAATAAAACAAGACAATGTTTTAATTTCAGTTAGAATCATGAAGGTCACTGTACAGTTTGGTTTATGGGGCTAGAGATTATAATTTCCTGATGTTTCAGCTTAATGTTACAATACCTTTTTTCTCTTTTTCTAATTATCTACCACACAAAATTCAGGATATATTAGAAGTCTTCCACTGCAATCCTATCTGCACATGGCATACTTAATACTGTTATTCCTCCAAATTCTTTTTACATCAGTTCTACAAGCATTCTATTAATGTCTAAGGGAATTTTCTTTTTAAGAAATACTACAAATCATCTATTTTACATAACAAACAATATTTCAATCCAGTGCTGATATACTGGTGGTTTTTTTTATTTGTTTGTTTGGGTTTTTTCTGGGTTTGGTGGGGTTTTTTTAATGGTTAAAAAAAGCATTCTGCAGGCAAAATCTAGAGTCATTCACAAGATTCTGGAAAACAGATGAAGTAATCAATTTGTAGCTGGCTAAGCTATCCATAGGGAAGCTCAATCCAGCTGCAGTTGCTGGTTTTTCTTATTTATGTGGGACTGGCCTTAGAGTACAACAAAGAGTCCTTGATACTGGAAGGAAAGCCACAAAATTTGAATATTTTTTTTTTTTCAAACATACGGAATTTTTATAGAAGGAGTCAGAAGTAATTCCCACTCTGTGGATATCCTCTGTAGTGTATGTATGAGCATGTGCTACATACAAAAAAAAATGCATTAAGATAAATTGACTTCTAATAGTTAAAATAATAATAATAAAAAAACTTCAGCAAAGAAAAAAATTAGTATCTATCAGTATTTTTATCTTGACTCATTTTTAGACAGGATCGGTTTCTGAGGATTCAGGTAACAGTATGAACATGAGAATGAAAAATACACAATTTAATATTTTGTATAAGTTGTCACATTTTCTACAAAGTCCATCTGGTAGCTCAAAATTTAATTTTTGAATAATGTTCCCAGTTAGAGTAAGGAAGAACTGTTTTTTATTAGGATGTTGCTAAGCACATTGCAAAAACCTTTTATAGTTTTATCCATACAACTCAATGTATTACCATGTAAAGTGTATGTTCCTTATCCTTATTCATTTAAAACTTCTGTATTTTTCTCTCTCTAGCCATGAGGTATCTTGAACTATAATTATTTAAAATGGACCAAACTTCAGATGGGAAAAAAATGCAAGAATTTTTAGATACTCCTCAAACACATTTCATACAGTTTTAAAAAACATAATGACAAAATAATGCCCACACTACAACAGTGTTTGTTGCTGAAAAAAGTTTTCTAAATGCCATATACAGCTAGTCTGATCTTGTTACCTTTGAAGATGGGATTCAGAAAGGCATTATGTGAAAGTAATAACTACAGTGAGTCACATAAAAAAGAGGTTGCAATTACAGAGAAAGTTTTGTTCCCTATCTTTATCTGCTCCCACATTTAAAGCAAAATCACTGTCAAATGTATATTTATTATATCCAAGCACATGACTTATTATGATCTTTTAATTACTATAATATTTATTCTGGTAATTTATACTCATTTATTAACATAAACTACATCTTTCCTATGGAGAAAAACACAGATTTCTGTGACATAAACACATATCCAAGTTCAAGATAGTTGCCCCACTACAAAATCACAGAATGCTATGGGTTGGAAGGGACCTCAAAAGATCATCTAGTCTAAGCCCCCTCCCAGAGCAGGATCACCTAGAATAGATTACACAGGAACACGTACATGCAGGTTTTGAGTATCTCCAGAGAAGGAGACTCCAACAACTTCTCTGGACAGCCTGTTCCAGTGCTCTGTCACTCTCACAGTGAAAAAGGTATTCCTCATGTTTATGTGGAAACGCCTATGCTCCAGCTTGCACCCATTGCCCCTTGTCCTGTCATTGGACATCACTGAGACGAGCCTGGCTCTGTCATCCTGACACTCACCCTTTACATATTTGTAAACATTAATGAGGTTGCCCCATAGTCTCCTCTCCTCCAAGCTAAAGAGACCCAGCTCCCTCAGCCTTTCCTCATCATCTTTGTGGCTCTGCACTGGACTATTTCAAGCAGTTCCCTGTCCTTCTTGAACTTAGGGGCCCACAGATGGGTACAATATTCCAGATGTGGCCTCACCTAGGCAGAATAAAGGGGGAGGAGAACCTTCCTTGACATACTAACCACACCCTTCCTAATACACCCCAGGATGCCATTGACATTTTTGGCTACCAAGGCACATTGCTGGCTCATGTTCATCCTCCTGTCCACCAGAACCCCCAGGTCCCTTTCCCCTACACTGCCCTCCAGCAGGTCAGCCCTCAACCTGTCCTGCTACATGGGGTTGTTCTTCCCCAGATGCAAAACTCTATACTTGCCCTTGTTGTATTTCATTAAATTCCTCCCCACCCAACTCTCCAGCCTGTCTAGGTCTTGATGAATGGCAGCACAGCCTTCTGCTGTGTCAGCCACTCCTCACAGTAGAGTGTCATCAGCAAACCTGCTGAAATTGCACTTTGTTCCCTCATCCAGGTTATTGATGAATATATTGAATAGTACTGGTCCTGGTACAAACCCCTGTGGAACTCCACTACACACAGGCCTCCAAGTAGACTCTGTCCCATTGACCACAACTCTCCAACTTCTCTCCTTCAACCAGTTCACAATCCACCTCACTACCCCATCATCCAGACCACACTTCCTCAGTTTAGCTGTGAGGATGCTGTGGGAGACAGTGTCAAATGCTTTACTGAAATAAAGATAAACCACATCCACTGCTCTACCATAATCTATCCACCTGGTTATGCCCTCATAAAATAAAAAATCCATTACAAAGTTCATCCTTTAGTTGCCATAAAAATCATGCATAACAGCTATGGAATGCACAATATTGTGGTGTGTTACAGAAAAACTTCAAAACACTAACTGGAAGGATTTTCTAAATGTATGAATTGACATTATAGTTTGAATTTTCCTGTCTGCAAAATGCTGACCATTCTATTAGTTCTTTCAGTCCTTTAAAAAATATTTTTTTTATCCATAAGTACATTACAATTAAAAAACATATGTCACAGTAGTGTCATCTATTAGAAGAATATTCCTGCTTATAACAGGAAGCTGGGAGTTATCCTCTCCTGGTGGTAGAAACTTCAATATGTAATCTTGTAGATTCACGTTTTACCCATTTTTAGAGACATGATGTTATTATGTCTAAGCAAGCTGTCACTGAACTACGGCCCAATGCTGTGATCACTGCCATCAGTGGCAAATTGCATAGATCAGACCTCAAGTTTCTCATTAAAAATTGCTTTAAAAGTTTTCAAGATATCCAGAATAAAAAGTAATAAAGACTTTGTTCACTTTGCAAAGCTCAGATATTAAATAACCGCTATGGTAGAAGCAGGAATTTTGTAATAAAATAAAATTTACCTATTTATGTTATGGTGGAATTAAAGAAAACCAGTACATGACAAATTATCTTTTCTAGCCTACTGGTCAGTTTTGAACCTACCACTTCTTCCATCACAGTACAGACTCTACTGTAGGGATGCCACAAAGTACTGACAGAGCTACTGGGCTAACATGTAGGTTTTTATATGCACTTACATAACAAAGTACTCTCTGCATTAGTGTGGCAATCTGTTATGCAACTGCTGAGAAATCAGTTTGTAGTCTTGAAGATAAGTTTGTTGGTGTTAAAGTAAAAAGACTGTGCAATTAATTAAAATGTTGAATGTGGAAGAGAGTATTTCTTTCTGGAGAAGGAAGATCAAAGGACTGTAACATAAGCAAGAATTTTTACCCAACCTTAAAAGTGTTTGATATTTCAAATAAACAAATATTGACTCCTTGGTTAGGTAATCATAGAATCATATATACATGCATATAATGATATGGCCCTTCGTGATGTAAGCCTGGGGACCTCTTTTCTCATGCTAGCTATGTAAAACTTCTCCCCTCTATTCCTTGCCTGATACTCTGTATGATCTCTGTTATCTTCAAGGAGAATTTTGAGATTGTTGAAAATCTTGTCTGTGTGTTTCTTCTTTTTTTTTTACATAAATCCAGAAGCATAAGTAGACTTACTAGAATGGAAGTACAGTACTTGGGTCACTGAGAAAGGTTTTCAGCTGGCAGTAGCTGTCATCACTGCAGACTGACAATAGGGGAAGTAGTTGAACAGAAGATTGGTTTTCACTGCTGAATACAGCTGATATAAGCCTCCCAAAGTGTATCTGAAGTTATTTTATTGCTCTTATTATATTCATTTCCCCAAAGCAAAATGTTGATATAACTCATTTAGGAGTTCTCATTTATTCAGAAATTCTCTTGCATTCAGCAAGTGCCACTGCAAGAATGGTGGAAGTTGTAATATATTGTAATATTGGAGGAATTTTCCCCTCCGAATATAATGAAGGAACCAAAATTACACTAGAAAAGACAAAGTATCATGGCATGATAAATGTCGTCCTGTCTAACATCCTCTGCTGTGCAGGAATGTATTTATTTTTTCAAAAAATACAACTACAGAACAGTTTTCCTTTTATGAAACTGCCCCTCAACTCCCCCTCATAACACAGGAGACACTGGGAGATGTCAGAGGGCCAGATTTCTTCAGTGAGCATGATTATAAAACATTTCTCTACCTCCTCATTAGCTTCCTGAGATAATTTTTTTTCCTGAACTGTGACTGTCAGGGTTTTTCTTACTTTATGGGCAATTAGTGAGTGAATTCTAACAGTGACATTGTATCTTTCCTGCCTTGGGTTAGACTAAAAGCAGGTTTTTTTTATTCTCTAGTTTTCCATGGAGCACCTTCTTGTCTTTTTCTGTTTCAAAGCTGCTATAAAGTAGAAGCATAGCAAGCCTACTGACTCAGAGGCTATTTCTGTTAACTGTCCAGGGGTTTTATTTGCTTGTTTTGAGCTCAAAAGGGCACTAGACATGAAACTGGAGGGCAGAGGCTTTAAATCCTACTAAGGGAATGTGGTAGACCTATAGCACTGCTTTTTCTGATGTCATCCTGGAATGACATAGTGGAAGAGGAAGTTCTTATCCAAGCACCCCTTCCTGCTTATATTTCAAGTAAACCTAAAGAATTAATTATGTCTTACATGAGCATGAACATCTCTTATTCACAATGAACAAAAGCAGAAGATTTAACCCATCACTGGATGAAAGCAAAGAGCTCTATCCAAAACAAACAACACAAAAGAGCAAGAACTTTCTATAAAAAGGAGCTATGGGATCTGCAAGCTGTTCCATAATATGATGTTGCTGAATAGTGACTTCTGTGCTTGTTTTGGTAAGTATCATGCTGTCAATCTGATGACATACTGTAAACCAGAAAACAACAGTTACAAAAATAACATTTACATTTATTTGGGGGAAAGACTGTTTCAGCCTATGTTGCATTGCAAGAGTTGTTTTATAGTTTTATCCAAAAAAACACTGACAATGGGAAAAACATGATGAAATTTCTGTAATCTCAGTTTGGTCAGTTACAACTGGTAACTCAAGCTTACTCTTTATGTAAGTCAAACTATGTTATTTACTTGATGTAAAAACAAAATACAAAATACCAACTCACAAGCAATTTCCTTAAAATCAAGGGAAAATCAGGGCTTTTGAAACTCCTGTGAATAGAAAAATTGTCAACTGGCCTGACATATTATGGAAGTTGTTTCTCACCAGAAGATACAGTTTAGAAAAAGAAACAGTTTCAGTTTAATTTTTTAATGAAGACATTTAAGTTTCTTTAAATCCTAGCTTTTCTATACTTTGCTGTAATATCAATGGCATCACTGTATCCTTATGAGAAGGCAACTGACATACTTAAGGGCTATAGATTTTGATGCCAGCTTGTGTTGTGTATTGCAATAATTGCTTCTTTTTCTGATGATATCTTCTCAAACAGGATAACACAGAGGCAGTAACTTTGCAAGTATCTTAAAAGCAAGAGGTCTATGTTTTCCTTACACTGATGGAGTGAGCTTTGCATGCTTTATGTGTAGAGTAACAGATAACCTTTTAGAGTACTTTTATACAGTAATTTGCCAGGAGATTATAACACTCATGTCATTATGACCCTTATGTGATGGGAAAAGGTTTCCTTGGCATCACCTGTCCTTCACTTGATTCTCTTCGATTGAACTTAGCTGTGTGACACTGTCTGATGTTCCTCTCCCCACCATGGTAGAGCTACATGTGATTTCTTTTTTAAGGCAAAAAACATTTTTGGTGTAACTGCCACAAGAAACTGCAATGCTCACACAACTGAAATGAAACTACCTGAAAGTGATACTTGTGTACTTTGCAAGTGACAACCATTTAGAGCCTGTCAGTCAGTCAGAAAATTATTGCTCTTTGCATATAAAACTGCAATTAAATTGTGCTTCTTGTGTTTTAACTAAAAGACAAGCATCTCTATACCACATTAGAGCATCAGAGAGTAGACAGATTTCCAGGGATAAATTCTGATTTCAGTTACATTATTGCAAATTCAGAGTAAGTGTATTCAACAGGAAAGCTTTAAAATGAACTTACAGTAATAAAGAAACTAAAATTTGGTCCATGTTTCCCTGTCGTTACTGCTTTCCATTAAAAAAAATGAAAACCATACCGGAAGAAATGTTTTCTTGTGTCATAGATTTTTTACTATAATCTGATATTTGAAAATAAATAGGTTAGCTCAATGGACTTAATAACATACTTTTTCTAACTACACATCTCTGGTTTATATGCACTTCAGAATACAGGGATTAAATAAAATCTGTTTAAATTACAGAAAATATGCCTAAAATTATAGCTGAAGAGTGTTAAAGATGTTTTTTCACAGACTGAGCAATTAGAAAAATTACATTTCATAGCAACCAAACCTTATACATTATTACCAAATGACAGAGTGTGAATAAAGAACAAGAGGTCTGTTTCTATTATACAATGTTTGAAGAAAGATTAGGGGTTGAATTTTCAAACTGGAATGAGAGCAATATCCTTTACTAATGAGAGCTGATATTCTGCACCAACAAATAGCTGTCTAGAATACAAGGTAAAATGTCTCTGCATTTCTGTTGCTTTTATATCTTGAAAATGCTAATAAATATTGTAGGTTAATAAAGATATTTCAGGTGTCATTCAGGACATATTAGTAGGATATTCTATTCAGGATGCTAGAATGTATTAACAAAGCGGTTGGTCTCATTTGAAAAACAAAGTAGGAAAATTAAATAAGCTCTAATATTGGTCATGCACTGAAATATTGCTGAAGGGACATGTTTGCTTTTCAATGTGCATTATCATATATCCCTTGTGCAGCCTGATATTTCTCAAATGCCATATTATTTTCAGCTCAAAGTAAAGCAGACCACAGAATATCTTATGTGATGTGTCACTGTTCTCCTAAATATGCCTAAATTCTGGATGTCTCATCCTCCAAGAAACTCTCTTACATACACTAATGCCTTTTCTTCAGGAACTAGACACCAAAAAACCCCAACAAAACAAACAAAAAAACCCCAAACAAACAAAAAAGAGAAAACAAGCATTACATTCTTAAGCATTCTTAATTGTATTTCTGAGTATCCTTTTCAAACATGGAAAAATCAATTTGTATTTTATTATATGGATATTTTGAATATTTGTATTGATTTATATATTTTTAAAAGATTATTTTAATGGAGTATTCTATTTTTTTCCATTGACTCTTTCTAGAAATCCCCTTTGACATTTCTAGTGAGAGAGAACATTTATACATTCAATTTTCTTTAGGCCATATCATTACTGATTCTAAGACCAGATAGACTAATTAAATATCAGAAAAGCTCTGTGCTGTTGGAATTAAAGTAAGTTTGGTATACAAAGCTAGATCAACACCATTCTCCTAGCAGTTTGAAATCCACAGACATTCATAATTAGAAAGACTTCACAGTCACCAAAACAGGGCTTAAGGAAGCCCACATCACACAAAGTTGCAAAAAGTGCCTACAGGACAGCACTATAGTGAAACTTCTCATACCTTTTCTGGAAAATCAACATAACAACCTGCCTCTCTGAAATGCCTATACTCTAATGCACACACAAACAGGAGGAAAAAGCTCTTTGGAGACATACTTGAAGTACATCTTCAATAGTTCTAAAAATACTAAATTTCTGTAACACAGTTGTTAAGGTTCTTTGCAGTTTTCT
>NW_009970724.1:5314536-5331467 GCF_000747805.2 Chaetura pelagica
AAAAGGTTCTGGCATAAAGAATAGAACCTTAAATAAGCAATTGATGAAATGTCTCACAGGCAGTTATGTGATCTTGCTTTAACTTACTCTAGTTCTGTTGAATTATTGCTTATACTTAGCATAGTATTTATGCTTAACTTTGGTGTATTATTTATTCTGTAAGCATATTAAAATACAGAATTTTTTTTCCATACATTATCTGCCATCAGGGTCAGCAGGGTTTCTAGCAACCACCCTAAAGAACAAGGAGAGTATCCACTAGCAAAGTAGCCAATTAATACTCTGGGAATTCCAGAGGGAGTTTAAAGCTTGAAAATTATACATTGGGAATGGTATGTTCAGTTTAGACAGATGTCCTGGTTTGAGCAGGATGAAGCCAATTTTTCTCTTTACTGATTTTTTTTTCTTCAGTAAGCTTTCTTGTAACTAGCAACAGTGTGTTCTGCTAGGCTGATAAGACAGTGGAATGTTTTTCTAACTACTGAGGCTTCAAGGCCGCACCTGCACTCTGCCGGCTCAGACACTATGGGGAGATCTGTGACCCCCCCGTAGGAGGCTGAGTTAGACAGACAGCAAAATTGGCCAAAGATATTCCATTCCATATATCTACGTAAGCTCAGAGGAAGGTCAGAGATCACAGAAGACAACTTCCTTCCTTCTTCTTCTCCCCTTCTCTTCCGTCCATGGCCGGCGTCCGGGGAGGACTCTGTTCATCCATCACCGTCGACCCTTAGGCTCGAGACCTCCTGACCCCCATAACTCTCTGCTCTTTCTCCAGCAGCAGCTCCGGGATTCCTCAGGACTCTTCCCAGTTCAGGGAAGTGCTGTGGGAGTTGCTGGGGTGGGGGGAGGCGAGAGGCTTTTGCCCATACCTGAATCTGCCTGTATATAATTGTATATATTTTCTTGTATGATTCATTAGTGTTTTAATTAAAGCTGTGTAGTTTAGTTTTCAATCCAGCCAAGTCTCTCTCTTTTTCTCTCTCTCCTTCCCTGTGTGGGTTGGGGGGAGAGGGGATCGAGAGCATTGTTGTCGGACCTGAGTCAAACTCTGACAACAGATTAATTAAAATACCCAGGTATATGTTTTTATCATATTGAATTTATATCTTTTTATTCTAAGGTTGCATTAGTTTGATAAAATGATGTATTAACCCCTAGGGGTGCTAATTAGGTGTGAATAAATACCACAGTGAACTTTTCAGGGAAACTCAATAGGACATTTTACTCTTAATAGAAATATTACCAGTCAGTGTCAACCTAAATATTGTCTCTTACTGATAAACACAAAAACTCAGGAATTTCAGACAGGCATGGGATAATTACTTAAAACAGCAAGGACCAATTAGTTTCTTGTAGCACATTGACTACTTGCTTTTGTATATTTGGCAAAAAGAGGTTTTTCTTTAAGCTAAAGTAATAATGATATCAGGCTATAGGTACCATTATAGCTAATTGTACATGTATCTGGTCAGTCCCCAAACAGCCTAGTATTTACCTTGAAAAATATTAGTTTTGCAGAAAATATCCCCCCTGGAAATTAGACAGTTTAAAGGTATTCTTTTAGTGAAACTCTTTTTAAAGCACTCTTTTTTAAGTGGTAAGAGAAAACAATTTTCTTTCAGGTGCATCAGATGTCTACAAAGTAGCAAACTATGCTGTGCTTGTACCTAATTCTAATACAAAAATCCATAGCTCCAGCTAGATATGTAAAAGACTACATGAAATCCCATGAAAAGCGAGGAAAACAACTGTAATAACTGGCACCTTGCATTTTAAGTGATTTTCTCTCTGGAGCTTTGTAAGAATTTCCCTGTCTGGCACTCTATAAGAAAATGTCCATCAAATATAATATAGATGTTAACACATAATATATATTTTACATTTGGCATGAGTGCTGTGCTTATGAAAATAAAGGATTGGCAACACCAAAGCCAAATATAACTCAGACTGGCACTGTGCAAACTTCCACACACAACTTTGCCAGTGACAGTCTTAACTTGCACTGCTTCTGCTATTCCAGTTCTTGGCCTTTCTAGACTATAGGCTGCCAAGTGTGTTGAACTGACCCAAACTGTGGGATGTGAACAAATATCCACTGGGCACAGTGATGTGCTTGTAGCATGTTCAATGTTATTTGTGGTATAGTTACGGTTAGAGTTACAAGAGTCAGTAAACACCCATTTGACAAGCCAGCTCTTTTACTGTCTTCTTAAATTAATTTTTGCTAAAAAAATCCTCTGAAAATTCCTGCCTAAAAGGAAGTTTAATTAAAGGTACTACTTAATACTACATTTTGTTTACAAATGCCTGTTTATAATCTACTGCTGAATCCACCTGATGTTTCCATTGATGAGCTTCCCTGAGTGGCACATACATTAACTGAAAGCTGCTTAGTTGATAATTTTTTGGAGAAGACTAAATGAAGCAGAATATCTTGACACACAGATTTCATTAGACCACAGACATGCTGGAGAGACCTGTCATTTCAAAATCCCTTGCTGCTTCTGCTTTGATGGTTCTCTGAGGGGTTCCCTCTGCAAAGCCAACTAGACACAGTACAGAAATAAGAGCATTTTTAAAATTACAAGTTTAAATAATTGCAGTGCTCTGAGTTACACGTTTGTATTTTAAAGACTGAAAGTAGCAGTGAGGGGCTTTCTCATCTAATGTCCTTCCATCAAATACCCTCCTCTCCAAAAGTCTACGCCAAGAGTAAGCATGCCTCTTTAGGCACCATAAATATGAGTCTTTACATTGCAGATGCCACATGACAGAAGGGAAACCCAGATTCAAGCTATTGTATTAATATTTTGAATTTAAGCAAAATTTTAAAGTACCATTTATTTCACATAACTTCAGTAATTGAAGCTCTGTTTTCTTCCCTGTATATTTCTAACACTCCAGACATACTGTTATATCCAGTTACCCAATCTGGAAACTCACATGAAAATCATAATCTTAAGATTTGTTTGTTTTTTTAAAAAATAAATAAATATATATATATTTAAGCCCTGAAATGATATGGCAAAGAATTATCTCATTAATTAATTTTCTGGTATGACTTTATCACCTTCAATCACCTCTTTTAAACTAACATACAGAAAGGATTTCCACTGATGAGAAAGAATTAAGAACCTGGTCCAAAACTAAATGGGAGAGATTCCCAAATTACATCAATAGACATTTGAACAAACCAAGAAAAAACAAAACACAAACTTAAAAATAGACTAAAAAGGCTAATGTGATTCTTATGTTCCCTACTGCTGAATCAATTATTATACATGAAGTAAAACATAGATCGGAAAAAAAAACACCTACAATTAAATATATCTCCATTAGAAATAACTAGAAAAGTATTACAAGTAAAACACTTCTGGGAAATTAAACTGAACTTAGAAAACTTTCTGAAGAAACCAGAAAAACTCTAAAATAAATATCTTTTCACAATTCTTAATATTTTAAATGCAAAAGAAATTGTATTTTATTATTAGCACTAATAATTTCATAAACTATTTAAATTATATTATCCTAAGAAAGTAATTACTATAATTTTATAATTAAGTCATAGTACCCTCTCAAAGATGTAATTTGTGTTTTCCCAAATTTACAAAAACCCCACAATAATTAGCATCTCTTATTGTGTTCATAATACTTTAACCAATGAGAGTTTAGAGTACCCAGCTAAAATTATAAACTTTGCTTCATTGCTAAGAATATGGACTTGAACAGACACTCCTGGAAGTAAGAAAAGCTTTTAATACTGGTAGATCCTGGCTTTCACTCTCTGAGTGGAAATTTGCCAACAAGCTATAATAGAAGTATCATACAATTTTGCTACAGGAGAGAACCTTTTAGAGATTCAAAATTCATTCTAGTTCCATTTTCTACAACTTAGGTGAGGACAGCTTTTGCATTGCATGGCACAGCAACTGCAGTGACAGGTTTAATTTTCAGTTATCTCTGCTACAAAAGTAAATAAACCTCTCACTTGACAGTGTTCAGGTATGTTTATACTTTGTTGTAAAATAAGACATATTCCACCATAACTGTTCATTGGCCATTCAACTTTAATAGACCAATTTTTAGGTAGTTATCTGTTGGCTATTTTCTTTAGAGCAGGTAATGCTCCTGACAGTCAAACTCCTTTTCCTTCCCTGTCATCAAGTAGTAAAATTATGTATTTGTGAAACTTTAAACATTTCCTTCACCATCTGAAACATGCATCTGAAATCAATGCAAAAAAAGAACAATCTCATGTGATTGGGCAGCATATTCCCTCTTTGAATCATCCAGGAGTTTACAGCTAAATAAGAATGAGTACTTTGAAAAGGAAGCATTTTTCCCTATATAAATAAAATTTTTAAACCCAGACATCTTTTACAAAACTGCAGCATCATTTGGAAGTGCTTAAAACTCAAATACAAAAGGACCACTGACTCATATGACTATAAATTGAAAAAGAGAAATTAAGACTTAAACTCAAATTGGTATTTAAATTAAAGAAGATTTTTTTATGGAATAGATTTCATTTTTAATCCACTGCAAAATCAATCTGACAAACACTTGGACTTTAGCCAGTTATAGCTTAGGCTGACATGAAGATTTGTCAAACTGAGTTAACATTACTATTGAATTACTATATGAATTCTATTCTTTATTTTGGAAGGTTGGCAAGGAGATAGCAAAATTCCTAGTAGATTTGCTAACATTTTGTTGACTAGCAGCAATCTCTTGGATAATGTCTTATCAAAATGAAGCAGATGGCAACCAAATACTATGTCAGCAGATAGCCATATTTACCAAAGTGAACAGCAACTATTTAGTGAAATACTGAAGCAGACACAGACATACATGCACACATACATTCTAAGTAGTGCTGCCTGCCATTAAGTGGCAACAACTAATAAATTGAAGTTAAATACACATTCATTCTTCAGCCTCCAATAGATCATGATTGGTATGTTGTACCTTATACCTTTAGTAACTTGAAATGACGGAACATAACAAACTACATCTTTATTTACATGATACCTGATCTTGAAGAACAGCTGTATTCTTTGTGCTGTATTCTGTAAGAGCAGAAGATTAAACAGACTGATTCTTTGAGTCCAATGCCCAATGACTGCAGTTGATGTATCATAAAATCTTCCTTAGTATTTTGGATGGGTATTCTTAGAAGGTTCTCTTAGAATTCCACTATTTGGATGATTCCTCTAATTTTCAAACTAAATGTATGCTTGACTGCAACTTAGTCAAGTCCAGCAACACTCTTAGATTGTTGCAACTGTAACTTAGACCTTTCTTTCCTTTCCTGGCTTCTTCTCCTTGCTCCCTTCTGCTGTACTCCTTTCTATTGCATTTTCTAATCCAAGGAGCATAAGGTCTTACTAAACTATACAATCACATCTGTTGTTTTTTAAATGACTGTTATTAATTAGAAGGCAGTGAGTGATTAAATATTCCCAGCTAAAATAATGAGAGAACAGAATGTTTGGCAGGGCTACTCCTCAGCTTGGAAAGTCATGTTTACTTACTCTACACAATCAGAAAAATTGCTCCTTTTTCCTTTTTTTCTGGATATTAAGAATAATTATGACACTGCTATTGCAGTCAGCATAAAGTTCCCTTTGATTTCAATGTAAATAATATGGAAGTCTCAATTCAGCTAGGGTTTTTTTGTTTCTTTTCTGTTCCTTTGTTTGCTTTTCCTAGTAGAACTTCAAATGCAATTAAAAAAAAAAAAATAAAAAAAATTATTATCATAAAACTAAGAGGTTCACAGAATCACAGGGTTGTCAGAGTTGGAAGGGACCTCTAGAGATCATCTAGTCCAACTCCCCTGCTAAAGCAGGATTGCCCAGAGCACATTACTCAGGGCTGCATCCACACAGGTCTTGAATGTTTCCAGAGGAGACTCCTCAACCTCTCTGGGCAGCCTGTTCCAGTGCCTTGTCACTCTCACCATACAGAAGTTTTTTCTCATATTTAAATGAAACTTTCTCTGTTCCAGCTTGTGCCTGTTGCCTCTCGTCCTGTCACTGGGAACTACTGAAAAGAGTCGGGCTCCATCCTCCTTGCACCCACCCTTTAGATACTTACAGGCATTAACAAGGTCTCCCCTCAGCCTTCTCTTATCCAGGCTAAAGACTCCCAGCTCTCTCAACCTCTCCTCATAAGAGATGCTCCAATCCCCTAATGATCTTTGTTTCCCTATTTATAAAGTTGTTACTTCATTTTGTTAGTCTTCACACATATCAAATACAAAAGAGAAGAACAGATTTGATGTATACAAACATGAGAAGATAGATAAGGTCTTGAAGCTGTAAATTCTTGTATATTGACTTCCTCCTCATATGAGCAGTGCCAATGAAGGTGACTGGAGTTTTAATTCTAAGGCAGAACTATCAACAATAGCCAAACTGAAGGGGTTCTGTAGATCAGTAAAAGACATGGTTTGAATTGTGAGCTCGTAGTAGAAACAGCTGAGCATTTTTACATCTGGAAACTGGTTGTAGTTATAAATTATATGACTTCGGAAAACTTTTTTGTTGTGGTTCTTTAATCTTCTAGTTTTCAACTGAAACTTGTTTCATTAAAACTGGGGATGTCTTTTCAGGGGATGTCTTTTCAAGGGATGCCTTTATAATCTTTGTTACTACTTCAGATGGAGATCTGGTTTATGTGTATGATTTCTGCAGTGAAGGTTTATTGTATTTACTGAACCATATGGTTTTCTACAGCCTGCTTGGAATTTATGATGACATTGTTTTGGTTTAAGTTGACAACTACAGTATGTTTCAAGTTAGTGGATTTCCACTGAAAATTGTAGTTTCTAATGAACTGAGATTTTTAAAATTTTCAGTCAATTAAGTTTTCCAGTTTTGGTGAATGAGTCCTGTTGCAAGTATTTGTTTTTTTCTTTTCTCCACAAATTGATAAAATTCTTTGAAAAGTTTTATTATTGCCTTTCATGACAAATTTGTTATTTTGCATAGAATCTAGAAATCAAGAGCTCTGTAACAGGAAAAGTTTATTCCATTAATAGAAATTTAAAAAAACCCACATTTGTCTGCATTTACAAATACTTGCCAAGCACCTTTTATTTGCCTGAGCACTCTAAAATTGGAAACAAGTCACATCACTATTTCTGAAGAATATTAGCTTAAAAAGACTAGTACAGCATTTCCTGAAAAGCAGGGCATGCTCATACAATGCAGAACAGGAAAGACTATCCAGATGGGCAGTTCAGGCCAGCTTCTCATTCACTTAATGTGATATTTGCTGAAGTCATTGGATTAGTGGTCTGAAACGCTAGATCACCACAAGAGAAACATCTGCATTCCATACCACAATTTCAAATCTTGATTGTGTAGTTGCAGTTCTACAATTTTATTAGATGAATCAGCAGTATTCTGTGGTGTATACTACTGAAAGTTCTCTTAGATGTAGTCTTTAGATCAACATATGCAAAACCAATCTATCTCAGATTTGCATGTATATTACAAACTCTAGTATTCCAAGTATGCATCTGCTTCTCTCACAGCATGCATTTTATACTGTGGACTATCACAGTTGCTTTCTAAAACATAAACACTATAAAGTAGTTGTGTTGTAAAAAGTAAAAATTATTAAATATGCAATTTTAATCCTTCAAATCTAACATATTTGTCCTAGAATAACAGTATCATAATAAACACACATTTTACACTCAAAATCCTTTAGCATTTCCAGGATGAACAGGAAAGTTGCTATTAAACACCAGTGCATAATACCTAGTTTAGCTAATTACTTTTTGCTTTTCAAGGATGTCATGTTTGTTAACAACTAGATATATTATTTACTAAATAAATGTTATCTTCAAATGTATCCTTCTTTTTAATTGGCCATGTGACACATGTACATCATTAACAAGGAGGAAAAAGAAAATATGTAAGATCTATCAGTCAGTTACCTTCCTCTTGCTCTGCAATCTAAGCTTTTTTCCTGATGCAAAAAGCCTAACCTAATAGGATCTGCTGTAAAAGGGTTCATAATTAGAAGTACTTTACCATGCACAGCCTTTTTATCTTAGTGAATAATATTTGGTCAATATTAGTTTACTGGGTCTTAGTTTCAGAGCAGTGCTGTGATATTGCAATTAGGACTTGTGGCTAAAAAAACACTGACACTCCAACCTTGCAGAACTGTTGCAGAACAGTGCTTGCACAGTGTCAGTGCTGGATCTCATTCTCTCCAACCCCAGTGAGCAGGCTGGAGGTGTGCAAAAGATTGGAAAAGACACATCTGGGATAGCTGCCCCAGGCTCACCAAAGGGATATTCCATACCATATGGCATCCCACTTTAGCAATAAACTAGGAGGAAGTTTGGTGACAAGACCACTGCTCAAGGAGTGGCTCTGGCAGGGGGGTTGGACTAGATGATCTTTCAAGGTCCCTTCCAATCCCTAGGATTCTATGATTCTGTGATCAGTCGGTTGGTGGTGAAGAGTTATTTTCATCCACATTGCTTGACTCCCTTGGGTTTTATATCTCTCTCTTAATTGTTTTCCTTTTCATTATAATGTATTGTTATTACTATTTTATTTCAATTATTAAACTGTTCGTATCTCAACCAGTGAGTTTTCTCACTTTTACCCTTCCAATATTCTTCTCCCTGTCCCACTAAGGAGGGACTGAGTGAGCAGGTGCATGGTACTTAGTTGCTGGCTACCACAATAGTTTTAGGTAATGTATTTTCTAGTTTACCCTCTTTGTTACACTAGGATGTATCACTCCTATTAGGATTAAATTAAACAGTTTCGTGATTCAGAAAATTGTCAACCACTTAAAAAAACTATTTACAAGTTGACCAGTGGAGTAATTATGATCAATACATACATGAATATCCCAGGCAGGGAGTCAAAATATGAGAACTGTGAGCTTCCACATCTGAACAAAAGCCAAATGCCAAAAGCCGTTTCACCCACTAGCAGTGAAGAATGAGTTAACATGAACAAGCAGTATAAGAGATAATTACCTCTAACCCTGTAATCAATGTCCATATTCTTCTAATTCCAAAGGATTAGGTATTATATAAACATCTTTTTCATATAACACACTCCTAATGACTGCAGGTCCCACATTAAAGTCCCATGTAACAATATCAAGTCTTACATTTCACACTGTATATCTACACTTCATTATTTCTTTGATTTCTAAGAGATGCATTTCTGACATGTTACCTTGTAAGTGTAAGAAACCAAAGATTCTTTGGCCTATGACCAGAACTTGACAAGACGCTATGCAGAAGACTTGTAAGAGCCACAAAAAAAATGCTTAGAAAATACTTTTGGAAGATGAAGGCATACCAAATCTGGTTATGATTATTTTCCCACTGAATTGTTATATGTCCATGGCAGGTACATTGCATAGGAGAGGCATAGATATAGTTTGCATTGCTTTTTCCTATTGAAAACATATTCAAAATAATTCAGTAGCCAGAAAAATATTGTTATCATGGTAAAACTATTTTAAGTAAATTCTTCAGAAAAAGCATACTTAATAGATTTTAACTGATTAATGTGTGCTGTTCATTTAACTGATGAAATATTATGAAACACACATGGATGTGCTGCACAGAGCCCACTCAGTTCTTTGCAAATACATTTAAAAGTTTATTGGCTGACAGGAGATGTTTCTTTTGATTATTTTTTTTTCTTCTGTTTTCTTATGTTGAACATGTGGTATATCTCTCTCAAGCACAGCTGACACTAGAAATCAATAAACCCTAGTCTCACTTATGTCCGAGCATCATTTGTGAATGGCTTTAACTGTACTTTTTAAAATGAAATTTCTGATCAGCTTCTGATTAATAAAAACAAGTTGTTAAATTCATAAATCCCATCTGTCACAATCCATTATTGGGTAGAGTTGGACATTTCATCATCTTTTTTTCTCCAGCTTCTGGAATCCTTTACATGCAAAATAAGCAGGTTAGTTCAGAAAGTAATTTGGAACTTTTTAACTTTTTCTGAGTTTTTTGACCTTTTGCTAGAATTATTTCAGTGTATTGTGTCAGATACAACAAACTATAGTTATGCAATCCCATAAAGTGTGGATTATCTTAATTTACAAAGAGTTTGGTAATTTAGAATTAATTTACCTTACAAAGGTAAATTATTATCAAAGGTAACTTCAATGATGAAGTTACTTTAGTGTAAAACTGGGCATGAACTTAGCAGCTTTCCAACTTCAGCACGATGCAATTTTTACAAAATGATTCCTCTAAGCTTACCCACCCTCTCTTCAATTTTGACATCCTAATCCAAGTTTCAGCAGCAACTATAGCTACTGGATAATTATTTTTAAATTACATAAAGATAATCAGAAATAAGAGATAAAACGTCATAGTACAACGCTTCTCATAAGGAATGTTAATATTTTGTTTGCACATGTGCTTGCAACTTGAACAGCATTTCTCATCAGATTCCTCTCTGCAACAATGCCCTCTGTGAATCTGAATATGTTAGTTATTATGTTTACTGTAACAAGACCATTCTATTCCAAATAAATTTTCTATGTCAGGTCTGAAGATTTGGCTATTTATTATTTTTATTTTCTCTTTGTCTGGCTTTAATTTATTTTTGTACCTATCAAATACATGCATACTATACTGCATCATATTTATACTGCAAACTTCATTTTTCCTTTATTAAAACCTGACTCCTGACTCACTGGCTATATTTGCCACTTCTTCAAGAGTAAATAACTTTCAGCTAAATCTTTTGCAACTACATATAATTTTGACAATTAAAAATTACTAAGATACCTCTTATTTCACTGAATGCTTCCTTCTCTCCATATGGAAATTCAGAAAAAAGATTATTCCTAATGATATTTTACAAACAATACCATGCAATGGTCCATGGAAAGCATATAGCTCTACGATACCTTCATCCACTGCAGCATGCCAGCACCCACTTTGCTCACTGAAAAATAACCTAACAAAGTTTTCTTCCTGTTCTTTGTTTGTTTGTTTTTATGCTACAACTAGAAGATTATGGTATTGTTTCACATTTTAGTTCTATTTTGAATTGTCAAGGTGTAAGTTTGTCCTTGAAATGTTTCAGTGATTTTTCAGCCTTTTGGGTAGGACTTAACACTGATCCAAAACACTGACTAGGTTCCAACTCAGAAAACAAAACAGCTAGTGTTTTACAAAACTGTTGATAAGATGCAATGCTATGTGAAATATTACTTTTTAGACAACTTCCTGCTATTCCTGCTAAAACGATGTTATGTAGTATTAGTCCATAAAATATCAAAGTGAGATTTTATTTCATATTTTATAATCTTCACCAATCACCTGACGATACACACATTTAAAATAACATAATAATTTAAAAGCAAATCACAATGTTCTGTTACCTGTCATCCAAAAAAGTCCTAGGGAATATTCAGATTGCTAACTAACAAGGACTTGCATACATCCAGAACATGAAGGTGATAAAATTGTCAAAGTCAGTGGACTGGCAAGCACTATTAAAGGAAGATGGACAACTTACATATTTTCATGCAATCCATGAATATAGAAATGGCCAAGACTCCTTGATAAATCTTCCTCTCAACTTTGAGAACTTTGCTGCACTGGATAGAACTCAGTCATTGAAATGGTTCATGTGCACTATTCTAAATCTTGAGGTTTCGCTCTCTTTTTTTTATTGTTGTAATGTAGCATAGTTTGGTCTTCTAAGAGTTGCCAGGTGTTTTCTACTTGGAAATTTAATTTTCTACTACTACTGTAATCAACAGTGGCAGGCACTTTACAACAACACTGACACGTTATGTGAAGGATTCTCCTCCACATGTTTTTAGTGTTTTGTTTTGTTTTCGGGGGGAGGGGGGGGTGGGGAGGGAGAGGGCAAATGATGACAACACAGAAAAATTTATTCTTCTTTGATTGTTGTTTTACCAGCTTTCTAAAGAAAACTTCATGATCTCTTACATCATCTTTGACATGAGTTCATCTTTAGACCTAGTATCAGTAAATAGAAGTCGTACAGAATTATGATTCCTCCAGATATCCTAAAAACTGGAGAAAAGTCAGAAACCTCATTTTCTGCACAGCTGATACCAAAGGACTTCTGCAGAACCTGTAAGGGGAAGCAAACCTTCCCTACATAGCTGTGATGAGATTCAGCCATTTTCCTTAATCTGAGAGATGATAGCTGTCCTGTCACCAGAATTTTCAGCAAAACTAGCCTGTGCTTTATCTGGAAAATCACATAAGCAGCTGTTTCAAGAGAAATATTTAATGAGGTTTTGTTTTTAAATGTATAAACAATATTATTTATTTTTAAAAAATGATGTATTGCATTTAGGAAAGGTACTTTAATCCAATAATTTGGGTTCTAATCAGATTCTATTAATGAACTACATATGACAGGCTGATTCTGTCTCTAGTCCTTTGTAGACATGTAGCTGAACCTACACAAGAGCACCAAGAGCCTCCTCAGATTTTTCCCTGATGATAATAATGATTTAATGACATAATTTATTTATCTGTTTAGATAAATACTTCCCATGAAGAAAGTCTGGCAATGGGCATAGCTGATGTATTTCCCTCATTTATGTGTCTTCTACAGATTTCTAAGACATCCAAAATTTTCATTCAAAATTCATAATTCGTGCCAGCTACACTACACTGTATGAGGAAATCAAGGGTTTCACTTTAATTAAAAAAAAATTCCTATGCTTAATATAATTTAGGAAATCTTACATGTCTAACATGAGTAGCATGGTAAGATGAGGCAAATAGATCCTGAAATGTTAGTTTAGTGGTCTATAGAAACTTTGTAAGTTTGATGTTGCTTTTAAATATAGCTCAGTGGCCTGCTTTGTTTTTTTGTTGGTTTTGGGTTTTTTTGTTTTGTTTCCAAGAATGCTCAAGATACCATGCTGCTGTGTTACAACTTCAGTAGACTGCTGATTCTGAAAATTCTGTATTTTTCAAGTAATTTCTGGCCCTGGAGTAGTGACCCCCTGTCACCTTCAACTCATCAACTGCTCTCTCCTTTGACATCCAAAAAGACAGTTTAGCACTTAGAAAGCACTTATCACAAAAGTTGCCTTATGGTAAACCTTTTGTCTTTACATGCCATTATTCAGTTTTATTTCCAGCTTTCTGAGCAGCTCTGTTCAATAGACTCTAAATAAGTGCTGTACATGTGCAGTGCAGCATTTGCCTTCCATTTTCCTACTTAGTTCATCAACTCACAATATGATGGTCATTTTCAAACTAGTGTTTTCATCTGTGACTGCTGCCTTGCATTTAACTTAAAAAGCTTTACAGTCATGCCAGCTGCTAGTTTCTGCTATTTCTCCACGCTTATGTTGATAAAGTTATTACACTTCTTAAATTGTTTATCACTGATTTTCTTTTAAGTGAAACATATTAGTTCTTGGATCTCTAGGAAAGCTTACAAACTCAAGACTTTACATTTTATTCCAGCAAAATCCCTTTCTCAGCAGTGAACACTTTGCAAACTACAGTCTAGTTTCCCAGTAACTTTAAGGCAATGGGGCCAAATCCTGAGCTGGTATGAATTATGTAGCCTCTTTGCTGAGGCCAATGCAGCCTAATAATCTCAGCTGAGAGTAGTTAAAATTTTTGGTATCCCTCTTGCTCAGACTAAAGTAGTACCTAAGAAGTAATGCAAACCATGCTCTAAAGCATGTTGACATGTGAAACTGTAAATTGTAGTCACTGTGATTAACACAGTGGTCTTGAAATTTGTTTTTAAAATTACTGAAGGAGATGCAGAACAACTCCAGAAATATGAGCCAATGTGAGAAGCAGAAAACTAGGGAAGGGTAGATACCATGTCAAGTGGGTTAACCCAGAAGATCCAGTAATAACCTTCAGGGTGCTTATAGTGAACCAAATGTTCCTCTGACAAGCCTCTAATGAATTAAAAAACAAATACAACCTATACTAAATTTGTTAATCTGATTCTACTTCAGATTTTTACCAGACATTTACCTGGTATGTACCTACAACTTAAAAATAAATAAATAATAATGTATGCAAATTATTTTAGGAAGCTCTTAATAGAGAGTCTCTCTTCTCAGGACACACACAAAAAAGAAGCAAATAAAGAAATCGATACAACATGGATAGCTTCCTAAATCTTAATTATATCTTGCCAGTTTCTTCAGGAAAGTTTTATATTGTCATATACCATGTTATAAATTTCAGAGAAAAGCTAACTAGAGAAAAGCTACAAGAACAGAGATTAATTTTAAGTAAACATACTTTAAGAGTAAAAACATTTGATAACTTGGTATATGCTTTCAGATTTCACAGAATGGATTATTTTAATCAAAATTCATCTGGACATTAATGACCTGTTTCTCCACTCACATCACTTTTACACTGACATAACTCAATTAAGTTAAATGGAGTTATTTCTGATTTACAATATAGTATCTGAGAAGGATCAGACCATGAGCCTTTCATATATCTACCATCACAATATAAATAAACATACGAAACCTCACTGTGAATCAGAAACATTTGAAACATTTAATCCAGGAACAGCATAATGTTAAGTCATTGGAGTCTGGGAGGATTAACTGATTTTTTTTTTTTTTTTTCTCAATAGGCAACAAAAGAAAACACACACAAAAATATCCCTCAAACTTCTGCTATATTCTGCTCTCTGGATTATTTCTTGGTATGCAATTTCAATATCCTTCTCTCTCTGACAAGGTCAGGTCTGCTTTCTCTTTTAGGCAGCTCAGAAGACTCAAGTTATAGCTAATTGCTTTGATTACTGGTTCTGTAACCTCTAATTCCCCATGACCCTTTTCAAGCCCATTTTCAATTTAATGAGCCAAACTAGCAAAGCTTATACTGGACCTTTGGTGAGAGCTGCCACAATGTCTTGACAAATTAGGTGTTCCACATACTATATTGCTTTCAGACCAAATGAAGTTGTAGAGGTATTGTTGTTATTTTTCTTTTAAGTGATATCATTTGTCTATACAGAACAGTTGTTTCTCACAGAAAAAACCCCACAACAATCATGTCAAGACAAAAACCTACTAATTCTTCTTTTTTTCAGTGGTTTCTGTAACTTTCCTTTGGCCATACTTATTTCACACAGACTGGTGCCTCAAAGATTACAAATATGTATATATATTTGTGTGTATATATATACATATATATATATATATTTTGTGTCTATGAATCCAACAGTGGAATGTCATTATTTTCCTATTCACTTATTTGTTTGATTAAGCTACACTAACTTTTTCAACAGCTCCATCAAGATGGATGCTGTACCAGAGATAGAAACATCTGTTAGAAGACTAAGAAACTTCCATGGCCACTTCCAACTAAAAAATGAGATT
This sequence comes from Chaetura pelagica, assembly GCF_000747805.2. Taxonomy (NCBI): domain Eukaryota; kingdom Metazoa; phylum Chordata; class Aves; order Apodiformes; family Apodidae; genus Chaetura; species Chaetura pelagica. The sequence goes on from NW_009970724.1 coordinate 5,329,933, forward strand.
GTATTAAGTGTGTTTTTATTCTAGCTAGTTTGTGTTACTCAAACTGTGTCCACAATTGTCAGGGTTATTTTTGCAGCAATTTCCTGCACTGCAACAATTCATCTTTCTTGAAGATTGAATGTGACTGGAACTAGGTGGACAACACAGAAAACCATACTGCCTGTATAAGCAAAATCTATAAATAATGTATAACTCATCACTACTATAAAACTCTTACACCTGTTAATGATAGGCCTGATTTGGCTTTCGATTATTCCACTATAAATAGTTCATTATTCCATCAAACTCCAAATAATGTAAAGCCACCTTCAGTGGAAGCATGAGTACTTAGAAGTACTTAGGTCTCCACTCCTTAGTCTCATTTTTTATCAAGAGATACCAAAGTCCCAAGTAAAAATTCAATGAAATTAAAAGAAAATAAATTCTAGTAAGAAAACATATCAGCAAAACCTGAATTTCTTTCTCTTAAACTAAGCCATCATTACCTGTCATGACCATTGTTAACACAAAAGAAGTGTAGCAGCTTTTTTTTTTTTAATTTATATACCAATTACTGTTACTGTTCTTATTATAAATTGTATTATTTTTCTCTTAAACAAAATAAAAAATAAAGCTCCCTTACCACACCTTGCCCTGGTTCTGATAGCAGGATGTTGACTTGTTCCAGGAAAGCTATTTTCTCTTTGGCTACTACTACTCCCTTCTGTACACAACCCTATCCACTGTACCTTACTGCCTTAGGGAAGGAAAAAAAGTGTTGGGGCTATGCACAACCATCTTTTCTACTCTTGACGTTATTCAGTCAGCACTAGACAGAGGTAATAAAAGTGACTATGCAATGTGCTGAAGGCTCATCTGGCTCACTAGCAAGGCTGCCAGCATAGTGCTTTTGCCCTGAAGGGGCTGAAAATATTTGACTTCCAACAACTTCATCTACTGGGATTGTGACAGCAGGTCTGTATCTTTTTAGTGCTGCGTGTCAAACTGAAGAAAATAGGGTAAGCAACATGGGACAAATGTTTTGACCTTACAGCACTGTGCTGCAGTGATGAGATACCACAAGTGTTATCATTTTCCCTGTTAACACTTGCCAGGAGCAATACCTTCTGCTGTACTTATGACTGGTCTTGTTTATGTACCTGTTCTGTTATACATTGGCAGGGAAAGACATTAAACAGTTTGATTCTAGAAATTCCACCTATTCCATTCAGAAATAATTTATTCAATAGAAATAACTTTCTCAGTTCAGATAAAGGATGTGTAAACAGAGAATTAAAAAAAAAATAATATAAAAAATCATTTGGAAAGGACTTTGAGATATAATAATTGCCAAGGAAAAAATAACTCCAGTGCATTGTTCACAAATGAAAATCACAAAACAATCTCCCTAACAGTATGTATCACAAAAATATTTGATAGTGTATGTTTTCAAGAGTCAGAGAGAAGGTTCATATTTTTGAAACTATTCTCCTTGTTTTTATATTCTTAGTAAGGATACAGGCCTGCTGTATAGTGAAATAAAATATTAGGGAAAG
>NW_009970724.1:5331481-5373860 GCF_000747805.2 Chaetura pelagica
AAAGAGTGTCTGTGAGTAACACAGAGGCTTCTTTTCCCCTCCCCTCTTCCTCTCCCAAGGGCCATTTTTATTCCTATTCTTTGAGAACAGAAAAAGTCAAAATCCTGCACATAGAATAATGTATTATTTTGGGTTGGATAGGACCTTTAAAGGTCATGTAGTCCAAACATCCCCTGCAATGAGCAGGGACATCTTCAACTTGACCAGGCTGCTCTGAGCCTCATCCAACCTGACACTGAATATTCCCAGGGATGGGACATCTGCCACCTCTCTGGGAAGCCTGCTCTGGTGTTTCACCATCCTCATTGTAAAAAATGTCTTACATCCAGTCTATGTGTACCTGTCATATGTATCTTCATTGCAATTTTCAGTTCAGCAAAATAAACAAATGAGGAAAAAAAAAAAAAAGTTATATTAGAGCTATAAAGCATTAATTAAATCCAGAAGGTACATGAGTACAGGCTCATGGAAACTCTTGCAGTGAAAATATTCTGAACAGAATTAAAATCACATTTTTAGTTTATGTTGTAATACCTTTGTTAATGTTTAAGCATATCAAGGCAGTCAACAGGAAGAAAGGAATTTTAACTAATCTCAGTGTCTAAAAGCTTTTTAACTAGGATTAATTACAAATATCTTATTCTATGCATTATAGTAATTGGAGTGCACAGTTAAAAAAATAACAGCCCTAACCTTTTAAATACTTGCATTAATGTATGGCACAAGTGTCTTACTGTCATCATTGCACCATGACTTGGAGAACTCTCAAAAAATCCCAAAACTTATTTTAGGCATTTTGGGACAAATTAGTGGTTCTCTTGCACCTCCTAATTAAATATGTTCTTTTAAAAACTCTCCCTAAATCAGATGTTATTCTATTATGTATTAGCTCACCATAATTAATTTGGTAAATTCAGAAACCTGAATATACTAATGGAAGAAGAATGTGTGATACTTTCATATTTTTTGGAGAATTATATTGAACAGAGAATAGCAGGACTGTTGAATATTAATTAAAATATGGTTCTCAGTTTTCTAGATACATATACTCAGGTGTCTCTACTGTTAATTCAAATCAGAATGAATTGATTGTTAATCATGAGCATACAGCCAAACACCCACTACTACCAACATGGTCTGCAAGTTACAGGAATTTTGTTTATAATTGTGGGGGGTTTTTCTGCCTAAATTAATAATGAGAGCACTCAATACATCACTTGTGTTTTTCTGGCTTAAAAACTAATAATATAGATTGTCACAGACCACAAATACCACAATGTAACTTAAGCAATGAGTTACATATCACCATTGGCATCCAGTGTTAAAAACCACAGAATGAAAATTATTCACCTATATAATTAAGTCCTTTATTTGAAAGTACTAAAGGAATTACTTCCTTGGGGAATGAAGCCTTGAAGGGCAAATTTAGTAGAATTTCTCCCAAGTAACCATCAGGGAAATAGATCCTGTTTTTGCAACTAATAATTCAACCTCTTATGATATAGAATAATTTTACTCCACTAGCTTAACAGTGAAAAAATGCATTTTAGTGATTTTGCTTTCTATCACAGTCAATAGTTATATGTCCTGATACTGTGAAATATTTTTTCTTCCCCAAGAAGAGACAGGTATTCTTGCTACTTACCATGTTTTTAGAGGTTGACATATTTTATTTACATGTTGCTTCTCCCCATCTGAGGTTTCACACTGATGTTCCTTTGAGGAAGTTAAGTACCTCAAAGCATTACCTCTATCAGTGTTTTGTTGAATTTGAATTAAGATTCCCTGTAGTAAATTGCAAAATTGTTCAAAATTGACTCTAGGCATCCTAAGAACCCTAAAGCTTCTAAGGGACTTGTTTAAAACTAAAAACTGAATATCTCCTGAAGGAAAACTACATGTCAGATTTATATTATAATGTGTTCTTGTGCTTTTTGTTCTAATTGGGTTTGAAGCTAAAATGCTGCTGTTTTGCAATTGCTCCTGAAGTATTATTCTGTTATTATTTCCACACAGAAAAACAAACAATCAGCATAATAATAGCACCAGAACAATAGCAATTCTGGCAAATTTTCCATCCATTATCCATATTATTTAATTTTACAGTTTTATATCATGTATGAGAAAAGTTTTAGTATTTATGGTAAACATATTGACATGTTACACTTTACACAAATTCAGTAAATTAACTGAATGTCTAAGAGGACAGTATTTTATTGTGAAAAAAAATAGATTAGCCACAAGAATTAGATAAGGAATACAAAGAATAAATAATATCTGCCAATAAAAGGATATTCTATCATCAGCAAATTTGTACCACTACTTTTCACTTCAGAAATACTCAAATACTCTTATTTAATGCTAATGAAAACAGTGAAAGCAGCCAAAATGTTAGAAGTCTAAACACATTGTTTAATTTTACAAATTTCTTGAGAACTGAAACTTCTTTCTGGACACAAATCTTCTCAATACAGACAACATTTGAATTATTTTTTTCCTCTGCATGGCACCTAAATGCATGTTCGATTCAAGTATAAATATAGAGTTATTCATTCAGGGTTAGATTTTTTTATGTAACAGAGTGCACAACCACAGCATATTCTAAATAGAACCATAATATGAATACTAAAAATATTGTTTTACAGATTTTTGTGGTAATAGATGCTCTTTAATCTTTGAGATTTAATCTTTTGAGACAGAAATATGACCTTGCAATTATTTTATATTACTTTATAACTTTGTTAAAACTTTTCCCTTTAAAAATTATGTCTGGTTACCATTTACCATCTACTCTGTGTACGCCTATATATGTAAATGAAACTCAGGTAAATGACAACTTCCCTAAACGAACTGAAACCAAAAACATTAGATATACTTAATAGCTCAAGAGGTTTCCTGGAAATAAAAAAGAGGAGGGTCTGTTCTTCTTTATCCCAAAGAAGCAGTTTTCCAGGATTCCTGTGTGGCTTTCATAAGCTATACTTGGCCCTTAGCTTTTTTTTAATATAACCACTGTAAATTGATGGATCTAATTTCATAAAATAATTTCATTTTCAGATTTTCTAGTGCCTTGGTCCACTCTACACAGCTAAATCAAGCAGGAGTAAACAAAATCCAATTTAACATCATCTTCATAAAGCTATTTTGTAGCTGTATTTGGTACTTGATATCATATCAAATATTTCCTTTAAAGTTTGTTTCTTGAACATACAATTTTAACAAAGCATATTTAAATACAGGAACAGCTCATTTTAGACCAAAGAACTATGGTATTTCTCACCAATCTGATGTGAGAAATTCACAGTGACCTGGACTCTCAACGTGGTCCAGCCTTTTGGACTATGACAGCTAGCTATGCCACCAAGGCTGTGCATACACCTGAGAAACAATTATATGAGGAGCTTCAATTGAACATCCCTTACCCTCTATTAAGAAAGTCCTCCTACTAAGTGAAATACAGTTCACACCAGGTTCAGCTCCTTCATTCAAAAGGCATCTGAGATTTGGGTATCAACAAGTCTGAAATAATGCCAGTACAGACATAGTGATACCATGCCATGCTTCATTACTTTGAGATATAACACTCAGACCTTAAATATACAAACAAGCAGAAATCACTGCACTCAAGATTCCAGTGTTGAAACTATTCAGATACTTGAAACAAACATTTAAATTGTAGTTTACTAAACAGATTAAAATTCTGTTCTCTCAATGTCTGTATGTTTCCACATTACAGGAAACAGATGTCCTTTGACATCAACCAACCTTTGGTTTGGAAAAAGGGAGTTCAAAAACAAGTCAAGTCAATGTGCATTTCACATTGCCTGTTCACAAGCTTACATCTCGACCCAGTCCGCACAAAAAGAAAACCTACTCTAGATTCACTTGCATTTTGATTCTCAGTAGGAAAATAACAGAAGAAGGTCAAGTACCAGCTATACCGTATAGAAGAGGCTACATTAGAGGAGATCAATTTTGGTGCAGCCATGCATACCAGTTGCTCCACAGTACAGTTAAAGAATCCATCAAACAGGTAATTGAAAACATTTGTAATCTGTGTTATATCTTATAGAAACAACATTTCAACTCATTGCGTAGCAGCAAGCACAGATCCTGAGGATGTTCATTCTGTGGGTGACTAGTATTTATCACCCTGTTAGAATCATTCAGGATGCTCTCATTTGCATTTTAACATCAGACAGACTGTATTACTTATAGAAAAACATTTAAACTGTAACAGTTGTTCATATTATAGTAAACATTACAGTAGTGGGTGGACTGTATGACATGAAGGTACCAGTGTAAAAGGCCCACAAGCAAGCTAATATGCTTCATGCATTAATCAATTATTAGTGGTTTATATAGTCCATTGTTAATTATGTCTGCTATCAACTGACAGGATTTCTATGTTTTCCATACCTCCAGGTATTTATTTTGAAAATTCAAAATGTCTAACATATATTAGAAAGAGAAGATGGGTTTGAATGCATTTAAATGAGTATGTATTAGTAACACAAACAGGGTTTTCAAAAAAAAAAAATAATTACATATATATATGGAGAGAGAGATACTTTTATCCAATTTGGCACATTCTATAAAATAATTTCATTTAACTACCATAAAACTTATCTTTCTTTGTAAACTTAAATGCTGTTAGAATAAAACTTGATTTCTTATTATGTTTCTTTTTATTTAAATACAAAAGGACTTTTCTCATTTAGAAGCTAAGCACAATAGGAAGCGGGAAGTTTACATGCTTGCCATTTCAAGCAAGGATCAAGACATTGTTCCTTGGTGTGACTCATAACCAGGAATTCATATCTAGATTCCTGTTAGGTTGCACATCTGACTCATGTCCTCTCACAAGGTGTGGTGCAGAAGTTATTCTGAAAGTTGTTAAGGCAATAATTTTCAAATATACCAAGGAGAGTTATAAAAATGAGCCATTTTGGTCTCCTGGAAATGACTAATGAGAACTATCTCAGCCATTACTTGCAAATATTTGCTCTCCAAGGCAGAAGGTCATGATTACCAAGGTTTTAACAGTAGAAATACTGGATGGGTACACTTTCCAAACATTTTGGGGCAATCTATATTATGACAAGCTGTCACTGCAACCTGTGTATATATATATACGTATTTAATTTATTCTGATTAACTTAAAAATAACGTTGAGTTTCTAAGGAGGACCGAACTACATTTTTTATATTTTATTTTTAATTTTTAATATTCTTCATTAAGACAAACACAAAACCTAGTTTGGAAGGTAGAAGACAAACCAAACTCGTGCATAAATGGAACTAGAAAGACCCTCCCTCTACAGCCTGCCTGTGAATAGTTCTCATATATGACAGACAGAGCTCCACAGACATGTCTCTTTTCCATCTCCTGACAACTGCATGTACGACTTCCTCTCATGCTTTCTAGCCATTGTATGTATCCGCCCTTGTGCAAGGAAGGTTGCCCTCACATTTTAGTCAAGTCCATGCTTCTGAACACCTTCTTCACTTTTCCACATCTCATTCATTGTTACTTGTTTCAAGTAAGTAGGTAAAGCAGACAATTTTGGTCTCATGGGCTACCTGTGTGATTTAAAAATTGTTTTGCAATGGAACTCAAATTGAGAAATGTTCTTGAATTCCTACACAGCAATCAGGCTTCCACTGTGTTCTGTGCTGTGAACTCCTGGAAATTAAAAATATGATCTTTGCCCTAAAGAGCATATAGCCACCTAGCACACAGATACAGCTAAGACAAAAGAAGGAGGAAAGTCTAACAGCACTACAAGAGGGAGAGATTCATGAGGCAAGCTAAACCCTTGGATGGGTATTTTGTCCACTAAAATAATCTGAATGTTACTTTCTAGCTACACCTTATACTCCTCTGAAAATCTTCCTCTCCCCTTCTGTATTAAGTGGACATTGGTTCTGGCAGCCTACCACAAGAAGCAAAACAGGGAACAAACTAAAGAGAGAGCAATTATTATTTAGGGAGCAATAGATGTACAGCTTTATAAAAACTGTACAAATAGTCCTACTGCATTTCATTTTGCTGTATTTAGGAGGCTTCTCTGTGAAACAAACCACTCATTTCTCAGAGATTTAATCCCATATGTAACTTTGCCCATTAAAAGCTACTTAATAATAAAAGTTCAATTCTGTAAACTACAGTCTGTTGTACTTTCTTTCCTGTTAATGGCAGCTTCATTTGATAAAGGCTTGATACATGTATCCCAGACTAAGTGAAAATATTGTTTCAAATGCACAAGAACAAAAAGAAACTGAATGCAGTTAAACCAAACTAACTGTCTTGTAGGAAGTCCACCTGCTTTCAACAAGGTTCCACAAGGCTGTCCTTGATTTTCATTACCACCATGTAATCTGATAAAACTGATTTTTAACTTATGAAACCTAGCCTTTGGTTCCTAAAGAGCCAATGATGCAAGACATCGGTTTCAAATTAAGTCATGCCAGAAGAGAAAGTAAAATACTTATTGTAATATTTTAATTGTACTTATGACCAATCATTTTAAACATTCTTTTGCAAATAAGATTTGTTTTCTCAAGATTCCCTAGAGAAGCAGCTTTTCCTGATCAAAGGGTAATTTTTATCATCTCTCCTTGCATTCCAGTAAATAGGTATCTGAGCCTTGATGTTCTGTGTGCTTTGTGGTAGTTTGCATTCAAAGGTCAAACCAATTGATTAAAATGGCAACTAGCAAGTCCATATAATGTGGTTGCACGGTGGCCCAATAGTCTCCATGTGCACCTCATTAGGTCTAATTGCATTGAAGTGAGCTGTAATTCACTGTTAATCATAAACAGCTGAGAGAATGGACTTCCTCACTCAAAGTGCAGTCAGGTAAGTAATTTCAAGCATGCTTTGTGTCCTTGCAAATTACAGTGAAGTTAAGAGAAAGCTTACATATTACTGACAAAATGGAAAGGCTAGTTATAAGTAGATCAGGCTAGAGAGATGCAGTGTAATACAGCTTTTGCTAGCAAAAATTTTAGGAATGTATATGCATTAGATATTAATAAGTTCTATTGAATGCTATTCAACTCATTCTTTATCTCACTCCACTCCTTAGTCTTCATACTAACAAAAAAACCCCAAATTTAGAGAATTCTGCATAGAGAACATGCAGGAATAGTGTGAACTTCTGCTTAAAACTCCCCTGTGTGTTATACAATGGCAACTTTATTGCCAGCTATTTGGGAAGCTTTACGTTCCTGAAGATAGGTTTTTTTTGAGATTGGGAGAAACAAAAAAATAAAAAACAAATCAAACCAGTAGGCAACTCCTGAAAAACAAGCTGGAAGAGAAGTATAGGGATTTTAAGGCTAAACCCAAAATCTAGCCCTTGCAGCAACACAAGATTGTTACAGTATTCACTGTAACTATCATAAGATTGTTACTTTTTATATGTCTGGCTTTCAGGGCAGAATCCATTTTTGAAAGGTACAATGCAACGTGATCCAGGATGCAAACCTCCTCTCTCCACATTTTTTTTGCCTCAATCCCATATGTCACAAAATATCCAACGTTCTTTTCACTGCTTTCAGTCAAAGTCAGCATAACAGTCTCACCTGGTTTCTGCCAAGATTGCTCACCCTGGACATCCTCTGTGAGAGGGAGAGGTGACTACGATTTCCTTCATTAATAGTGTAAGAAAAAAAAATAAAAAATAGTGTTACCAAAGCACTAACCACAGTTGTCTGCTGGAGGAAAGAGAGCCCTCCCTGCAGTGCTTTGATCCACTCTGGTTTGACTGACCATCTTCACTAATTTTTCACCTAAGAGGATGCTCTTTTATCTTCTCAGTTTATGTTTATGGGAAAAGCAACATGCTTATACACCAAAATGAAAATTGACCCTGAATAGTGGCAGTTGCTAAAGCTGGGAAATTTAAGTGATTATTTTCTGAACCTACTGCTCCTTTAACTGTTATTTAAATTAGTGTCAATTGCATTACTTCAGGAACAGAGAGAAGAAATTTGGTACACTGCTGTTGTTGCTCCTTTATAATTTTCCCTGTTCTGATCTTTTAGGTGCAGATGCTCTAATTGTTAAATGTCCCTGAAGACATTAAGTAGCAAAACAGCTAAATACATAGTTACCTTGGTAATCCCCAGGAAGGATGTGCTTTGCATTGAGTACTTTGATTACAACTTCGGTATTCATGGTTTTGTTTCTTTGTTGCTGATAAGCAAATCGCCAATACCCACTATAAATGATTCATTAATAACTTTAATTACATATAGAATAATCACATGTTCATATAATGAACATAAGATTATGTTCATACAGAATTAGCTACTTCAGTTAATGTAGAACATAAAAGCACTAAGACACAAATGTTATGCAAAAATAATTTAACTCAGTAAATTGTGCTCTGGTAGAGACAGAAACAACTTATGCACGAACTGTGTTGCTGGTTGAATCACACATGGGAGTGAATCAAACCTCTCAATGCCTGTTCCATTTCAGGAATTCAAAAACTCTAACTTACATTATATTACTGTCTCAGACTTTTTTAAGGCTCTTTTTTTTTTACCCCATTTGAAGGCTGTCTGTCCTGGTTTAAGTCAGGATGGAGCCAATTTTATTTTTTATTTTTAAATTTTTTTTACTAGTTTTTGCTAGTGGAGGCAGCTAGTGAAGTTCTGATCAGCTTCACAAGTTTACACACATCCTAGAGGGCTCTGCACTCATAAATGCAGAAGATTGGTGAAACACATAGCTGACACCTACACAGAATTAATACTATGAAGATATTGACAGTGTTTATATAAAGACAGAAACTACCAGTGTCCCAAATCAAAATAAATGCATGATCAATTTATTATTTACTTGTAAGTGCCTGCTTTTTACAGTCAAAGGTAAAAAAAGGGAAATCTATAAATTCCTTCCTATTTCTTGGACAAGTTGCAATTTAATATTTTATTCCTCCTTTTTTTTCCCTGTTAATATTAAAGAAAACATATCCCTGAAATGTCACTTGATTGACTGTAATGGCCAGCTGTTACAATCTCAATGGAAGTACAAGAACTGCTGCCTAAGGTGCACTGAAGAGTGCCAAACCTCATAGCAACTCAGCTCATCTTAAAAAACACCACAGCCTGGAGTGAAAACTGCAATTTTAAATTCTCCCAGAGACCCATTATTTGCAAACCATTGACACAAACAGCTCCAGTCCCCCCATCAGTGTGTACCCGAGGAACTCTTTATCCACAGAGCCTTGCATGCTCAATAACTTTACATACTAGAAGCCCTTATGAATTTTTTTGCTAAAGATGTTTTCTTACATATGTGAAATGTTTATTCCTTACTTTCCAAATAGATCATTACTATATTAACACATACACTCAGTCCATCTTTAAGAAATTTTTGTTATAAAACACAAGTCTGATATCCAATAAATGTCTGAAAAAAATAGAACTCCAAGAAAACACTCCCAAAACTTCTACGTGGCTCTAAAGAATAGCTCTATATATTTTAAATGGTTGAAAATAAGGGGAGTAAATGAATCTAGAATTTTGACTTCCCTCAACATTTAATCCCAAAGGATTTTTCTTGAATTAAAAATCCTCGTGTAGAGGGATTTACATGTATAACACTTTAATGTACGGCATTAACTACACTAGAACATTAATAATGGAACCTGTAATGCAATCGTTCTTACTATACACTAACCTTCTGTAGAACTTAAAATAAATAAATAAATAAATAATCAGAGAGATTGAATCTGAGCTGATTATTCGGTGATAACCAACATTCAACACAAGCACCTGATGTTCCTATTCCCAGTGAGCCCAGTGGATATTTAGTGTACATTTTCTTGCTTTTTTACCCAGTTTTAAATTAAATTTGTGAGTATCTGACTCACTAACTTATGCAAAATTAAAAAAAATAATAATTATAAAAATAATTATCAATATAACATTGGCTTCAAAATTACAGAAACAATTCAGGGCAGAGAAACTGAAGATATCCAATACTTTGCAGACTAAAACTGCACTCTTCACAGATCTATGCAGGTAAATTTATACTGCAATGTCTTTCTTAAGCATCCTAAACATTACAAAAATCTTATCAAATATGTAATAGATTATTTTTTTTTTCTTCCCAGTTTTAAGGGGGTTTGCTACTCCTTTCTGATTTATTTTTGGGGAGTAGAGTTTATCTTCTCTAAAAGAGTATTTCAGTTTCTATTTTAAACATATTCTTTCTTTCAAAAAAGAGAATATGCCCGAATGACAAAACACACTACTGTTGTTCAGATCCTGTTACATCAGAAATTGAAGTACAGGTTTCTTCAATGGACCAGGCAATATTCACACCTTATGGTGTGAAAGGTTTGTATGTTATTAGATACATAGCTTAACTAATTCAGCCCTCACTTTCAATGTTTTAGTATTCTCAGTGTATATACAAAAATTTTGCCTTACATTTATCAAAACCTTGTTTTTGTCTTACCAGTCACACTTTATCTTCTGAATGTTTTTCTAATAGTAGAAATGCTGAAGAAAGAGGAACATATTAGCAAAGAATCAACGGGCTTATCCATTTTCACTGACACTCCAATCACTACTTTCTTTATAGAGAAACTGGCTCTTTTCCACTGCAATTAGCAACTTCTCATACCAGAAGCCAAGGCTGTTCCAAGCAACTCTGAGAATGAGCAGGTAAGGTGGAAATAAACCAACTCCAGAATAGCATATAACAAACAACAAAAGAAATACAAAACTCATGCAGAGCCAAAACGTTGCAGCCAAGTCCAAACACACTGTGCGTATATGATATTGCACGTGCACACACACGGTAGCAGTTGTAGCCGCAGCTGCAGCAAAATTCCTACTAAAATCCAACTGTGAACAAGTATTTACAGACTCATCGCATCAATCCCATAACAAAAGTGTCACTGAGACATGAAGTTGTTGCTAATTAACCACCAGCCATTAATATATCTCCTGTGGCTGAGTCCTGTCTCCTAACATTCCATCTGTGATGCTTTTTAACCTTATTTCCAATTCAGCTACTGAAAATTTCATATGTAAGATATATTTCTTGGTCAAAGCAAAATGCAGCTCTCAGAAGGCTTCAATCCACAGAATCATGTAACAGAATACAAAGAATATTCATTGTAATGCTTAGCAAATAACTTAATCAAAAAACTACCAAAAGATTTCAGATGACAATGTAAAGCCTTGCAGTTGCTTTTTTTCGCCTTTTTTGTGTGTGTTTGTGTGTGTGTACAACAGAGATTTTGTAAAATTAGCAACAAAATTAACTTTCACCGAGCAAAACAAAATATTTCCACACTATTATATTTGACTTTTTTCCTCTCAGGATGAATTAAAAATATTTACTTTTGAATACACACTGAAGGATTTTGTTTAGGTAATATATGTATGACAATATTAAAAATTAGAGAATTTAGTGTAGCTAAAAGTATTTTTGACACTTAATGGATTTTACACAATATATGTAAATTTTTGCTGTGTTGAGAAAACAGAATAAATATTAATGTCTTCCACCAATTAATTTACTCAACAGTTAGCTTCTACTAAAGGGGCTTTTGCACAGGTTTAGAACACCATGTCTAATGAAATGGCACCCTTGGCAACCTGTACAGAGAAAATATGCAAGTGATCATGTAGGTTCTCTCTGAAGTTTTCTTGAAGTGAAAGGAAAAAATATTTGTGATACTCCATCTCCACGGTGCAGAGGGAATGTAAAGATTTCTGATCTGTATGCCAAAATGGACCTGAAGCCAAGTTAATAACTAGCAGGGAGCTAAAATCACCATTCAGATGCAAATGAGAACAACTTAATTTTATTTTTCAGAACTCTGAACATGCTACAGCTACAGGCTTGATACTTGAAGATAAGTCCAAACAGAAGATATTAGTGGAAGACGTATGTAGCTCTTTTAAAGCTAACACATATCCTATGCAACAATTTCTTACAGAAGATTGTAGTGCTGTCATATCATGTACTCCAAATAGTATCTTTACACTTTGTATTTATATTTATATTGTGCAGCACGTTATACTAGAATGTGGCATTTTATGTAACAGTTCCATTTAGCTTTTAGCAGTACTTTCCATGCCTCTAGATTCCCTTCAAACTATCGTTTAAAACCACTAGCAGAGGTCATTCAATCTTCCATGCCCTTTCCACTCATACTTCCCAAAGCTCCTCTAGCCAATCATTGTGTTTCATAGTAAACACCCCTTATCTTTCTCCAAGTTTCTTAACACTATTCTTCCATCTATCTTGTCTTACATATTGTATCTTTCCAAGGCCTTTTCTTACAGCATCCAACATTTTGCCTTTTTAACATCAAAAATTCTGGAATGTCCTGTAAATATATTAAATAGTACTAATTAACTTAGATAATTTCCTCTTGAGCCTGTATGCATTATTTTCTAGATTATAAAGCTCTTTGCAGCAGGTTCAGAACATCTAGACTTAGCAATAACGCTGATAATGCACAATCAAGCAGACATTAACAGGCATTATCATATTCGGGACTGAACCTTGAAAGCATCAAGTTCGTCAGAAAAATACATTTTTTGACAAGAGCAATGAACAATTCCAAAACAGGTAATTTTCCCAGTTGGAGAACAAGGGAGTCTGAATGTTATTCAGGTAAAATATGCTGGATCTGATATAAAAAAATCAGCACTTACAAATACTACAAAAAAAGAACATATTGAACACTATAAGGAAGGCTATCTAGATAGTATGATTGTGACTTTTACAGATGTTCTATGACTCACATCAGTAAAACATCTAGTTTCATAACCCACAGGTAGGGAAACTTCTATTTTACAGAAGCATAAAAATATTATAGGCATCAAGAAGGCCTATGCTGGAGCCAAGAAATAAAACCAGAATTCCTAAGTTCTTTCCTCTTGTCCTAGTTAAAAGACTAGTAAAAAAACCAGTCTGCTACTGTGGCAACTACGAACAGAAGAGCACAAAAGACCAGAATAAAATTAAGTACAATATATATGTAACTGAATTAAAGAGTTCAGTATACTGTCTTTCATGAAGTACATACATAAAAGACCAAACCCCAGGTTGTTCATGAGGCTACCAGTTAAATTTTGCATTGTGCATTTTTTATCAACTGCTGAGCTGGTATGTTCTACACCCAAGTATTCTAATTGACATTCTTCCAGTATGACCTACTGGATATGCTTTGATTTCAAAGCTAAAAGAAGGGGGGGGGGGAGCGCCATATTCTTATATAGTATGAACATGTAGGGTATTACTCAGAATGGAACCAGAACACTGAACATCCTCCACTCTTTTTAGTAAACCTAATGCCTAAAATTAATGTCACCTCTACTATTCTTGTTCCTGTGCTAGCAATGCTTCTTTAGACAAATGTTCTGTTTGGTCAAGAGAGGAAAACAGAAAACAAGATCACAAATATTTCTATTTTGTCAAAATAAGAAAGTCAATGCCACTGTTCAAACAATTTGGAAGCTAGAAGCCCAAGGATTAATGAACGCACTTACAGTACATTAGCAGATCTATAGCTGCAGAGACACACTTCAGACAAAGAGGGATATTCACACTATCTCAGATATCTAACTGCAGTTTCCTCTAGGAAAAAAAAAAAAAATATCTTTTTCTACTGTTACTGTGACAGACTTCGGCTGCCTTTGATCATTGTTTTTATGGGATTTGACAAACAAGGAGACAAAGATGAGATCTTTGTGAAGGAAGCTGCTAGAATCTTTCATATTTGTTTATTATACCCCTGGTACCTTCGCATCTGGTAATAAAATCTTGCATATGTATAAACAAGTATTTTGGGTAGAATGAAGGGGCAGGATTTTTTGTAGCCTTGCACAAAGGCTGCCCTAAATTAATAAAGACATAATAGACTTTTACAAAATCTGAAAAGCAATAAAACAAATTATATATTGGGGGACTGTGTTTTACAGAATGTGCTGTGCCTTTTTTATATTTTATAAGAGTCTTTGACATTACATGGATAATTACTTGTATCTGTTGCAATAGGACACATGCAATATGGTTAGATGGTGGACTGATTATAGATAGATTCATTAAAAAAACAAACCTCATTCATAGATAGAATCAGTCAACATATATACTACTGGTTGAAAATAAGAAGGCACACTGTAAGGTAGAAATCATTCCCTCTCTTACCAAAGGCTTTACATCACGTAGGTTTTGTTTTTCTTAAATTGTCAGAGACCAAATTTTTTTTACACTCTCCTTCTTTCTTCTTCCTGAGTACAAACTTAGTGTGCACACACAAATTGAACCTAAAATAAAGCCTTTTAAAAAATTTGCCCTCTGGTGTTTAAACACAGTTAGATACTGAAACTTCACTTCATCACTAAATACAAGAAACACTGAAGGGCACGAATTCAAACATTAGAAACTACATACTCACCATTTTCTTTTCCTGAACAGCTCCAATTACCTCATTAATATTTGTTTTCATGCTACAGAGAATATACTTTGGAACATCTGTTTGTTGAACTGGGTATCACTGAATCACAATTGACTACTAATAGCTGCAACAAAGAAAATTATGGGAAGATTGTTTCTAAAGCACAAATGTTTGCAGTTGCTGTTTTCCAGCAGCGAATATGCTTTTGGAAAAAAGAAATAAACATTAAGAAGGGAAGCACTGTGGTCTCCCCGCTGTCAGTACCACATATTCTGTGAATGGGAGCATCATTTTGTTTCTATGTAGCTAAACAACTGCTTAAGTGATCGATAAAGACCATTATCTTAAATCATAGCATGAATTCCCAATATCATACATAAAATCAATAAAACACACAAAGAAAAGGACTAAAAATTTCCACTAAAACATAGCCTGCTGCTTTGGAAAATAATATTTAGTAGGTTGGGTTTTTTTGTTTTACTAATTATGAGCTCAGTGGCAGTTTATTCTGCAGTAAATCTGCTGGTGTGAGATTAAACCTGTTATTGAACAGAGTTTTGAATCTACTGGAAGGCACTCATCACTGCTGGAGAGTGAACATTGCTGTTATCTCATTTAAAAGTTGGCCAGCAAAGCAGCCCATTTGTTTAAAATGCAATTAAGCTGGTGTCTTGAAGAGAAATTAGCAAGGAGTACTTCATTCCAGAGGCATAAGAGGTCTGTTCATAGACACATTAATCCTGTGATTTGGGACATCACTACGATTTGGGACTGTGTTCCAAAAGGATGTGCAGTACACACAAGCACAAAAGAGAAAAGATGTTCATTGAGATGGGTCAGCTCTGTTTCTTGAGCTCCCAAGTTCTCCACTAGTCCAGGTATCTTGTGTGTGTTTGCTACGGGGTTAGGGGGGAGGGGTTGGGTGGGAATAAAAAATAAAAATATTGGTGCTGAATTGAAAATATTGGATATTTAGGCATTCATAGATTACCAGTTTAGGTTAAAGAGAAAGCTCAACCCTATTTTTTTTAGAAACATACTGTAGAATTATTTCAGTCTTATGGCAAATATTGTACTGTTACTTGATTTCTAAGATGCTAATCAATATTACATGAAAATAAAAAAATAAACACAGAAAAGTTCTGCTTAACTACAGTTCTTCAGGAAGAAAACTGAGACACATGGAGTCAGTATACACTTCCAAAATAACAAATGTTTTATAAGTCAGCAAGGGGGAATAGTGAAGGACACATTGTTCCCTCATGTAATTTGACAGTTAAATGTCAAGTTCAGTCTTTACCAAAGTTAGCAGACCTATAGCAAAGCAGCTTTTTTCCTCCCAAACTACGTAACATGAGAGGACATTCCTACTTTGAAGAACAACTAAAAAAAGGCACATTTTCAAACATGTACATCTAAACATATGCACTTCTTAAACACAAATTTTTTAGGGGTATCTACCTCTCTGTTCACACTACAGGGTCTGTCTGTCCATACCTGTATGTCCATGCGCATTTTATAGAAAGTACATACTAATCTAGATAAATGGGGATTGAGAAAATTATTTCAGGTGCTATTTTCTCAACTTGCCAATTGTGGAAAGGCAAAAAGCATTTTTGGCTTTTGTCTCTGTTCAGAACATCTTAGAGGATGCCCTAAATTCTGTTCTTTGTTTCACTCGGGCCCTCAGGACCTTTACAAATCCAGGACTTGTAAAATAAAAGCAGAATCACTCTGCTTTACGCCCACCTCTTCCTGCAAACAGATTGAAGAGGAGGGATTTTGTATGCTGTGAGCTTTGTATAAGTTCCTTATTCCACCAGCATCCTCCTTAGACAAAAAACGAATCTCAGCTGGGCAGGGTTTGCACTTGGTTTTCTGCATTGCTTCATAAGGCTAATGAGGCAACAAGATCTGACTGACTCTGGTTGAAAGTTTAGTTTTTTATATTGCAGCAGTTTCACAATCTCCTACTGAAAGTTCATTCAGCATTTTCAGTGCAGTAAAAACAGAGATTCTGCTAGTAAAAAACAGATTCTGCTAGTAGCAGAATCCAGCTAATGATTGCTGCTGTGGACAGGAATTATTTTTTTAAATTGCCAGTTCAAAGTAAAGTCAGTGATATATTAGTTTTTGATAACACTTCAGATAAAGTCTCTCCACTCTATGGCTTTGGGAAAAGTTGATGACACTTGGATGCTAGATGAACAGGTTTTTTTTGACCATCACCATTCACTCTCTCATGGTCACAGAACTTAAATTTGAGCACAGCAACATACAAGGCACAGAAGACCCTTATAACATGTGCAGACTGTCCTGAGTAGTGCTTTACTTGCAAGAGCCGATTGGCAAATACCCAACAACAGTGTGCTACTGAGATTTAAGCAATCTTTCCACAAAATGAGATTTTTGAAAGAAATGTATGTCAAAACATAGAGTTTAACTACTTGTGATTCTGTCCTGCTATGTTTGGAAAAAAAAAAAAAAAAAAAAGAGACTGAAGAGCAAGCTCTCAATGAGGAGTAGCAACACACTTGGGAAGGACCCCATTATGCTTCTGCTTACTCCTGTCCACAATTACAAAATAAGACTGAGCGGGAAGCTGACTAAATCTATAAAAGCCTAGATTTTCTTGTACTGAGAATAGCTCCTGCAGGGACACTTCCAAGTTTTCAAAAGGTAGAAGAGTCTGTGAAGGCTATACCCTTTCTGTGCAGCCTACAGGGATGTCACTCAGCACGGGCAGATCTGTGGTTTAAAACACAAGACTTAAATTCTACTTACAGGCAAAAATTAGTCTGCAGCAGCAATGAGGAAATACGTGGAATCCAAGTCTAGCCTCTGAAAACAACAGTTTTTTCTCTGCCAAAGGCACTTTCAGCCCCAGCTGCATTTAGTTCAAAGAAAAAAGAGTCCACAGCTGGGGCTCAAATAAAAAATGCTACTTTCAAATTACACTGGAGGTTTTAGGTCCCCAAGGTTTTTTACTCATTTAAATGAACAAATAAATAATAACAAAACAGAAAAGAAAGATTTTTTTTTTTTTTTTTCCCCCTGCTACTCCTTCCTTGGACATAATGATTCAGCTACTCTGAAGTAGCAAAAAAGTGCCAACAACATCCGCACAGGCTGGAACCTTCATTAGTTAATCAGATCATTCCCTTTTTTGTGTTCCATAATACAGTGCTTCTACTGATTCCTCTAACCTTTCATTTTGGACACAATTAATGTAATCAGACTTTGAACAATTTGAAGATGATTTCTTGCTAGCAAACTGCTCCATACAGTGATGGGCTTCCTATTTCTGGCTTGATGCTCAAGCAGCCAACAGAAATGGGAGTCTGAAGTTAAGTTAATTTCTTTTTAATTATCTTTCCTTTCTTTCTAATTATCTTTTGATCACAGATAAGAGGAACAAATTACAAGAGTTTTTTCATTATCCACAAAAGCTGATGATGTCTGCACGTCTACAATAACATATTGGTGATGTTTATTGTTTCTGCAAGATGCCTTGACAACATTTTGGAAGGAAATTTCGTACATCACCCCAGTAAAAAAAAAAAAAGAATACAACTACTAAGATCATGAAACAAACAATATCCATGAAATGACTGATTGATTTTTTTATTAGAGACAAGTCAGACAAAAATTATCTTCATCCAAGATTGATCCTCTAATCTTTTCTTGATGCCCCATACAAACAAACATAACATGAAAGCTACAGTTAAATATTCTAAAGTTACTGTCAAGAAAGCAGTGACATTCTTACCTAATTCCCCTAATTCCATTTTTACAGCAGAATAAGTCACCACCTCACTACATCAGCACATCTCTGTGGTATGTTTTCTAGCTTTTGGCCAGCCTCTAATATGCCAAGCAATTTGGCATCTACTTCTGCCTTTGGGAGACTATTCCACAATCTAATAGATCTCACTGTCAGGAAATTTTTCTGCACTGCCAAGTTGTTCCCAAGAGCGCCACTTTTATTTAAGGGAGGGGAACTGATTCTGGCAATAATGTAGTTGCTCCTCTGATACTTTCAGTTAGTGGGTGCAAGTAGCCAAACACCATCTGGTACCCAGCTGGTACGGTATATTTAGAGGCACCTAAAATCTTTCCAACCCTCCTTGGCTCATCTTTGCTTTTGGAAACAGCTTCTTAATCATTTTTAATCATTGTATTGTTTTGCTATCTGGAAAAATCCTTTGTATGTATACAATTATTGGAAGGAAGAATTTAATTATAGTTCAGAGACCATTATTATGAACAAAGCAGTGAGGCAGGCTTTTTTTCCTTCCACTTCGGTTTAATTATCTTTAACAAGTTTTAATTGTGTATCTTTTTTCAGTTTACAGCATGTAAAGTGTCTCATGAGATAAGCAAATCTATGAAAGTGAGGCAAGGTTAGTGGCCACACTTGCACGTAAACATGAGCAACAGTAGATTTTTTTTTTAAGATACGTGTGATAAAAAACATGAAAAAGAGAATCTATATGGCAGCTTTAACAGTTCAAATACTTTTAAGGGTTCAGAAGGCATGTATCAAAGCATGCTTTTTACAGGACTGTACACAGCCAATTATTTTCACTATAATTAGATTTAAGGAAAAGGTAAACAACTTAGAGCATTATCTTTTAAATTAAAAAGGTGGTTAATGACTGTCCTTTTACAGGTCCTAGTGCAATCCCCTCCCAGAGCAAAACCACTATTTAATTTTTTTCTCAAGACTCACTAGAGTGAAAAATGTGTTTGGTTTGTTGCACGCTCCTGCATCATAAAAACACTACCTATTCCACATGGCCTGATTCCCCAGCCCACTGAAGTCAATGGGAGTCTTTGCACTGACATGAGTAGATTAGACTCCAATGCATAGCTAAATATTTTACAGTATCGTAATAAAAACTGCAGTAGGAGACAGGGTAGAGCAGAGATCTGAGGCAAATCTTCAGAAAAGTCATTGGAGTAATGTATCATGTTAAAGTAAATGTGTGCTCTGTGCATTTGCTATTTAAGTCACTGGGAATTTTGCCTCAGAATTAAAGGATGTGGAGCATCTGCAATCTGCTTCAGCAGTGCAGACAGAAAGGTAAAATCTTTCATAACAAAAATAAAATACTTGGCTGTTCCAAAGAATACAGGAAAGCAAATGTGGTCTCTATCACCTTCAAGATGTGAAATGAATATGCAAAACCAAGATCAGCCACTACTGAGAAAACAGCTTATTTCCCCATGTGAAACCATTTAAAACAAGAAATGGAACTATCAAAGGAAAAGAAAATCTTATCTTCCTCAGCACACACACCTTCTTTCGAAGAAAGCAAGTTCTAATGTCTGGCAGTAAACAAATAAAATTCTCCACAACATGAAGGACATTTAAGGCAAATATTTTGATCCCATCTGTCAGACTAAGGAGGAGTCTTTAATTGAAGTACTTCTTAATTGATATTCACACTGCCATACACGTGAAGTGCACAATCCCAACACCTGAGCCAAAACCTACAGCATCCACAGGAACTGAGATTCCAGATCCCATCTGGCCCAGTGTTGAAGGCCTGAAGAGACCAGTTTCTTTCAGTCCAAGATGAACCAAAGATACTGCTATAAGCAAAATCTGAACACATATTTTGCTTGCCAGGGAACTGGGGCATGTGTGCATGAACAGATTTTCTGTAGACATTTTGCAATGAAAAGCACTGACCAAAAGTTCAGTACTTAAATTCAGAGCTTGGCTTATCTTATTCCTTTTATGGATCAAAAGACAAAACCATTTTAAGACATGCAGAAACTTGAAAAATTAAACACTCCCATAAAATTAGAAAAAAACCACCATCAGAGTTACTTGCCTTCATCCTCATTCCTGGGTTGTGTCCATTCTCAACAGGAGCAATGGCACATATGAGGTGCAGCCTGTATGAATGATTTTTAAGGTTATAAGAACTAGACAATCTAGAGGAAATCTCCAGTGAATTAACAGCAAAGTTCCTCAAAATTCTCTACATAACATGTATGAACTGAAATTCTTTTTTTAGACCTTAGTTTCAATGAGTACTAATTGTGTGAATGAAGAAAGGGCTCCTCGACACAAAGGTAGTAATATTTTTGCATGTTTTCTCCAAAGTATGGTGATACCACACCTTCCCTCTTGAATTTTAGAAGTACTAAAAAAACCCTCTTCCCCTAACACTGCTGCTGAGGATGTGCTAGCTGCAGCTTTTATTCACCAGCAATCTGAGGCAGAGACCTTTGTGAAACATTTCTGCCTGAAATCTTAAATGCTACCAAATTTGCATGCAATTTAAAACCAAACCTTATAGTAGAAACTATTAGGCAATCTCAGCTGCAGATAATGACACTAGGTCTGCTTATAAGAAAAACGAAAGGAAGCAGCAACATACGATCAAGAAGAGAATGAAGAATAAAGCAAATGGAAGCACTAACTGCACACTGGCACACAGTAAAAAACTATGACATCGCTACAGCACTCATCTCAATGGGAGGAGAGAGAATCCATCTCCCTCAGAATACAACTTCAAATTTTACAGCAACAGCCAGGCCTGCTGGCAGCTGCCAATTTTAGTGCTGTCATGAGACAATGTTCCTCTCACCTCAAGTACCCCGTACTTAAAAAAAAAATTAGTCTTATTAATAAAATGAAGTACCTTTGCCTATCATTCTCATGGGCAGGAAAATGAAGACAGCACCTGATAGCCTACTAGATGTGTAACAGATGATTGCTCAACTGATTTCATGTCCTCATTCATTCCTATTACAAACTGCAGGCCTTGTAACTGCAGTATCTCCTGCCAAGCACCACATCAGTGAAATGAAGAAAACACTTGTTCACTCTCATGGCTGGAGGGAAGGCAGTCTGGTGCTGTTGTGATGGTGGTATGAATACATGCATTTAGTCTGAGCAACAAAGGCAGGAGATATGGAAGGAATGGGAAACAGGAAGCTTGGGAAATGAAATATTTTAAATGCTAATAATGAAGTGGCAGATTCTTGTCTTTTTATATGTCCTGTGTTAAAAAACTGACAGCCCTTTTACCTTAGAGTCAGTCCCAAAGTAGAGTCCTAAGTCTCAACAGTGCTGAATTTGGGAAAAATGAGAATGTAGCTCTGAATTTATTGCAACCTTTTCTTTGACCTCTGCTAGAGGTCTCTTTCTCCTACACCATTGCTCTCAGTAGTAGGTCTCTTCAACTTATACTCATCCTTAAACTATGCAAGCCTTTCTCATGTTTGTGATACATGTAAAATTGATGTGATATTCGTGTTCCATTTATTAATGCTTAAAAGAACACATGGGTGCTTAATTAAGAAACAACTCAGAGACATCAGAAATTTGTTAATTATTTCACACTGTCCATCAGCTACATACACATTTAAGCCTCAATACCTTCTGAAGTGCCAAAACCAGACTTTTTTTTGGCACTTTGTGTCTCTCTGTGCCTCCTACTGTAGAACATGCATATTTCAAGTTTACATGGGAACTTTTTTTCATGAAACTACAACCAGTTTTAATTTTTAGCCACTCTATAACCTAACAATTCTGATTAAAAGCTAACTTTTAAACATTCTATTCAATTTGGTTTTTTTTGTTTTTTTTTTTTTTTCCCCTCTTAGGTATTTTCAGCAAATTCATTTCAGACTCTGAATACAATCAGATCTGAAGTTCTTTATCTGCCCTGGCCACGTAATAATCTAACAAGCAAGTTTTTCCCTTTGGAAGAACTTTCCTTCCGGTCACCATATTTATAACTGTCTATTGTCTGCTACACTAGAAGAGATCTAAAGGATTTGATAGACTTCTTTAGTGCAAACAATAACTCTAAAAAAGCAATGGGCATACCTCTTGATGGTCCTTTAGATATTTTTACTACAGCAGAAGAAACTTATTCTAAACACAGACAGTACATATTGCCCTGGCTGCCTAAGGCATCTTCTTTCTTCAGGTTTGTTTCCTGACTCATTTCTAAAAAGCACAGACTCTAGCTGAGGATTTATGTACTTTCTCCTCACTGTTCATTTTGGAACCTCAAATCTATGACTCAGTAAGAATGCTTACTGTGTTGTCCTCTGTGATCAAAAATAAAATAGAAAAAATAAAAATAATTTAAAAACAGAATTTTAGTTAGAGGGCAAAATTTGAAATAATCGGTCCTTCGATACATAACACTCTAGTAGAATATCTATTAAAATTTCCAGATCAAAGAATTTATTATTTGGAAGCAAGAATTTATGATAGATCAAACATTTCAACCATGCCAATGCTTCAGGCAATCAATCAAATGAATAAATAAAATTCCTCATGTCTGTTTCAAAATGGACAGTAGAAAAGGAGTGGAAAAGAAGCAGCATTTGTGGACTGGACCTACCTATGTTGCTGAGTTTTTCAGCTGGTAGCAATAGTTTTACCAGAAAAAAAGCCAAATACAAAAATTAAACATTTCTTAATGTTGCTCAGTAAGTTTCCAAGGACTTTAGTCCAAAACTGTTCTGTTCTGTGGAGTCCTCTGCAGAGAGGACTGTTTGAGGTGTATTTGGTGGTTCATAGCAGTTTATTATCAGTAATTATTTCTATACTGTCCTAATCTTAAACAGAACTAATACAAGTTTTAAGTTGAAATTAAAAGCAAGAATGCATATAGAGACCAAAATAACTTGAATGCTTTTGCACTGTTATCTCTCATAAATTGTGACATTTGGTATATCAGAAATAAGCTAAGGAAAGTGAGATTTGATAGTTACATTATAGCACAGGAATAGAGGTAAACTAAGAAAAGTTGTATTACAGAAGATGATTATACACAACTTTTGAGACAGGGAGAGTGAGGGAAGTCTTAGCTGTGGAATCATTATTTTCCTAGATTTTACTGAAGGAACAAGAATACTGCAAGAGAAGATCTGGCTGGGATGAGAACATAAAACGGAACAATAAAGCAAATTAACTCCTACAGAAATAACCAAGTAGGGTATTACATCAGTAAGACATTTTCTGTTTATTCATCATAGAGATTATTTGGGTTTGTAGCAGACAAGGCTGCTATACAGAAAGAGAGCATAATGAATATGATTCATCCTTTATTGAATGCTTAATCCTTAGCTTTTAATGCACCATACCACCATCTACATGGTAGACAGATGTTATTTATAATGCCAAGCAGGGACACTGATTATCTGCTTACAGGAAAGCAGTTCATTAAGCTATCAAAGAAGCAGTCAAAGTACCACGAAATCATAGCTGTTCTGCTTCTTCATGAGAAACTATTTTTGTATGATGAAACAGCAGACTTAGAGATGACATTTAACCTGTGGTTCCAGTTGACACTTAGGCACAGAAGCTGAACTTTTCAATTGTTACCATTACCCTATCTCTAATATCTCAGTATGTAGAAAAGTTTTTGAGAAGCTAATTATTTGCTAATTAGGCACTCAACATGCATATATTAAAGAAGTAATGCCACTGCCCAATGTCTTCCTTTTGGTAATGAAAAGAAGGTCATATTACATTTATCTGGATACTTAAGCACTGTCAAAAATAAGGCCCAGTTTACTCAGCTATAAGTTGCATGGTTGAATATTTCAGTTTCTTACTAACAGAGAGCCCAGCAGGGAAACTGCCCATTTACATCACACATTTTGTAAAGATAGACTTATCTCTGGTTCCCCCTTCATTCTTTGTATATGAGATTTAGAATTAATATCAGTAGAAGGTTGCTAACTCATGTTTCCATTTTGTCAGCATCATGGTAGCAGTCACTTAAAAGAGTAGAGGGTTTTGTGTCTGGAGATCAGTATTGACCTTTATGACCTGTGTTGACCTTTAGGAAAGATTGCAGGCTCAGCATGGCCAATGTTAATAGCTGAAGTACACATCTATGTGTGGATCTCATGGAATTCCAGCAACAGTGATTATTCCATATTTGCAATTTTATAGCAATTTACTCCAGTATGAAACTTACACATTTCTAAAGATAGTGTGTCTGAAATGTACCTTTATAATGGGATTGCAGGCACAATCAGCAATCTATACATAACGCTAATTTCTGAGTATCTGATTGACAGATATTCTATATGCTCTCATAATCCAGAAGATCCATACATTCAATAAATGCTCTGAACAAGAATGTTTTCCAACATTATTTCCCTTTCATCCAAACTAGGTCTCTATTTAAAGACCTTTGTGAAGCTACTGTTTGTGAAAACAGTTTGCTTACTGATCAAATTCTCAAATATAAAAGTCTAGAAATATACACCCATGAAGAAACAGTAATTATCTTGCATTTGTTTTTTATGCACAGTATTGATTGATAACTGTTTATGTTAAAATCTAGTACAAATCAGATCTATAAATTTAAGAAACCATGTATATGACCTGAAATTTTCTGTATTTTAGAATTTAGAGCTAGTCTGCATTTGCTGTTTTTATTGATCTAGTAGAATCTGAGTTAGATTATGTAGAGTACTTGCCATTTATGTTCACAACCCTTAGTCCAGAAAAATAGATTCAGGATGTACTGATATCATATTCAGCATCTAACTTACAAGTTTCTATGTGATCATTCTTTTGCTGTAGCTAATAATTGTGTGTTGTTCTTGTTAAAAAGCATGCAGGAAGGATTCAATCCACAAAAAGAGTTTAGATATCATCATTCTAAATATTACTGGTAACTTGACAATTAAGCATTAAAAATGGAATTGGCATCCAGAAAATATCAAAGAGAGCCTAGAAAGAGTATGACAAACCTCACAGACACTTAAATCTGATGACAGCAAGTATGGAAAAGTAAGTTCCTTCTCAAGGAATTAAAAGGAAAAAAAACCAACTATTGTCCCTCTTTTTATAGTCTGAATATAATGGGTAGACCATTTCCTGGGAGATCTAGAATAAAATCCCTTTCACACCACACTTGAATTCAGGACTGCAGCTTAGGAATGAGCATTCTCAACAGTTAAATGTAAAGAACTTTCAGGTAAGTTGTTGCTTACAAAAGTCCTTGTCCAGCTCAGGCAACCCAGGGTGTAGGAGATGGTGCCCCTCTCCCAAAAACTACGTCTCACAGGGAAGTGAGTGAGCACAAAACGGCTGCCCATGAACTGTATGGGGCCTTTGCCTGCCACCCCTCTCCTCCCTGCCACAAACTCCATGTTGGAGACAGAAAATCCTGTGGCGGGAATCCACTGGGAACACTGTTGTGAGGTGCTGCTCAGAGACTGCTGCCACCCCCTCGGTGATTGGATCCTAGCCCCAGGCAGAGGGTGAAGTCCAATCCAGCACCAGAATATACAATTTGTAACAACTTATGAAAAGGACCGAGTGCAGGAGAGGTGCTGGTGATCAGCGCACACAGAAATCTGCTGGCTTTCTAAAGAAACTGAGGGAGATACAGTCAAACCAGCCCAGAGGAGGGAAGTACTTCTATTCCTTAAGAGCATTGGAGAAGGCTTACACTTCCTGTGAGTTCCTGGGGAATGCTGCCTACCTGTGAGAAGGACAACGGGTGTCCACCTGGATCACGGACTAGCGCAAAGAGTCTACAGTCACTGTTTCTGTCCACCAGTGAGGCAGAAAGACAGTGAAAACCTATAGAACAACTGACCATCTCAGGATTTGGGTAAAAACAAACATTTACTTGCCCCTAATTCTTCCTTACCCATTTACCTGGCCCTTTCCTTAGCCTCCACAATTCCTTTACAATCCCTCCACCTCCTCTTTTCCTCCTCCTTATTTGTATTGTCACTGTTATTCCTTAAATTGCTGGGGTGGTGGTGCTGTTGTTAATTGAAATTACCTTGGTATAGTACTACTGCTGTTTTCCCATTATTTTATTAGTAGTAGTATTATTAGTATTAGTATTAGTATTGCTCCTATTGTTTCCTGGATTACCATTTTTTAACCTCCTGCCCCACCCCAAACTGATTTATTTATCCCTTTAACAAACTGCATGTTCATAAATTCTAACTGGGAATTGGCTGCTTTCATTAGAAGCATTAGTGAGTACCAGACAAATGCCTCACCCTAAAAGTCAGTTCCATAGCTTTCTGCTCCTCTGTGAGAGGCAAGCACAACGTGCAGACCTCTCAGCAAATCCCAATAAATTGAAATCTCTCCAAAAAGGAAGACAAGCAAGTTGCAAATCGCGACACAGGGTTTGGAATGTCTGCGTCCTGAAGTCCTGCATGCCCACGATGAGGCTACTACATTTTTCAAAGGATACAGGAGAGGAATGAAGGAAGCCAGTCCTCCAGGACTTTTGTGTTCTATGACCTTATAATTAATCTAGCCCCATGGGCAGAAAAGGTAAGGGTAAGAATTCTCTCTCAGCAACACCTGAGAGCAAGGGATAAACGAGCCAGTGCCACCAGGACTCAGGGAGTCATGGGCACCAGCAGAAACTTAAGACACCATGGTGAGCTCCAGCTTTAGGATGGAAGTGCTACTGACACGAGGAACTTAAGAAAAAATGAGAATCTCTTTGGATTTAGGGCCTAAAAATAGTAAGAGCGGTGGTATTTTTAAGGGTCAGATATTATATGTAAAGATCCACAACTGAGTCAAAAACTTCCTTCTATTTAAAGCAGTCTCAATTTCTAGGGATCAATATATAGAAATGAAAAAAACTGTACCTTCAAAACAGCTTTTGAAATCCAAGTGTTTAGACACCAATATACTGCACCTTTTAAAACGGTTCTGAGGGAGGCCAGACCTGACGTAGTATGAGAGTAATAGCTATCCTGAACTTCTTCAGAAATCTGGGATATTTAAGAGAGATGCTCTTAACTTATTTGTAAAAAGGAACCAAACTACTTAAGAAAGTGAAGCTGGAAGTTTTAGAATTACCTTTGAGCTTTCTCAAGCTGTGTCCAGGTGTTGACAGCAGAGTTTCTGTGAGGAGAGATCAGAGCCGCCCGGTGCCAAACATGGCTGGTTCCGGCTGGTTCCAGCCGACTTCACAACCCACACACTGCAGCACACAGCTGAGCCCCATCAGCAAAGCTGGTGGTGCCTCTGTGAAAATATATTTAAGTGTCCTGGTTTGAGCCAGGATGAAGCCAATTTTTCTTCAATGGGCAAAATGCTGCACAGGAGACTGAGGAAAAAACCTGTGAGAAACGGCCCTGTGAACACCCAGGTCAGAGAAGTGGGAGGGACAAAGCTCCAGGTGCCACAGCAGAGACAGCCCTGCAGCCCACAGAAACCAGAGCCCAGAGCCTGCAGCCCACGGAGACACCACGGTGAAGCAGGTATTTCTCTGCAGCCCTGATCACACCAGCATGACCCATGAGCTTTTCCATTGTGTTTTCTTCCTCGTCCCATTGAGGAGGGGGAGTGAGAAAGCATCTGGGCAGGCATCTGGTAGCCAGTCAAGATCAACACACCACAGTTTGTAAAGAGAATCTGATTTTCACAGTTGCATCAACTGCACTTCTCCATGGGAATATTTGGACTTCAGGGTGTTTTTTTTCTAGCAGAAGTTCTGACTGCCTGGGCTGCTTTTAAACTAATAAACTTTATTTATTACACCTGTACAGGATAAAGATATTGGGGGGTTGAATTTTTTTTCTATTTTCTAGATATGGAAAGAAAATATACTATTGGACTTGACTAATCTAAAGTTACCTGGGTTTCAATTAAATATATTTTTTTCCCTCACACAAGGCCCTATCTAACCCTTGTTAAGAGTAAATCTTGCCTCCAGGAGAACCTCAGAAAAGAATGAATCTCTACCCTGAAAGCAGCATTTGCCACAAGGCAGTGGTAGATTTTTGGCATGAAAACACAATCAGAAGATAATAAACAAAAACATTCATATATAAGTTAATTCAGTTTCTTGTCAGAGAATTGTTACAAGCTATGAATACTATAAAATAGAAAGTAAAAAACATGGTCATGGTTTGTTATGTAGTGCACTGACAAATGTTCCACATTCCAGAGTCTACCCCTGATTCAAGAGGATTAAGGGTAAAGCAAAGTCTATTGCAGGTTCAAGAAAATACAATGGTTTCATGAGATCTTTATTCTCTATCAGACTTACAGTTCATGTACATTGCATTGTTACCCCAAATTCTTTTAAACTCCTGTACCTTTGTATAGTGTTTATGTTTTAGGGTTTCACAAAAAATTACTTATTTCCACACCAAAAAACCCAATAATTAGTAAGTTTTGGTAGAAATATGAGAAGAGAGTTGCTGAGGGCAAGTTCCAGGTGAGGCAGTATCTCAGGCTAAGAGTTTTTAGTAAAAAGAGCTTTTACTACTCAGAGCTTGTTTCTTTCCCAGTTATGAATTTCCCATGTCACAAAGCACAAAATTAACATTTCTAAAACCTTGCGAATGGTGCTAAACAGTGCTGGGAAGAGTGCTTCTCTACATTGCATACCTTGGTGCCCCAAGCTAGTTAAATGCTAGACTGATATGCAACTAATGAGCATTTCTTTAGCATAGCTATGTTTCTTTGCTTACAGGTATGGTATCCCATCTGGAAGCTGTCACATAAGGATGAAAGTTTGTCATTCTTTCTTGCAATGCTGAACTAACAATCTTAATATATCAATATACCAAAATATCTTTACCTGATATTTTAGGTTACTTGGTGGCTTTTATTACCTGTCTTAATCAAGAAGTAGATGACACCTTGAACATTTCAGTTCAAGTCAGTTTCCCATGGATGAAGTATTATTCAGTACTAATGGAAGGGTACAAATGACAATGTCAGGAAATCCTCAGCTTTAGCACCAACAAAGTAGAAGCAATCATCTACAAAAATCAAAACAGGAGGAAAAAAAGCTTCATGATTCTAGATCACAGTGGGCTTGCCACCAAAATAAGGGAAATTAGGCAGAGACCTGTGAACCCAAAGATAGGATTTACAGTGGCAAAAATCTTGGTAGTAGCTAATCAGCTAATTGAAAAAGTAAAAAAAGTGGAAGAATTAAACTTGCACCAGGATAGGAGAACCCAACAAAAGGCAGAATTGCCAGTATTTCTTTGTTACGTATTATTTTTTAACACAAACTTATTTACACATGAAGAGGTCTGGGGATTAGGTGCTGTTTTGTCCAAATTCCAATTCTGTGAATATAAGAACTAAGTTTCACAATTTTCTGGCAGGATTTGTAATTTCAAGAAAAATACAAATTACTATTTGAATTAAATGATCATTATTCCACAGTGTAGTTTCACTCCGTTCCAAGTCATTTATAGAGAACTGAAAACCTTATTGATTCATTCTGCATGTACCCATTAATTTCATATTGTTTTTCTCCAACTTTCATTCACCAGCAGAAAAATCTCAACTCTTCTTAACAAACAAGACAACCTTTTCATCTTCAAAACCCCAGAGAACCTAAATTACTTTTCATAAGATTAAGAAGTAGAGACAGATTCTGTCTGGACAGATTGTTTCTCCTTTTTTACACTTGCATTATCCTCCTGGATTATCCTGCTGTCAGCTGCTTCTGCACAGAAAACGCTATTATATATGCATGCCATTGACTGAAGTTTCTTGCTTTTTCAAGCCACACTCACCCACTTCAAAGTTGATACTGCACCATCAGCACTATTTTAGTACAGGTTTCAAAAAGCATTTCATTATTTAGGCTTCTACAACAAGGACACCCTCTATACTGTGGCAAGAGAGGTGTAGGAAGAAATAACAGATAGCTGGCTAGTGTAGAGGGAATAGTGGCAAAGGTTCCTACCCTTGTTTGCAGAGAACTCTGCAGCTGCATGAATGACAGCAGTGTTCAGAGTCCTCCTGTGGCACCACATCCCTTTTAATGTGAGTAAGGAACAGCTGGCATCTGTAAACTTTATTTACCTGGATATCTGATCAAATTGATGGAATAGTTGATCTGTTAGAATTGTTGAGGATTACAGAGAAACCATTTCTTCAACATACACCTGCAAGTCTATTTCAGAACACAGAAAGGAGTTCCCTGTAAGTAGTGTATTATTTAGAAATACTGAGCAAGTAGCTGGTGTTTACAGAGGTCAAAGATATTAGTGAAAGTATCTAAAATATTAGCAAAATGCTAGGTGTTCCAGCAATAAGAAATTGGAAAAAAAGGAATAAAATACTAGAAAAAAAAATAATCCCGTGGGTCACAAATAAAAGATCTGACATTTTCTGACAGTTTAGCTAAATCCATTGTAATGAGAAAAGAAATATTCTGTATTAAATCAATTCTGTTTGCAATACTTATCCTTGGATGTTGTGAAGAACCATTTCACATCTCAGAGATGACATCCTTTTCTTTAGGGACTAATCCAAAAACCATTTAAGGTACTAGAGTGAAAATGACTCCGCTCAACTAGGAATGATAGCATCTGCCATAAGATTTGTTTCACATCTTTACAGTTTCAAAAGCATCGTAGGCAGGGAGGAGGGATGTGTCCAAATGCCCCTAAATCTTTGTTTAGCTTTTTCACTGTTTGAAATATTTCCCATAATTTTTTTTTATGGCAGTAAAAAATTATCCATCCCATCACAGGACACAATGAAAAAGGAAGCACAAACGTTGTTTTGCAATGTGCAGTCTGCATTAGTATAGTTACATTATCATTCTTTTTAAGTTTATTAAAACATGGGGTTTAAAAAGTGTAAATAAAATAGAAGATACAATGGAAAAACATATAAACACGTCACATTAAAGGGTTTCCTTGAAAACGAATAGACGAGGAAAAGTAATCATGATGCATATGGAAAGAGATAAAAAGAGCAGAAAGTAAAAAGTAAAATACTCAAGCCAAGACTCTTACACAAACAAATATACTGTGATGGACGAGAACGTGAACTTTTACATTTAAAGTTTTCTATACTATTTAATGTTGTATATTTAAACTATGAGGAAACAGGAAACTGCGTCCACAGGACAATCTGGATGGCAGTGTGCTCCCATGAGACGCAGGCTGAAGTAAGGATACAAATACTGCCATAGTGACAGTTTTACATAGAAATTTGTTACCAGGTTGACATCAAACAAAGAAGAGGTGCATTTGTGAAATAATTTATTAAAAAGTTGCATGGAAGATAAACAAGGAATTCACATACTATTAGTATCAAATGTAGGAATAGAAATTGTTTCAGGTTTTAAGACTTAAGTAAAATGCAGAAAAACCCCTCCCAAACCCATTACCAAAACAGTGCTGAAGCTGGTGCTGATTAAACTGGAATCCTTTGCCAAGCAGTATGTCAGATGTCCCATAGCTTAAGATAAGAGGGACTTGAAAAAAATCTGAGGGAACTGATGTAGGAAATGGGCTGGAGGACGGCCAAAATTACTAACAAATCTTTACTAGTACTAATCCAAGTAAAGAAGGAAAAGAAAGATAAGGGAGAATAAACAGTGTTGTCCCTTCCTTCTGTCACTTGAAGAGCCAGCAGTGTTCTCCAGCAATGCTTCATTCACCACACATATCCTCCTTCCATCCTGATACCATACTACATGAGTGCTCCAGTGACCTCCATGGACAAACAGCAAACATCTTATTTACTTCAACTGAGTGGGATTTAGTCCTAAGGGAAAAAGCTGAAGAACAAATCTTATCCCCTATACCTTGCTGTATAGGCATGTCAGAACTCTCTCCAGAATGATTCTACTTCTAACCAACTGAGGCCTTAAAAGGGAGAAAGGAGGAGGGAGAATTTATGCTGTGGGTTTGCTGTTTTTGTTTTTTTTAAATATACTCGTGTTACATGATTAGTTGTTAAAATTCTTTATATGCTCCGTAAGGAGAGAAAGGGTGGGATACAGCTTTATTTTTAGGTGTCTACTGTATAAAGAAGGTCTGCCCACTACTTGATTGATAGCTTGGTGTTTAGAGATATTGCCCAGCAAATTAGAAATCAAGGTGAAATTTCTTCATCTGCTTTAGCATATTCAGGATCATATCTTCTGTTTTCCAAGTGACATACATTATGCTATAGAGTGCTTGATCATGAGACATCAGCAACATATTTTGTTAAAGCTCTATCACTGTGTTGGGAAAAGAAACAGAGTATTTGGGCCATAGACACAGAATGGAAAGAATGAGAATTTAAATTCAAACAGGTTAAGACAAGTTATTATATTCAAATGATGACTGACAGTCCTAATTTCCAATAGTTATACTAAAGATAGCTTACTTTATTCAAAAACCATTTAACCACTGGGACAAGAGAATTTAGGGAGATACCTGTCTTATTTTGTGCTATATTTACCACTTTTGTTTTCTGCCTTTACTAAGTCACTTGCCACATCGGCAGCATTCAGCTTTTGCTGTGCTGACTCTGAAGTGAAGCATTGAATGAAAAGAGGGGCAGAATGTTTAATATCTAAGGTTACTACTGGAATGCATTTTCTTGGAGGATAGTGAAGACACACACAAACCCCATTTCAAGCAAGAAAAACTAAGAATCAGGTTTTCTTCCCATCTTTACCCCCGCACTAAATGAAATGCACATGGCTAATTGGAAATAAATACACAAACTCTATTTCCCTTTCTGTTTTCACTAACTCTACTATAAATCACCTAGTAAAGTTAGTAAAATCAGTATGCTAAATGATAATTTGAGGGCACAATCCATATTTGGTCAGTTTCACACATACTCCTCTTTATTACTTGCCTGGTTGACAAAATTCCTCAAGAAATTGCATTAAGACCACACTAGTTTAAGACACTTCAAATTTGTGATTTTTTTTCTGACTACATGTTCAAAGACAAGATTGTCTTTTTTGGCTTAAACTGGTTTATGTTTCAAGTGCATTGATTGTTCTGTAACTATATGAAAGTTTCTTAATAATTAATAGTTTTAAAGGAGCTAAAATGCCCAAACATACAGAGTCTAGTCATGAAAATTTTATGTCAAGTTTTTCATATTTCCTGCAATCTGTACATATTTTGTCTAATTATTTTTGGAAGTACATCTGCTTGGACACCTGCAGAATTACTGCAAGCTGTCATTTTCATTCTTGAAACATTATTTAAATTTTAAATTTGGCATCTGTCAAAAACAAACAAAAATACTACTGGATTATATACATCAGCAGCTAATATTTGCCAGATTTTACTGAATCACACAGAATGAGAGGCAATGCCTTCAAACTGGATCCTTGCATCAGCACTATGGAGCAGAAGAAAAATCACTGTGAATTAATACATTTCTAGTAAGATATTTTTTATTCTGATTAAGACCCTGCAAAATTGATTGGACAAGATAGCTTGTGAGCACTGACAATATGTTTTTTTTCCCCTCAAAGTACTGTCAAAAACTGGTCCCAGTGATATGAGTCTCAGTAACAGGCCCTGTTTGACACACTAGGACACTGAAAGCTGTCAACCTAAGAGCAGACCGAAGATGATTGTTAAGGGGATTTGGTATTTCGTGTATTTTGCCTAATAGAGGAGCCTGTGCTCAGCATTTCCTGAAGCAAAAGAAGACAGATGAAATCTCTGGGCACTTCATTGCTGCTGCCTTTCAAAGATTTCCTGTCAAAACGGGCCTATGAGGGAAGAAAGGTTTTCAATAACGTGTTTTTTTTTTCACCTGGCAGGATTTCCAGTCTTGCTATGAAAGAGTTTGAAGCCACTGTCTTTGTGAAAACACTGCTGCCAAACTACTATATCTAGTTGTGTTTAAAAATAAAAAAGCAATATGACTCACATTACCATAGTGTGTACTGTAAAACCAGTTTTGATTGACACTCTATCCATATTTTATATAGTGCTTTTTTATTTCCGTCAAATGGAGCAAGTGACCTTGATGTTAGTGTGCTTTGCAGCTTAAACAGAGAAAGCATATTTGTTGTCAGCTTCTTTAGGGATACAATTTTCAGGATATGTAGGGGAAAGGAATACAACTCCTATTATTAATAATAGGAGTACTCATGGAATTCCCAGTTCACCTCATTGAAACTTCACTCTTTTATGTCAGCCTTCTGAAAGGTTGCACCTATGTAAATGTTACCTGCACAGAATCAAAAGGCACAAAGAAAACAATTTATTTTAGGTATCAATTCTATATATAAAATGTTGTACATGACTGAAAATCTACAATGGAATTTAATCTTGGGTGCTACACACTAGTGAAACAGCTGCATTAGGTAAGCATAACTTATCTGACTGGAAAATAGAGAAAACTATACTGTAATTAAAAAAAAAAAAAAAAAAAAGAACGTTTGGGGAATGTTTCTTACTTTTTTCCAGGATAAAGGATGAACAGATGTTACAGAGGAATGGAGGATGGAGGGGAGAGGATTCAGTACTAAAAGCAAAGGACTGAAACCAAGAAAATTCAGTGAAATTGGAAAGAGTATTCTTATATTCTTTTAAAGTCAATGGCTATCAGAAGGCTAAGGAAGACTTTCAGGATTAAGAAGGGTGTGTTTGCATGTTCAGAAAGCCTGCCCAGGAGAGTTACACAGGTGAATGACTTTGAAATACAGAGGGTTCAAGAGATACTGTGACAGATGCATGAACAAGCTGTCCAGCTGGAATTTCAGTAGACGTAGATGTAGATTATACAGCACAGGCCTAGTAGACAGTGGACCTGCCAAGTATAGCATTACATAGTAACGACTGGGAAAACTTGGGAGCTGAAAAAAGCTGCATAACCAAAAAGGAAATGAACATGCCATCAACTGCATGAGGGAATGTAGCAATTTAGTCAGAGGTACATTTTAAGGTATTTCACTTTTTAGTTGTTCAGAAGAGATCTATGAAAGCAGTTAATAGTCATACTGAAAACAGTGTACAACTTCAGGGGAAAAGAGCCAACATTAAAATACTACAGAAACTGTTAAGATACCTAAAGTAAACAGGAAATTCAGCATTAAACATGTTCCACATTCATTAACTCAATCTTCTCTCTCGTCCTGGAAAAAAAACATGCAGGCTTAAACAGACAACTATTCCAGGACACAGCAAAGAAAGCCAATGCTCTTCTGCTTTCAAAATCTTGGTACTCATGCAGATGACTTAGCACAGTTCACCAATAATTCAGTGGGCCTGTTATTGCAATGCCTTGTATTGGCAGGAAATGTGGGATTCAATCCTCAAAATAAAACTGTTTTAGAGACTACTGCATGAAATATTTTTAAATGCACTTTCCAAACACATGTGTGAATCCAGTCTCTTTATATAAGTAATTGCTATGAAATATTTCAATAACCCATTAAATTTTGGCTGACAGTAGGGCCAGGCCTGAGCTGGGGAGACTCACAACTGCAAGAGAACTGTTAAGCAAAAAAGAGAATTGCAGTAGTGCAGTGGGAGCTGTTAGCTCTCCCTTTCTTTGTTCCCCCCCTAAATCCACATTTTGACAGGTATCTGTAAGTATTTCTGGCACAACATGCTCAGCTACAAGCTTTTTTCTTGCAGTGACTTTTCATCAGGTAAACCTGCTGTACTTTATCTATACAGGATCCCTGTCTCACGGGGAAAAAAAAAAAAAAGTTCATCAGACTGGAAAGACAGAGAAAAGAAACATCTTTGGTGGTATGATCCAGTCTGTAGCAGTCCGTCTGCTTTGAAACTTCAGATAAAGTTGTAAAATCAGGTTTTTCTTAAGAGTGCCAGAATTTCACACATTGATACTCTTGGAAGTACAGACCTGGTGCTCTGGACCTAGACTGGCTTCTCTCACAGTGACTTGGCATAGACATGAAGTTACAACTTACTTAGGCCTGGACAGATTAATTCCATTTGTGACTCATCTTTGTTCAGCTTTGAGTGATGAAAAAAGTGACCAGTGTCTGAAGAGCTACAGAAGTAGCCATGATAACAATTCACAAAGCAGGATAGATTATTTTTTCTTGGATAATAAGAAATAAATCAGAATATTCAAGAAAATAATAAAAAAACCAACAACAAACACAACAAAAACACACAAAAAAAGAGAGAAATCCCCTTTCCCTCTTCTCAGTCCCTCTCATCAGTTCAACTTGTGACTAATCAAAGTTAATGGACAGAAAATGTCCTTAAAGCCACAGTTAAGGCTTTCATACACAAGTTCTCTAGTACATACATGTCGCAAGCCAGTACTGAGGGGCTACAAGGTTTGAATTAACGAACATAACAAAACCCAATCTTCTGTTCAAGGGCAGAGGTAACTTGAACTTTATGCCATAGTTTAAAAATAAAACAAAACGCATCGGTTTACCTCCATGTTTTTTTATACAAAATTTTGTATGGAAACACAGGCTCTATTGAGACTCACTTTTAAAAACACCATTAAATCATTCACCAAAACCAGATGATGTGCTATAACTCATCTCTAAAACTGTTTTATCTGGGAAAGACAGGCACAAACCTTTTGAGGATTCCTCAACCCCCCTTTATAGTAAATAGAAATTTGTGAATCACAACAATAAATTCCACCATCTCAGAGAATTACGTTAGCCTGTACTACTCTAACAAATATTTTTCTCATTACCAGGACTCTTCCAGCAGCTATTCTTAACTTCCTTTATTTTCAATGCAATGTAGTCCCACGTGTAACTCTCCATTTTGCACATCATCACACAATACAGAGCAGCTGACCAGAAACCAATCATATTATTAAGAATCTGCAAGCCAACACCTGGTGAGATCTACAACATTTTGCTAGTGCAGGAAATGAAAAAAAAAAAAAAGGGGGAAATAAGATGGGTGGTTGCAAGCAACCTATGTCTTCTATCACCTGAAGCTGTGAGCAAATAATTCTTTGTCAAGACTTGACATCGCTGAATTATTTGCCTAGAGATTCATAAAATTTTTACTCATTTAAACATTCCACTAAGTTTTCAGACCACTCCAAAAGTTTAAGAGTTTACATATCTAAAAATTACAGGCAAAACAGCACCTTGATGGAACTTAGCACAAGACACAGCTACAGTAAGAAAGATGTCCAGGGTCACACACCAGAACAAATAAATGAACACTGATTGATCAGGAGCTGATCCAACCACAGTGATGTAGAAGTATTTTTATCAGATGTTGAAACCTTCTGATGGAGCCACATTATAGGAGCAAAATACAGGGTAGCACCAGATAAACACCACCTCCATTTATCTTTCAGGAATTGCATTAATATCTTACCAGAGACAGTTTTTTTAAAAAGGCCATGATGTTTTTAAATATAGAAAGTCCATAGTCCAAACAACTTACCGTCTAAATGCAGGAAAAGAAGAATAAGACCGCAAATCACAAGGGAACAGCAATGTTCAAATATGCAGAAATCTGTTCTGCATATAATGACTGCAAGTTTAGTCCTTGTCCTACAGAACAATATGCCAGACTACACAAACGTAATACCTTGCCTTTTACATTTGTGTAGACTTTTAAGTACTTCGGTGGTCTTGCTATATGTTTTTACATAATTTCCAAGTATTGTTCTTATTCTGACTTTGTTTTCCTTTGTTCTTTGCCTTTGCACTAGTGTCTCTGAGAATTCAGTTACTGAATTTGTGGTGTCAAAAACACTGAGGCTGCTTTTAGAATCAATAAAACTCCAAAAAAATAAGGCAGAATGTGGCATTGGCAGCTTTCTAAACAGAAGCAATGGGCTTTCAAAAAAACAAAAAACCAAACACCACTCCCCCTTATACAGAAAATGTAGAACTGCAGCAGATAACTGGGCCCAGATACTTACCACATATTCTCACTTTTTTTCCCATCTTCTGTCTTTATAATGCGTGTTTGTTTTTGTTTTTTTCTCCTATCTGAATCTATGTTTTACTGCTGAGTAAAGCCAGGT
This sequence comes from Chaetura pelagica, assembly GCF_000747805.2. Classification (NCBI taxonomy): domain Eukaryota; kingdom Metazoa; phylum Chordata; class Aves; order Apodiformes; family Apodidae; genus Chaetura; species Chaetura pelagica. Next base: position 5,369,644 of record NW_009970724.1, read on the forward strand.
AGTAACATTGTTATTAACCACCCTTCAGAAAAGTCCTATCAAAGCTGCTCCTTTTTTAATTATTTTTTTTTACAAAAAATACTGTACCTGCATGCTATAAATATCAGGAATTAGAACTAGATATTTAGGAGTCTTCACTATCAAGTCGAACAGGCATTCTCACCAAGTCCTACTGGGATCTTTGCTGCATAACTCCCCAGTGCGGCCAGTTCACAACCAGTAGCCAGTATAGGGGATACCAGGGCTTCCACTTCAGCCTCTAAAACCACCTGTTCAATGCAATATTCTCAAAGCACTGCATGCCATTGATTAAAGTCATATTTGCCTGTGATGTAAATATCACAGCATCACCAAAGTGTCAACATCGTCAAATATTCATTTTAGAATTATTTTAACACAGTCTGAGTATACTAACAGTTCATTAGGGTATCCAAAATAAAACATCTTTATTAATTTGTGTATATATACTACACATGAAAAAAACTAATACACTACAAAATCTATTTCTTTTTTACACCATAAACAGAAACCACACATCCCTTCTCCTCTGAAGGACAACACACAACTAAATTCCAATACTTAATTCTGAAAACTAAAACACCTCAGCTTGTTACAGAAACTAACAAAATAGTTTTCGCTAAGCTTCTCAAGACTATAATGAATCATAAGCACCTACTTTCTCAAAGCTTCACTGAGAATAGCAGAGGAGACAAACAGTGCCAGACTGATACCTTTGACATCAGAGTACAGAATGACAAGGATGACAAGGTGGAGCAACTCTCAGAGTGAGCTTGCAGCAGTTACAATCCCATTAGACATCATAAATCTTCCACTCAACTCCAGTACATCAGTTGCCATTAAAATAAAACCATAGAGGGACAATCCTAACTCCGTCATTGCTGGGAGGGAGCCCTACTAAGACTTATTAGAGTAAGGCAGCCTTTCCTTAAGTCATCACTACAGGTATACTGGGAAACTTTGCAGCCTTGTTTCATAAGCAGGCAGGGTAAAAGGAGAGCTCCTCTGTTTACATCATTTTCCTGTCCCCAGTAACTTGTCCAACTTTTTCCCTATTTCCACAAAATCTGATGTGTCTATATAGATACTGTGCTGTTTTAAATGTGTGAATGGGATGCTGCTAAAAGAATAAGGAAAAAAGAAAACAAGAAAACACACAAAAAAACCCTACACAAAACAACAAACAAAAAACACACACAAAAAAACCACCAAGACAATTAGGGTGCTTGGTCTGGGAATTACTGCAATATGAACTCATCCTTCCACAGGCACAGGAGATTTGGCAGGACAGAAGGGACATTACACATAGCCTAATTTCAGGGAAATCTTCGAGTTGCACGTTATTAGTTCCGGCCAAATCCCATCACTAGACACAGAGTTACAGCACTTCAGTTTCATTCACTCCACTGCTTGTGAGCTACTTGTTTATTTTAATAAAACATGAATAACTGAAAACAGAAGTCTGCCTGCCAGGTGGGGTTTTTTTGTTTGGTTGTTTACTTGAAGAGCTTTACATAAAGCCATAATATTAAGCAGTAATTTTGCCTGTGTTTTAAATCACCCTCTCAACAGTGAAATTACAGAAGAGAGAGGTAGCTTAAATGACTGCTGATGCAGAATGAGTTGAGCCTGCCATCCCTACCCAAGCCTGGTGCAGGCTGCAGCCACAGTGATAAAATTCTGTAGGTTAGTCTAGATTCTTGCACTTAATACCACAAAAGTGAGTTTCCTGCTTAATGCCATAAAGCAACACTGAATAAATACAAATAGTTTAATCTTCGTCTCCAGTCATATCCTCCCACACTGGTAAGTGTAATCAGGAAAATGCTACAGTGCATGTCCTGTATAGTGAGTGTAGCTGATTGTTAATTATCTTTAAATAGTTTATATGGAAAACATGTAAATTTATGAATGCTCCAAATTTTCTTTGCCATAATATTAATACCTGAACAGCATCTGCATGTACAATAGTGTATTTGTACCTTATCCATTCTTCTGAAATATCCTTGTAAGAGAACTGGTGGACAATGAACTTTGGTTTGTATAAAACATTTGAAATAAAAAAAAGCATATTCTTCTATAAAAGTCACATATACTTGGATGGAGACAAGGGAAAGATACACTATAGATACACTCAATTCCAAGCTGACATGACAGTATGTTCACATAAACAAAAGATAAACCATAATATAAGAAAATTTGGGAAAGTGCCTTTTATAAAATCCTTTTTTTTCAGAATGAATTTTGAATAATCTTTCATCTGTATTTAAAATCTTTAAAATAATGATTTGCAGAAAAACAGTGATAAAAACATTTATCTGAAGCATGGAATTTCATTTTGCCAACAATAACTGTCTCATATCTGTTTTATTGAGAACAAAGCCAAAATGTATCACATGCTTTGAGAATATAAAAAATCAAGATCATTCTTTTAATAAATAACTCTTTAGAAATTTGACTAGGAAGCAATGTATGCTCGCTAGCAATATCTCTCTTTGGATTTGTAAAATGATAACATGAATACATAGGGTATTATTAAAGCTTTTTTTAAAAAAACCTGAAGTGGGAAAAAGAGAAACAAGTATTGCATAAAATCTGCTTTATAAACCAGACCATTTAAAAAAAAAGACTAATCTTATTTGGTCAGTGCCCAGTCTAGGTTACCATGGACTGAATTTTGAGTAAGGGAGTGTTCGTACCTTTAAAGAATTAGGTTCATTTAGAAGTCAAAAACTAGAGCACCTCAATTCAAAATACTAATCTTTTCATGGACAAAACTGAAAAAAAAAAATAAAAATGCAAGATGTAAAAATAGTGTTCTCTCTTTTTTAAGTTTTTGAGTTCTTTGTAGTCTCTGTCTATATTGTCCAACCACAAAGAAACTTTTTTAAGTAAAAAAAAATTAAATAATAACTCACATTATACTACCTCTTCACATTAAGATTGTGTAAATGCAACTGAATGCCCACTTAACTTGGCCATTCAAATCTGAATGTGTTCTAAGCATTCATAAATATACCTGACTATTTAAATACATGCATACATTAGACTAGCAGTGTCCAATTGAAATACAACTTTGCTAAACAATCTTAAGAAGCACTTCATTTGGGAATACTGTACCTCATGAACAAAATGTTGGAATTCTTCCTGCCTTGCTGTAGGTGTAATTATTTAACTCTTAATCTGTATTATGTATTTCAAGTAGGATTATTTCTAAAACTGTGATGCACTCTATACACATTCACTTGCTAAACACATTAAAAGCGTCCTTTTGTGACCAAGGTACATATGAAGGCTTAGCTCTTCATAAGAAGTGGAAGGGAGTGCTTGGGTAGTGATAAATATTTATTATTATATATTATTAGCAAAATATTTAAAGTATTTAAAACTCACAAGTCCTGTGAATGAACTGACCCCTTGAAGGGTTTAAAAGCTAATTTTTCAACAGGTTTAGCACTTACACAGTACAATCACCACAACTAAAATGGCAGATTTGAAACCATTTCAACATTAATATATTTTCTATTGTAATATTTCCTAGACAGAGTACATGACAAGCCAGTGTCTCGTGCAAAATCAATTACTTTTTAGTTGAAGATTCTCAATCACTGAAACAGGATATTATTTTGTCCTGAACAATATCTTGTTCCAGTTTCTAAGGAAACATGCAGCACAAACAAAGTTTACAATGCTGTATCATCCAGAAATTGACTACAATGTCAGTCTCCAGGGTATTATTACCAAGTGCTATTTACATTTAAATTTCTATAACCCTTAAGCAACTAGATTGTTTGTTTATATGCATGGTTATGACCTACTAGGTATCTAGGTGTTATTTCTCACCTCCTGGTATGGATTCAGAGCCTATTGACATTTAGGGGCTTATAGAGCAAGATTTCAAATCAAGGACACCATTTGTGAGTTTTTACTTTAGACATTTCTTTTTGCCACACTGAGATGTCTGCTCAGGCCTCAGTATGTGCTTCACTAAAGGGTCTCACTCATTCGGCTTCACACATGGGAAGAACCAGATGAAGTCACATTACTGTGTGCTACAAACAGCCAGATCTAGAAGAACAGTCTATTTGTTCTGCACAGGTTTTGGGAACTGGCTTTGGGGAATTAGGTTATGTGTTCCTAAGGGAGTCAAGGAAAACTCATGATTTTTCTTGACAGACATTTGCCTCTTTTGTCGGAAG